>NC_071107.1:19716500-20060500 GCF_024256425.1 Clarias gariepinus
GAGATGAGCAAACCAACTGGGGGTGGGTTCATGATGAGGAGAGAGGGAAAGCTGGCCATGTTTACATCTCCAGGCCCAATTGCTTTTCTCTGTTTGGTAATTCCTGTCACCTCTTTCTCTAGCAGGATTCACAAATACACACGTAATCACACACGCTATACACAGATGCAAAAGTTCCCAGGACTTGCACCAACTGAGACGATCTCACAAGCTGACACAGGACTGTAGTTGGCCTCATTTAGAGGATATGCACATACAGATTCAATTTAAGATAATTATATTTAGATTATATTTTTTAACAATGGACATTAGTTAAGAAATTGAGAACTATTTGTCAGCGCGATCATTCAATGCTCTTCAAACTTGACACTTAAATAACAAACTTAATATGTCAATCTTTACTAGTAACATCAGAACTTTATATCACATTAAACTTACAGTCTTAATACTAAAATTTAATTCATATCCTGTTGCACAAGATGTAACATATAAACTCGATGTGTCCGTGTCTGTAGCAACTGATAAACTTTCTGTTCTTTTTACAAATCTTTCTTTTCTGAATCACTCAATATTCCAAACATATTTTATTTCATTCAGTTCTGCTTGGTTTTCTGCTGATGTTTCACTCAGCTACTTTTTCAAATAGCTCATGAGTACGCCTAATAATGTCTAACAGTGCTCTAAGTAGATTGCTGCATCCTGGGATTTCGTCTACTGCTTGTACTCAACCTCTTCTCGAGTACCTCCTGTTAAATTCCTGTGAAAATAAACAAAAGGGACTACACCAGACCCAACCAAAGCTCTGCACAATTTCATAGCATTTGACAGATCTTACAAATGAAATTTTGGCGATGGATATCAAATATAGTGCAACATGAACTACAGATAACACATTATATTATTATCACAAATATCATAATATTAATATCATCATATTATACCACTAGAAAGGCTTTTTTTTTTTTTTTACATAAAACGCTCTACAGTATTCTGCTTAGATGGCAAAATAGAGTCATTTGGTGTTTTAGTTTAGTAGACCGGATATTCTGTAGGCAGAAGTTGAGACCTGTCTGCAACACTAGCCTGTGGGCCTCGTCTCTATCTGGATTCTGATAATTGGTTAACAGAGGTTTCTACTATTAACCATGGTATATACATTCAGTTATATAATGTACCTTTCCCTACATTATGTGTCTTGTAATGCCATGTTGTGTTTTTAATGACGGAGCAGGACTTTCAGGTAACTGAGCTCTGGTATGTTCATTATCAGATTCCTTTTTATGTCAGATGAACCAAACACTGTAGCTTTAAATAAAAAAAAAAACTTCATTAAACATGTTAAACTTTGTTAAACATGACTCCGTTTCTGTCTTAATCACATAAAGACAGAAAAGTCATGGTGTTTTCTTCCATTCACTCTTCTTGCCATCATCAGAAAGTCAAGCTGAAGCTCCTGTTCTTTTGCCATCAACAGAAATGGAAGCTGCGTCTGGCTTCAGCGTCTCTGTTAAATGCATAGACCTCCTTGCCTCTGAGATTTCCCTCTCTAAAAGCTTTGCAAGACAAAGGTGGAAAAGCAAGACCCTATGTGGGAGTTTTTGCATTCTCTAATGAGCAAAGAATTTTAAGTACTTTAATACTCAAAAGTAAAAAATGATAGCAATGCTTAGCATGATAATAAGCGATTCAGCTGCTCCATTAAATGGTAAAAAAGTAGAATGAGGATTAAAGAACAAAGGTTCAGAGGAACAGAGGAAATCTGCAGTTGTGGATCCTACAATTCCGATGCTAATCTAAAGTCAGCAAGCAGAACTTTTATTTGTTGAACAAATGTGACTGGTTTGGTGATCAGCAATTCCTAAATAATTAACCTCAATAATGGCATTAACAGAAAATCTGGGACAAAATCTGCCTCATTTCTACCAGTGCAGCGTCCTCATGACAGAATTCAATAGACAAATGTTACTGTGGATAAATCCTTTGACATAATCATTAATCTACTTTCTTATTCTCTCAACACTAACCTCTTGATTCACTGAACCTAAAATGAGTGACTGCATTCATCAAGGCCAAAAGTTAAGGTCAATATCAAAGCTCAAACTCTTGCCTTACTGAAGAATAAAATCTGTCTGTCTAGGAGTATTGTGCCCTATAAACAACTGTTATAAACCACTTCACAAACTCGCCTGAATTAACAGTTAAGTACAGTAGTCTCTACACAAACTGATATGACTGACAATGTGACATTTTAATTGTAACAGTCCAAAATGTCTAAAGTTAAATGACATATTTTAACCTAATAAAACTCAGCACAAAAATGTTTTACATGTTATCACATTGCACAGTATCTGTTATGTGTTTACTACTTAAATTATACATGTTTTTAAGGTAAGATCAGATCAGATACACTCACCGGCCACTTCATACTGTAGGTGCAACTGGCTTGTACTGGACTGGACTCACTTTTGCCTTAAGAAATGTCTTAATTCTTCATAGCATAGATTCAACATTGTGCTGAAACATTCCTTTTGGCCACATTGACATGATTGGCATCATGCAAGTGCTGCAGATTTGTCGCTGCATGTCCATGATGTGAATCTTTCATTCCACCACAACCCGAATGTGCATTATTGAATTGAGTGAACTGTTGACTGTGGAGCCCATTTGAGGACAGTGAACTCATTTTCATGTTCAAAAACCAATTTGAAATGATTTTAACGTTGTGACATGGCCTGCTGGACATAAAGGGGGCAGACATGGTCAGCAACAACTCATGTAGACTGTCACATTTAAAAAATGCATTCTTAGTAAAAAGAGTCCCCCAAAGTCCCCCAAACCACTACACCAGCACCACCAGCCAATTGCAACAGTTTGTCTGCAGTTAGGCACCCCTATCTATTATAACATCTGTTGTTAACCCTATATTGAAAAGAAAGGGATAGCCTTATAGCACTGTTTTTTTTTATCAACTGTTTGCTGCCTAATACCGGCCATGTGTAAAACGAACAGTTTAAGCCAAAGACACTATTTAGAGCTTACACAGCCGCACAGTCGAAACCGAGTGACAAAGCTCTCGATTAGTCAGCAGACTCAGCGCAATATATCAGCTAGAGGAGTCTAAAAATAATAACTGTTTTCAATGTGGAAAATTTAATAAAAATAGTTTTTTGTTTTTTACTTGCCTGATTGGAAAGTGGGCGAGTGTTAATGTTGATCATTTAGTAATTATAGGGTGCAGCAACTGGTTTGACCAGAGGACATGTGGAAAGCATTTTGTGATGTCACACATGACAATGACCTTTTAAAGTAGCTACATAACATCTGTGAGAAATACTGAAATGTTAAAAAATAAAAATTATGTCCAAAAAATTATGTTCATTAGGATTCTCTCAGGAGCAAGGAAAAGACTTTGTTCCCTAAGATGGTAGAGCTTAAATGTTTTTTTTTTAAAATAATTTTATAATAGTCTGTAAAATTCCTTAAATCTACATTCTAACATTTAATATGCTTTTACAAACCGGTCATACGAAAAATCTTAAAATAGAAATTGGTCAATTTTATTGCTTACTGCTATCTATAAAGCCGTAATGCCCATAAGGCACGCTGATAAAAACGTGAAAGCCCTCTAATGAAACACTGACCCCTATTTTGATATTTTCCTATCTACAGTACCCTCTATTTTTCTATATTTTCCATAGCTTAAGGAAAGAGTTCTTGTTTCAAATAAATCTGACTTTAGAGCAGAATCGCACTAGAGAAAGTACAGGAAAATAGGCAAGTAGGCAAAGGAACACCATTAAAATAGCAACAAGAAAAACATAAGAATTAGGAGACATGCAAGGGTCTTTCAGGGTAATTCTCATGGAAGAGCAAGGGACAAAACACAACAAGGCAAAAGGGAAGGACAGTTTCACAAAAACAAAAAAAAAATCTAAGTACTAATTTGCTAGTATGAAAAGAGGAAAGTTTGAGAAGGAAGCAACAAACCACTAAACCATCTCAGAACAGATTAAATATATATATTTATTATTTTTTTAATAAATGAACTAATAGCAAGATTTACCTATGAGCTAATCTTTTTAAAACAAACCCCCTTCTTTAAGATGTTATGTCATCTGAAAGAACCCTACTGTATCCTCATAATACACCAAGCGGATTACATTTTTTATTTCTACTTAAATTCTATTCAATTTTATGTGATACGTACAGTTTGTGATTTTTTATTATTATTTGAATATAACACCCGGCCATCATCTTTAACACAGTCACCTCAGTGGAAATAGACTTTTGTAACATATTTGTAATAGATTCCCTCCCTTGTGTGTAAAAAGACTATGCAATGGGCACAAAAATGACAGTGCAAACTGTATTAAAATAAATTTTAAACATAGGGTAGCTAAGATTGCTACACAGCATTATGGGTCATACAGATACATTGAAAACAATTACATTTAGATTAAATGAACATTTTAACCATTATCCTCGAGTGATGCAATCTTTTTATGGGTCATTAATAATCTGAGAACAACATTAAATTTGAGCATTTAAGTTTCATAAAAAAAGGAAATTAAACCAAAAAGGAAATGGCAAAAGCCAATTCACAAAATCAAAGCCTGATGTGGACATAAAAGATGAACGTAAGTCATCAAGGTAAGGCATTTCCATGCACAGACATCTGGTTTAGTCTTCATTCTTATACGGATAGCATTGATGTCAAGGCTTAAGCCAGGAATCTGATTCCTTCATTACCTTGCCCTTACTTTCACATTTTTCAGACAGAGGTTCTCCTTGAATGTGATGACTTTTAACATGATTTTTTCCCCCTGTCCACATTGGTTGTGAGTAAAAAAAAGTCACATGTGAGTTATTGAGAAAATCAAGACACTGAAGAATAATGATTATAAAATGTAACCGTATTTATTTCTGATGTTTGATAATGATTGAGTCTAGGCTCAAAATAATAATTCCATCTAAAAATGACAGTTTATGAATTGGCCACAACCATGCTCATAGTGGTGAAATTCATGGATTTTTCTTATAATGACTGGATGGTTGGAAAGATTCTATCACTTCCCTCCAATATAAAATTTCATCTAAGGCTGTTCGTTTACCAGAAATTAGTGGCTGATGCAAAGCAGATGGGCTTCTGTTCCAGCACAGTTTCACTGAGAGACGTACAAATTCATGACTCTAATGGTGCTTAATAACATACAGACTTTAACAGACCTCCTTTACACTCCATATAGAGCCCCTGGAAATGTCAGGGCAATTTTGCAATGTTTTAAAGCTTGTGGTTCACCTTTAGAGAATGACCTGTTCCTTTTTGGGGGACCAGCAACATCCTTAACCAGCAGAACTTTTGAGGCCATAATTAGACTTGGACTCCAAAAGGTGATGCATGACCTTCTGAAATGAGCTACTACAATTCCAACTACCAAGGCTGCTGTGGCCAGTGACAAAAATACTCCAAAGGGAGATTTTTCTTCTAGTTTCAGATTCAATATAAAGTGTTGTTTTTGGCAGTCAGCCGAGAACTGTTAACATAAGAACTGGCTGCCTCAGAGCAGCAGACAGCATCATGTGCTCTGATGCCCACAGGAAGTCTGCTGCAAGCAAGGGGCCTGTTGAAACTATGCCAACAAACACTGCTTCACAGGAAGCTGACACCAGGGCCTAGACACAATATCAGTAAGAGAGCTCTGCTTCAATGATTTGATAATGGATAAAAGCTGAGAACTGCACTACACTCTGCTTTGCATCCCTTGGTGATTGATTGTGCTGCTCCTTTCAATTCCAGCTTTATTTCAAAAGCATGCAACTCAACCATGTTTGAATAAATGCATACATATAGGTAATTATATTAATAATAATAATAATAATAATAATAATAATAATAATAAGTTTGAGGACATCTAACCATCACACAAATATATGCAGGTTCCATTGAATCCTGGTTTTAGCCTGCCTCTCCGTTTCTGTTATAATACCCTCTATTCTTCTAGAAAGGTTTTCCATGTGCATTTTGAAGAACGTAAGTAGAGATTTGCTTAATCAGTGTACAATCAAGTCAGGTACTGATGTTAAGTAAAGAGGCATGGAGTGACGTCTGAGTACCAGTTAATCCCAGAGAGTCGAAGTCAGAGATCTGTGCAGGCCACATGTGTTCTTCCACACCTGTCTTGGCATGTGGAATGTCTTCATGGACCTCATTTTGTGCACTGGGACATTGTCATTCAGAAACAGGCTTTTTTTCCATTGAAGGGATCCTATACATAACTCGTACTTCCAATTTTGTGGAAACAGGTTTGGAAAGGCCTATATGGGTGCGATGATTAGGTGTCAAAAAACTCTTTGCTATAATGTGTATCTTACAATTTATTCTCGATATATGGGTTTGGTTTTATACACATTCCATACCACCAAAGAAGAAGCAATTCTTTAAAACTAAACAATATCCTAAATAATAAAGCACTAAACTAAACTGCATGGTTCTACACATTCTTACTTGCAAGTTACTGGGTTAATATCCCCCTCACCTCCACACGTTCACTATCATGCATTTATTTGTAAAAGCATAACTAGTCACACATTTGGCCACACACAGAGGACTGTCCATGCATTTCCTTTTTTATTTAAGAAACATGCCTGGAATGAAATAAGATGAAACTAGATCCAGATATTCAGGACCTAATACATGGGACGACATGATTTAGATTCTGACCACAATGAGTAGTTGAGTAGTCCTTTCACAAGCACAAAATTCATGTGGAGTGCTAATATGCTGCATAACCACATTTAAAAAAACACAAATAAAGGTAGTTCTATGTCCAATATCCTCAGTCTCATGGAATGTATATAAGTTTGAGTCATGTCCTGCCGAACTATTTGTTTCCAGAATGAGAGTTAAATGGTGGCCGTCAAATTCCTCTAAATAAGATAATAAGTAGTTAAAGACATCATTGTTTTTATGCATATGGGCAAAAATGGGGATTTTAAAAGCAGACGCAAGATTTTAAAAGTCAATGCAAGATTCAATTTGAAAAGCAGATGGCTAACCACATAGTGTTCTCCTTCGTTTCCAACTCACGCGCACTTTCCCTGCCTGCCGTTCTCTTCCTCTCCCATTGTCAGTGCCACATGTTTTTTTTTTTTATATATACTACAGACTTTCCTGTGCCTATGCTCTTTCCTCATACATTCTCTGGCCCTCTTGTAAGACTGTGTGTCTGTGTCTGCTGGGCACAGTCTGCAGACAACACCTCTCCTCCCAGCAAAAGTGTTCTCTGGCAGCTGAGCTGTAAGCTAATCACATGCCAGGAAAGGAGATCCGCCACTGCCTCTTCCTGTCAGCAGTCATGACAAGTTGAACTTGGGGGTGCTTAAATGGCCCGAGCCACTAACCTCTATGCCTGACCTCTGTATGGAGTTTAAAGCTGCCTCTCATTTACAAGGATGAAGCGGCCTTGCCTCTTCAGGGTATCTGAGGGGTATTTTTACATTTGGATTAAATGGCTTTACTGGACTGCCTTAATTTGGACATGCATCCCATGTGCTCTCACAGGTGCTCTCTCATTCTTTCCCACCCTCTGTTTCTCTTTTCCGAATCGCTATATCTCTGACTTGCTCACACACACAGTCATTCTTTGATCCAGTTGAGTCTGCATTGGTCTGTCATCAGGCAGAGCACTGGGCGTTCTCCGAGTGCCCAGCATGCCAGGTGCTTGACGTCCACCACTATCCTGTGAAAGTCCTGACACAAGAGGGCACTCTTATGAGACAGCATGGAACCTCTGCAACCAAACAGTCCAAATGACTCCACATAACACTGCTCAGCATTTATAATTGACTTGTCCTCACTTCTAATCCCATTAATGAGGGTACCGGATGGTTTGGCAGGTCTGACCACCTGTAATTTAGACCAGTACGAATGGTTGATAGAGCTTGGTTGGATTTGTTGAATCATTTTTACAGGAAATTCTAAAGGATGTTTATACTGCTGAGGAAAAGACTTTTAAACATCAAGACAAAGGGCCATACAATTTTATGATATTGTTTATATTAATCCTTAATATTTCCTTAAGCTTGACTGTGTTACAAGGTATACCAGGAGGAAATGTAGTTACAGAAACCGTACAACCAAATGAAGTTACCACTTGAATTTGTCTAAGCAAATAGGTAAGGACTTTCAGCTGGCAGCAAGTTACTTAACCCTAAGTGATGCAGTGAGTAGCTTCTCATTTCTTACACAACCAGAGGGCATATCCTGTGGTCATGACAAAAGATGTTACTCTGTTTCATGGGTTCAAATATTTGCCTACATCAAGCAATTTAAAACAACTAAGGAGACTAAACAAAAGACTAAACAGCCGTGTATCCTTAAGAAAACCACTTATCATTGAGGCTAATGGGAAAAAATGCTTTATTTTGTTAGGGAGCATAAAGAATGGACTGTGATGCTTTTTTTAAAAGATCATGTGGTGTGATGAGCCTAGATTTTTTCCTGTTTCAGAGTAAATGGTGCAACAAAATAAGAAAAGAGGTGGCTGAAGTGATGCACCCATCATGCCTCGTGACTATTTTACATGATTTACTATGTTATATTCTGGAGTTACTTCTGTTAGTCAGGTCTATGTTTAGCGACAATATATGTCCAAAAAGTGTGTCCAAAAAGCTGACTACCTGAATATATTGAATCAACTGTTTTTTCCATCAATGGATTGCTCTTCCTTGATGGAATGGGCATATTCCAAGATTCCAGGAATCATCAGGCTCAAATCGTGAAAGAGTGGCTCAGGGAGAATGAAGCATCATTTTCACACAAGGATGGCCACCACAGAGTCCAGACCTTAACCCCATTGAAAATCTTTGAGATGTGGTGGAGAAGGGTTAACACAGATGTCTGACTTTCCCATCATCAATACAAGATCTCGGAGAGAAATTAATGTACGGAATCTGGATGGTAATACATGCTGTGACATTGCATAAACGAATGAATGTCATAGTTAAAGCAAAAAGTGGTCCAAGGAAATATTATGGCTTGTAATCTATTTTTATAGCCTAGATGACAAAGGCAGAGTGCTAGATATCAGACTAGGTCCCTAACAAAAAAGAAATTGAGCAGAATTAAGCATTACTGTGCAGTTTTTTAGCCACTCACCCACTCACTTACCATCTATACTGCTTCATCCTGTATTCAGGGACACGGGGACCAGTCTCTCCCAGAAGACTTAGGGCACGAGGCAGGGTACACCTCGGACAGGGTGCCAAACCATCGCAGGGCACATACACATACTTAAGGCAATTTGGAAACGCCAATAAGTCTAACCTGCATATCTTTGGACTGTGGGAGAAAACCAGAGTACCCGGAGAAAACCCACCAAGCATGGAGTGAACATGCAAACTCCATGCACACAGAGACAGAAATAGAGCCTGGCCGGGATCGAACCCGGACCCTGGAGGTGCAAGGCCACAGTGCTAACCACTACACCACCGTGCTGCCCTGTTTTTCAGCCTATGCTTTAAAATTTAATTAGTAAATACTCAGTGAACAATAGAAGGAAAATGTTCTTTATCTGCCAGATTTTATGTAATGTATTAGTAAAGCATTCATACTGTGATTAGATTATCACAAGTTTAAATCCTGTGTTATGACTTCTTTACTCAAAGTCCCTTTGTCTCTGAAGGGATTTCATGGGAACTATTTGTGACAAAGTGGAATACCAAAATAAAACAAAAAGAATCACTATTACATATCAATTAGAAACCTTTAGGAAAATATAGTTTTCTCTGTGTATATATAAAGGTATTAAAATAGGCAATTTTGGAGAATAAAACATATATAATTTTAAAATAATTTTGTGGTAATAATTTGTTGTATTCTGTTATGTTGTGTTGTTTTCTGTTCTGTTGTGTGCTTTGCTGTTGCTATTGCTGGTTTGTAGAAGCTGCTATGATAAATATGCCATGCTCAGAGACCCTGCAGTCCAGCTCTGGTTTCACACACACTAGACATGGCCTCCCCTCGGACCCTGGCCACATAAACTGTCAAATCTCACTTCCGGCAGCTGGAGGGGTGCGGCTTTAGAGGCCTTTATCCACTGGCCTTTCCTGCTCACTTTTCCCCTCATGGCTAATCCACTGCAGATGACCTCTGCAGACATGAGACTCTGCCCTATTCTTTCCATGAGCCAAACAACAAACAAAGTCCACTGGGAAGTTCTTTGACGAGGTGGAAATAAGAGTCATGAAGGTGTGTGGTGTATGAAGGTGATGGGACAGCAGCCTCTTTCTTCTCCTTTTCCTGGAGCACTGTCCAAGAAAGTGCCACTCAGTTCCTCAGCATACAATATGTGAATTCAAGAGAACTTGGTGGAGACCTGGACTCAATCTAACAGTCATGAACGTTTTCCTGTTTTCTGACATGGCCGTTGGCTCTTGTCCCTTTAATCCAGTACTAGCCAAAGAATATCCCGTACCATGTTATCTATCTGTATTCTCACCTTAGTTATTGATCCTTGATTCGATCCATATGTTTAAACATGATACTATCACTAGGCAATTACCGCCAACAAACACACCACACGCCATGCATTGAACTTTCCACATCAGTTGGTTTTATATGCCATATAGCCCCCATGTATGTCTGTTTTAGTGCATTACTCATGCAATAGTAACTCAATCACCAACTGTGTCACTATGACACACTAAGCCAAAATTATCTAAGGTAAAATCAATTTAATTGCAATTACTGAATAATAATGTTTAGACCTACTCGCTTAGCTGAAGTCACTGTACGGTTGTAGGTGTCTGTTCCGGAAAGCAGGATTGGACTAATAGTACAAGTCAACATGGACAAAAATCTATTTGTAGAAGGAGAAGATAAAAGTTACAGCTGTCTCCATACCTCTTGTTATAATCAGAAATTACTGGCAATATTAAATATTCACTCGTAGCGCAGCTTTTACAAGACACTTTTTATAAATAGTGCATAAATCTGTGCACAATTTTGTGAATGCATGTTTTTTTTTTTTTTTTACTTTTCATTTAGCTAGAGAATGGTTATATAGCTTTTAATGAAGTGTGGACCCAAGCTAAAATATCTAAGCTGTAATATAGCATCTCATGCTAATGTTTCTTTAAATGAAAAAATATTTTAATAAATCTAAATAATGTAAATAGACGACCCCTGTCGTCTATATGACCCAACAGTGTTTGACTGGTACTTAGTTAGTAACCTAGTAAGCCAGTGTAAGGATCTATTCAATGACGGAAACTTGAGCACTTTTGTAAGTCGTTTTGGATAAAAGCGTCTGCCAAAGACATAAATGTAAATATAAATGTAAATAGGGTACAGAGCATTTTAATTACAGGTAAGTCTATGTTGGCAATCTCCCTAAAAGCTAAGCCTCTATTTGTCACATATACTGCACAGTGAAATTCTTTCCAGGAGAGGAGGGGAACAAGTCAGAATGCAGGGTCAGCCATGGTACAGTGCCCTAGAGCAGACAGTGCAAAGGGCCTCACTCCAGAGCCCACAACTGCAGCATGGTGAAGCTGGGGCTTAAACTGCGAACCCTCAGATTAGTAACCCAGAGCCTTCACCCACTGACCTACCAATGCCCCAAAGGCATGCACTGGCGAGGAACCAAAGCCAGTTCAACTGCTTGGAAGGCAGCTCCATACCACTACACCACTATACACCAACACCACAGCATAAGGTAGGGCAGCAACCTTGGAGACCACTGACACACAATGCTTGATTAATGTTACGTCGACCAATATGGTGGACCATTATCATGTGGAGCCCGACTTTTAAAGTGGATTTGCTTTAGTGAAAAAAGGTTATTTAGGGAGTATGTAATAAAGTTTCATGCTTATAAACCAGGCTAAACCTTGCTTTGAGCTCCTATTTATGCGATTCATTGAGCTTTTAACAAGGGACAGCTAACATTACAGATGCAGGAACATTGAATCTTTTCTATTCTAACACACTGTGACTGGATGTCAAGGACACTCAACATTGCAGATGTACAGCAAGCTCACTTTACTAATTGAACTTGTTGACCACAGAGTTGACAAATTAATGTGAAATACAGAAACTTTGTTCATAGGAACTTAAAATAAAAGGATGGTATCCAGATAGTAATAAAAGCCAAGAGGGGATAAACTTTTCTGGATACAGTTTGACTACAAAAGCGTGGTGTATGAACACCTTATCAGAATGAGACAACACTAACAAGCAATAACCTGAACAAATATAAATTTGTTCAATGTACTGATTTTTTTTCCTTGCATTCAAGGCATTGTGCAAAGCTTAAAGACCTGTAAACAAGTTATGGCAAATTTATTTTGAGCAAATAAATGAACTTTTTTATATAGGGGTTATATTATGATAAATGATACCCTTGATAATGTTAAGTTGTCTACCAAGCAGAAGTTTGTGTGTTTTTATGTAAGCATGCGAGCATTTCAGGAGAGGCATCTGAGGGCCGCAGGGGCCACTACTCCATGTCCCTTTGCACTGAAAATAAACAAAGGAATGGAAGCAATCCGAGCATGGCCTGAGGGAACGATTGACAGGCACCAGCTGGAGGAAGGAGAGCAATATGTATACATGCATATTCATATTGTATTCACACACATACAGTAAACATACACATGAATAAGCATATATGTAACAAAGGACAACGACTTTCCTACTTTAACAAAAATATATGCCTGCAATATTCTACCATAATTATTTATGTGCTAATAAGTTATTTTAAAGCATTGACTAAATTAGAATTAGGAATGACAGAATTGACAAGGAAACAAATATAACTTTGGTCATCGTGAGACCAGGAAGTCTCTCACAGCAAAGTCATAAAGTACAAACATGTTCAAAGACAGACACCATCTGGGCCATCCACTCCGTTAACACACTGATGGCTACTGCTGATGGGCAAATTAACACTTAGATGTGTTTGCTGTCTCACCTTTTTCTCTTTTCTCTTCTCACACACACAAGTTAATGGCTTACACCTGGAGTCTGGAGTAGGAAACTGAATATCTGCATGACTGACACTGCAAATTTATTAAGTGCCCTGTTTTCCAAAGAAACTTAAGAAATCACAGATCCAAAGTTCAGCATTAGTTCAGCATTGACAATAACCAAAACTCCTTACTTTTATGCCCACATTACAATCTCTCATACTATTGTGGTCACTGTCATATGATATCACTAGACCACACTATGTCCCCATGCTTGTATTACTCAGGTTATATGGCAAGAGACCCACTGAGCCAGTGTGACTTATTAGCCATCAGCTCTGGACTTTGACGGTTTGCTCTACACTGGAATTCTGAGATGATGCCACCCTGTCACTCTGTTTTGCATCATAACCCAGCATGACACTAGTGAAAGTCAATGACTGCCAACAGAGCCCAAAATATAACTGCACCTGTCACTATAGAGATGCCAAATCAGACACACAAACGCAATCCGTTTAGTTTGAATAAAGCAAAAAGCACACACGCTTTTCACAGCTTTCAAATTACGGAGGGACAAGGAATCTCATTGACTAGTTATGATTTCACAGCACAACTATGCCTAATAATAGCTGCTTTCAAATATACCTGTGCGACCAGAATAAGTGCAGGATTTGTAGATTAACATTTCAAAAAGCCTCTGTTAAAGACTTAACCATAAAGCAAACCTAAACAGCAGTAACCACAGCTTTCTTCAAAAGCCAGGTGTGTTATAGTCAGTATGGTTGGGTTCAGAAACAAATGGTTAGACCTACCTGGTGGACACAGACAGGCATGGGAGACATCCCGAGTCTCTCTGGTCTTCGGCAGACGAGACGCTAACTTCTGCAAAAGAACAAAGAAGACTTCAGTTACTCCAGGAATTACTACTGCTGATATACTACTAATTAAACAGGTTTACATGAGAAAATTCAACAGTCAACATGAACAGATAAACTATTTACTTTAGATCAACTATTATAAATACTTTTACCTTAGCTGGGATACTGCATGCATTACATTAGCAAAATAGATGGTGTACACAGTTATTACTCTAACACTACTTCTATTGACATTTAAGTCATATTTCTAATAAACCGCTACCATAGCAGCTTATATAATTTAAAGTCAGATATTATATTTACCACAATGAGATGTATTATATCCAAACTAAAGTTAAGATTCATCAGTTGCCTTCATCATGAAGAAGGATAATGTTAATGGTTAATGGTAATAATTTAAAGCTTATGCCATTACTGATTAAAACAGTATTATTATTTCTATGCGATAAGTGAGATGTGCCAACTTATTACCTGGACACACCATGACCCCTTTGCTAAAATCCTACGACGATGATTAGAGCACTGCACATGATGCCCAAAAGTGTAAAATTAAAATACTATAGTTAAATTATCCTTAGAGTTTTATCCAACATATTTCCCTGGCCCCAGTGCATGCTAACCACAATTCATTCCAGGGGTTTATTTGGTTGATACTGGCACACTCTCTTCCCAGCTGCAAAAGTTCTTACACAGACCAGGCTCAGGCACTACAAGCAAGCTTTTTCTTCCACAACACTGACACTGACTGAAGTACGGTTGAGTGTTTTGTATAACTAAAACTGAGCTAATGAAGATTAACAAGAGATGAGAAACAATGTTGTGAAAGAAAGCTGTAAATATCTGGGTTAAGCAAAAGTCTGTTCTTTACAATGAGGCTTGGAAAATTCCTAATTTAAAAAGCATGAATAATTTTCTTGTAGTATTTTTCCAAAGTAATAGTGTGCACTGACTTTTCTGAAAGTTCTTTGTTGTTCATTAAATATGGAACAAATTATTTTCCAGTTTCACAGTCTTTGCTGAGACTATTTGTTAAGACTATTATCCTTGAACACCCTAGGTAATTTACAATGTTTTTTACATTTGAATGGATATGTTATTATTATTATTATTATTATTGTTATTATTATTATTATTATTATTGCACATATTATTATTTTCTCAGTATAAGTTTATATCGGAATTCAGTGCCTCATGGTACCTGGTGTATGCTGCAGTGTTAACAAACATTTTGATAATCATACTGCTGTCCGAGTAATTAATTTTTTTTTTTTTTTAACAATTACATTCTTGTGCATGATTACTGTACCTTAATGACTGACAGGCTTTGCAGCTAAGAAAAATCTCTCTCTCTTTTATGTTTCAGTACCAAATAGTCTTTTAATTTTATTAGTTTCGAGACTGGAAATGATTTAGGTTGTCTTTCTGTAGTTATATGTTGAGTAATGTAAACTGAAATGCAGACATTGGCTAAAACAGAATAAGTTCATTGTGACATTAACCTGACCACACCAGATAAACACTATAGGTTCAATTATTGGACACCTGCAAGCCACTGTACAGAAAACGACTAAGATTTTTTAGCACTGTCCCAGACCTGGAAAGAGTCCCACCTCACTTTACTTTAGCCCTGAGACGTTCCGGCTGTCTCTCTTGCAGTCTGCTTTGCTTCATTAAGGACCTGACTGTCCTCTGCAGTCATGACAGCTTTACTAGCAATACACTAAGATTCCAAAAGCAGGGTTCTGTCTTCCCAAAGCACAGCGGCACAGCACATACTTTACACACTGTTGGGTAAGTGACCATTAGAGGCCTGTGTGAGGAAAGGATAGCTGTGAGAGACTGTATATCTTACTTTTCTACACCTCACTGTTTTAGACTCAAATCTGCACACAGTTTTGTGTTTGAGCCTAGTGCTGAAAGCTCTTATAGGTTCATAAAAATCTAAAATAGAATGCTTAAAGGTTAACTGGTGGTCTGTGAGACAAGAATTTAAACGTTTTTAACTGATGCTTTTCTTAAAACATATAGGTCAAAATTGTGAAAAAGGTAAAAATATATATATATATAATAAAAACAGAAATATAAAGGTAACAAAACCAGTGTGATTGTACTGTGTTATGTGGAAACACTTTTAAACTGTTAAATCATCAGGATTGCATTCAATTCTGCATGGTAAAATACAAATATGCAATGTGGGTAGCTCACATGATAGGTAATTGCAGGAATAACTGAAAATCCTTTTAATAAAAAAACACTGCACATTATGAAATAGAAAAATGTGCAGAGTAGCTCATTAAAGAAAAAATTTAAATGTGTTTTGCATCATAAATAACCATAAAATAATTCAAATGTAAAGTGCAAAAAACACTGGTATGCCTGACAGGTGAGGATATAAAATTTCCTTAATGTATGACATTATTCTAATTTTTTCTAAATTTTCCCCCTGCTTTCACATGACTTCCATAGAAAATTAAAAAATATGTTCATTATATATATATATATATATATATATATATATATATATATATATATATATATATATAAAATCATGGCACAAGTCTAACAATCTTATATATGATCTAAGCCTAAAACTTTCCCACGGGACCAAGGAAACCCTGCGCCTCGGAAGCGCACTCACCTCCTCCAGCATCTGATCCAGGCGGTTTAGAAGCACTGGTTCCACCTGCTCGAGAAACATCCAGGCTGTGTACTGAGGCTCTCGGTGCTTCTCCATGCTGTTGACCCTTGCCTGTAGCTCCGAGGTGCGCAGATACACCAGCACACACACTCCGAGAGAGAAGAGGCAGAGCGCCACACACACCGCCACCGCGCCGCTTTTACACGGATGCTCGGCACAAGTCCTTCCTCCAGGAGCATCGCGAGGAACTTTACTGTCCTGTTCCATTGTACTGAGATCCGGCTAACCTGACTTCTTCCAAATCGCTTTTTCAACAAACTTATAATCTAACCATCAGTTGAAAACAGGTTGGATAATAATTCTTCCAAAAAAAAAAAAAAACTTTAGTCCAAGTCTTACTCAGAGAGCAGGTTATTCAATATGGAAAAAGGAGTTCTGTTTGAGGAGTTAAACGCATGGTTTCTAGTGCTGTGTGCAGGTGGCTCGGAAGGCTCTAGTGTTGTGTCGTGCCATCTGAGTGTGTCCTCATGAGCTCCAGTGTCAGCGTTGTAGTGATCTGTGAGGTGAAACTCGAGCCTGTTCCCTGCTTCAGCTGCAGTCTGTTCACTCCACACTCACACTCACGCTCACTGCGCCTCTTCCCTGCGCGCTCCGCTCAACTGCGCTCTCACGCGCCCTGCGCCTCTCCTGAACGCCAGGCTCCTCCCCGTGTGTGTGTGTGCGCGCGCGCGTGTGTGTGTGCGCGTGCGTGTGATCGCTGCCCATCAGCTCTGGGCGGAACTGAAGCTTCAGTGGAGCCGCGCGTTTCTCCACAACCCCGCCGACAGGATATATTTAGGTGCCAGGAGCCCATGTGTATAAAATGACCCTTTGATCTGTGCGGCACTTTTTTCTTTTTTTTTTTTAGATTTATTCTAATACATTTTAATGCTATAATGTATTTTTAAAATTAAAATAATAATAATAATAATAATAATAATAATAATTGGTAGTAGTAGTGACACAGTTATTGTATTATCCAACATATAAACCTATCTTAATTATAAAGTGGATAGTCATCTTACTGTCTGTATTCACCTATTTAGAAATAATCCAGGCACATAAAGGACCATACTTACAGTATATATATTCAGGACCATACTAAATAGAGACCCTGTGTGGACTTCTTTAAGGCCCATTTCCTTATACTAAAGTCATATATCATCATCATCATGGTAGATAGCGCATCTTTACAAAGTAATTAGCAATATCTTATTTTTTTGTGGACAACCTATAGACATAGGCGGCATGGTGGCCTAGTGGTTAGCACAATGGCCTTGCACCTCCAAGGTCAAGGATTTGATTCCTCTGGTCTGTATGCATGTGAGTTTGCATGTCCTCAGCATGCTTGGAGGGTTTCTTCTGAGTACTCCGGTTTCCTCTCATCATGCAAATATATTCAGATTAGGTTAATTGGCGTTCCCAAATTGCCCATCTGCCCTGTTATAAATTGGCACTCTGGTTTCCTGGAATAGGCTTTAGGGCCCTATGACCCTGTACACAGCATAAGCAGTATGGAAGATGGTTAAATGAACCTATAGACATCTCTAGGAGTCATGAGTTTAAATGACTTTCTACAGGTAATGAAATATCAGGTCCTGACAACCTGAAGGCTAGTCTACATGCCCGCAAAGAAAATAAACTTAAAGCTCTTTTTTTTTTTCTAAAATGAACCTAAATGTCATAATAAAGACACCTGCCAACTTTTCCACCTTGAAAAGTGGCCCTTTTCACTATTTGAAAAGTATACAAAAATGTTTCTTTTTTTTAAGACAAAAGAACAGTTGCACCATATATTTGAATTGTCATATATTTAAGTAGGTGGCAGGTAATAACCTGCAAAGTACTGATTGAGCAGACTAAATGACATGACATCTTAAATCTGGCCCCCAAAATAAGATGCATGTAAATGTATGTGTGCATTATTTGCCAAATAAACAGCTGACAGCCTGTGTATTTTATTTTATTGGTAAATTAGCAATAATTTGAATGATTTTTGTGACCAGTAGCAGACTGAAATAGATAATTTACTATAATATACAAAAAGGCCATCATAATGAGCACAATATACAGTAAAAGAAAATCTTCTCAAGACATTTATTACATTTGTAAATGTCACTTTGTAAAGACAGAAAAAAAATTACTGGATGAACCAACAACCACAATGTTTTTATTAAGGGGACCAACTGCTCATAAATGGTTATCCATAACAATTTCATTGTGATCATTGGGGTATTATATCATAATTATGAAATCTCACTCATACAAAAAGAACTCTTCAAAAAGAAGTCTTCTAGCAGATGTTGTAATAACCAATATTTTCCTGTTAACAGTTTGTTTGGCCCCTGAAGACACACTCTCAATTACACATGCCCTACTCTTTTAATTCCTGTTTTGTCAAATTTCTATTAATCCTTTGATTAAAGGTCAAGTCAGTAGCAATAAAAATAACAATGTTACTGTTTCTGTAGCAACTAGGGAAACTAGCGCTACAGTAAGAGAGCAGATGAGCACTGACTCACCAGAACCAAGATGGCAATCTTAAGGAGTGGTTGCTCAACCTGCATTTACAAAACCACAGAAGCAAATTGGACCATATTTCCAAAAAAGGTTTTAAAATTTAATAGTGAATTTCCTGACTTGAGTCTCCAGCTTTGATTTATTCAAACCAAGAGATGTTCCCCCTACTTTCGGCCACATCTAAAACATTTTTATTTTCACATGGTTTAGTCACTCTTCAGTGCATTTAATGAAGCAAGTGTTGAAAACCACTGCAATTATAACATAAACAACTGTCTCAGGAGTGAAGCAAATGAGGCTGATGATAAATATGCCATGACTATAGATGATTATTTAAGGCACAATAATAGAAAGAAGTTGCTTTCCAGTATAACAAATTGAAGTGCAGATTAATGCCTTGAAACAGTGTATATAATGTAATGTAAACAGTGTTCCAGTTCCAAACATAATTACTGAGTGCATGTAGCAGTCTACGACAATAATAATAACTGTGCAAAAAATTAAACAACATTGAAAACAATCAACAAGAGCAAGAAGGAGAATAAAAGTAAAGAGAAAACCATGGGATTTAAAACATAAATGCAAAGACTAAAAATGAAACTAAGTCACGGAATTACACCCTTTAGAAAGCATGACAGTAGCTAACCCCACCTGTTACCCATCTGAATTTAAAGCTAGATGCCCAGTGCCAGAAGAACACAGAGTACAGACAGGGGAGCAAGGGCGAACAGGCTCAGTTAAATAGCACAGCATTTCAAAATGCAAGGCTTTATACACTGCCCGGCCAATAAAAGTCACCACCTGGATTTAACTAAGCAAAACAGGTAAGAACCTTCCACTGGACAATTGCTACAGTGATTAATAGTGTTCAGCTGGCAACAAGTAATTTAACTCTAGCTGATGCAGTGAGAAGCTTCTGATTTCTTAAACAACCATTTCAGAAGACATATCCTGTGGTCATGGCGAAGATGTTACCCTGCAAATCAAGCAGGACACGATTTTCCTGATGTCCTGAATCAAGCAAATACAATTAAGGAATAAATTTAGTGAGAATAATATCCTCAATGAGTGTGATGGGAAATCACTTAAACACAAAGCCTTCTTCATTGCATGCCAAAAATTCTCAATGGGGTTAAGGTCTGGACCTTTGCACATGTGGACCCATGTGTGTATGGTTTCATCCATGTGTGAAAATGATGTCTCATGCTCCTTGAACCACTCTTGTACAATTTGAGCCTGATTATTCCTTTAGTATATTCAAGTAGTCAGCTAACCTCATTTTGGACACCTTATGTTAAATTAAATATATTGCTGAACCTGATGAACAGAAGCAGCTCTAAATCATAACACTGCCCCCACAGGCTTGTACTATATGCAAGATGGGTGCATCCACCTCCTTTCTTACTCTGATGCACCCATCGCTTTGGAACATTTTTTCAATGCTCCACAGTCCATTCTTTATTCTTCCTAGCAGCTTTAGTGTTAATGATAAGTGGTTTTCTTAAGGACACACAGCTGTTTAGTCCCAATCCATTGAGTTCTCTTCACAATGTGCATGTGGAAAAGCTTTTACTTTCACAAAAAGGCATAGCTTCTCTTATTTGATTTTAAACAACTTAAACATTTTGTATTCTCTGATTACAATAATTCAGAGTTATCTTCACCACTATCCTACCAGGTTTTAATAATGCATTGGACAATTTTAGTTATTTCATTCCTCTTCCTAGTTGTTTTCTTTGTTTTATACAGTTCAGTAATTTAAACACAGAGTAATATCGCTGCCATAACCAGAGGATACGTCTTCTGAAAGGGTTGTAAGGAATGAGTTCACTGCATCAGTTAGGGACAAATCAGCTGAAACATATTAATCACTCCGTAAATCATACAGTAGAAGGATCTTACTTATTTGCTTAATAAATCCAAAAGGTGACTTTTTCTTTGACCAAAAAATTGCAGTGTGTATATATTTCTGATTTTCAAAGTGGCCAGATTGTTGATTGATTTAAGGGGGTGGACTGTACCCAAGCGAATGAGAAATTTAAGGAAAAATGTCAAACATCAATAGAGTCACAACTTAGACACCCTACGCCTTCAAAGAAATATTAATTATGTTTAATGGTCTATTCAAAGCAACCCCCTTGTTAAAGTCAACAAAGTATCAATAATGTATTAATAGCTGAATCTGACCTACTCAAAAATGTAAAAAACAAAACCATGTGTATCAGTTTACCTCTTTCATGTCTGTAAACACTGATGCAGACACTAGTAGTGTATTTTTCTACCTAAGTATGCATGTTTCCTTTTACCTATACAATAGAATGTTAGGGTTATGCACACTATTATTGTTGCTGCTAAATTATAACTATCATGGTTATTGAGTTCTATTAATCATTAATAACACTGCTCTGATGTATAGCATGATTATTAGTTTTTACTTGTTTTTGGATGAATATGTAAACCAAAGGAATGAATGCAACATATTGCCATGTTTACCTAGACATAAAAAAATTATTATAATTTTGAGACATCTGGACATGATCTGAACATAACAATTTCCTGGGCAGCTACTCAGTAATCATGTAATAAACCCAACAGCTTCTAAGGACCATTAATAGTGGATGATCTGAGGCTGGCCTTCACAAAATTACAGTGCAAAATTACAAGGTTTAATTTGTTCTTTTCTAAAAAAAAAACAAAAAAAAAAACATAATTAGCACAGGAAATGAAGGAGAGAACACTTTTATTTAAACATAAAAGAAAGCTTTATGTCTGTAGTCTCTGCAAGACCACATGGTCCTGTAGTGGCAGTGAGACTCACGTGCCAATGGAAATGGAAGTGAGGCATTTCCCAGATATCCCCCAGATACCATTTTGCTGTTTTCAGTAATTTGTTACAACATTGCATTTCCAGAGCACAGAGAGAAGCAGAGGAATATTTCTTAATTTTTTCCCACCTTGAATCTCTAGACAATGCTTGGTGTTTGAGGGCTTATTCAGGTCTCAACACACACGTTGTCTGTTAAACAAATTCCTGTTTTTTTGGCCTTAGTGTGTCCCCAAGCAACTGGGAAATCAGGAATATGACAGATTCCTGTGGTCGTTTTCCATCTTTTAAACTCTTTAAGTAAAGCCTCACTAGCCATTTAGGAGTATCCTTAAAGTGCATAATGATGAACAATATGAGAACTGACATTTAATTCATATGTGGCCCAGTGAAGCAGTTGCCTGTAAATAACAATTTGCTTTGGAAAGTTTAAATCATTGACTCATTTTACAATTTTTTTATCTTTATTGTGAAGGATGCAGAGACAGTGCTGAAAAATATGATATATTTTGTTTGGTATTAGGATAAATGAGGATATACTGTACGTACATCATCATTCCCATAATCAGGTATATATTCTCTCTCTCTAAAAAGATTTAAGTAGCATACATAATCTCAGAGGCTAATCAGATACATTGAGCCTAAATCTTTCAAATCATTCACAGGTGAATTCAGCATTGCGTGAAACTGAGCACACTCATAAATTAAAGGAAATGTAAATAACTAGACTAAAAAACTAAAGACATTTACACTGATTTACTCAATACTGAGTAAATATCATCTTATATAAATACTTTAAACTTTTCAAGGTTTACATTTCAGTTTCAGGGTTTGCAGAGGCAACAAACAGATTTGTATTTTTCAAGTACTAAAACAATACTTGGTCTTATCCCTACATAAACTAAAAAAAAAATCCCTATTCAACATTTGTTTTATTCCCATCCTCATGTCATTGATATGGGTTCAAAATGCACATTTGCTTCTTTTTTAAGTGACAGTGTATGCATTGCTTTGCGGTTTCCGTGGTTTCTGATGCAGCGTCAGACCCCATGTGGCACATTTGGTTTTCTCACCTATAATGTATCCAATGCTCCATCTTCAACTTCTATTACACTTAACATTGTGAATTTTACCTTACAATTTGAGTTTTAAGACAAACAAGTAACAAAGAAGAGAATAGGAGGTAGAAATTATCAAACACTTCCAAAGAATTTAAAAATGTGGGGAAACATATGCATTTCAATTTACTGCACAACAACAGCAAAAACTTCATCTTATAAATATAATTATATTAACACAGTTATTATACTAATATTAGAGTCACTGATCTTACAAGTGCAAGTTGCAAAACATTCATTCTTAAAAACCTTCACTTCATTACATCAATCACATCATTCACTACAATCACATCATTATCATTCAATCTAGTTCTTGATAGTTCAGGACATATTACCGCCAAATAAGTTAACAATTTCTGACAAAGAAGCATATACTAACTGACATTACTGTACATAATTACTATTTCAACAGCCATATTTGATCACGTATTGTAATAATGTAGTTGGTAAACATCTGGATTCTCTCACATAATGGTTTTTACTATGTGATGCACCATAAAGCAACAAGTTTAAAAATACTCATTACTTCATCACTTAGTCAGTTTGAGGGCTTGCTGTCTTTAATAAAGTGTAAGGAAGAACAAATTGGAAACAGGTATCCTGTGGAGACAGATGGAAGGCCTGCAATGCAGAAAAGCCATCACTCAGCACATTGGAAAGCCTTGGGACATGGTCATTGCATTAGGTTAAAGCTGTTTAAATAACATTCTGTATGGATCTTCTGTGTCAAACTGTGTCCATTATAACTGTCTTTATTTGTCTAACATCTGATATACAGTATTATGTATTTGGGTTTTTCTTTTCAGCAGTGTTCTTTCCTTTAGTGGTTTACCCAATAGTTAAAGTTAAAGCTCTTATCCCCTGGGACTAGTTAACTCCCATTAAGTTACCCAGTTCACAATGTAAATATATTTTACTTTTTTTGAAATAAAGGAGTTAAGCAAAATGTGCATTAAATTAGGTGCATTAAATTAGTATCTACAGTAAGTATTAAATCCTTAATTAATAAAATAGTAATTAATTCATTGACCTCTAAATAAGAAAAAAAAATAGAGCTTTCACTTTATCCTGTGCTTTATTTTAAACTTAAAAAAAAAACTAATTTAAACTATTCTGCTGGGTGGCCATTTTCTAATTTACCAACGGTACTAATCAGCAGTGGTAATTAGACTTCATGAGGTGAAAACCGCTTACTTATCATATCATTACCATGTATCACTAATACGATCTTTTGTGATATTTCTGGACTTACCAAATTGAAAGTTGGGCTTCTACATTACCGCACCGCAGTTTAATTACATTGAGCTGATGGTGGGTGAGGTCACTGGGCGAGGTTTGTTTTGAATGGCCTGGTGAAGTGAAATGAGCTGCTTCAGCATCAGTGTTTGGCATGGTCCTGGTCCGGTATAAACTGCTTGCTGTTTGCTCATGCTTTTAGCAGTGCGTGCAATGCACTTGTGTAAGGCTTTGCTTTTGCTTTCCTTTAAATTTACATGTGCATTACATAAGTTACTATATATCTGTTCTATAAAATCTAAATATATTTAAGCGTTCACAGTACAAAGCTTTTATTTTTGGACTCATGTAATTGGACATGTTCTTCAAAAATATTAATCAATAAAATGTTTGGTAAATGTCAAATGCAAAAAGTAGCATTAGAATGAAGACAATAAGAGGAAGGTCTGCTCGTCTACATATCCACCTCCTTGTCCAGATACCATGTACTGCATAAGTATGGGTAATGTATAAAATACTCTCTTTCTATAGTGTGCACACTCTCTGCTTTTCATCAACCTGTTGCTGCTAAAATCCCATATAGAGGTGGAGAAGAGGCAGACTGACAGGTGTAAAGAGGGGGAGGACATAGAATAGGATGTTTTTGGTACCTCCGACATTAATTTCCATCATCCATGACATAGGAAGACTCTGCTTTTTCTCTATCACTCCTCATTTCTGCACTACCTCCACACTGTGTTAAAAGAACCGTTTCTTTGTGCCTGTACACCAGTGAGTTTTTAGTTAGAAAAAAATGCAATTATTTTGTGACCTTAGGTGTAAATTATATTTTGTTGTAGGAATAAGACAGCAGAAGGACAAGAAGCATAAAACAAACTCAGAAACTAGAACAGATTGTATTGTACCTGCGTTCCACAAGACTGTGCTCTAAGAAATCTGACTGGTGATGGTGTAGTATTTTTATTTTGTCATTTTTTAAAGTTGATTTTGATCTTGCTAAAGGTTGCACATGTACTTGTGCAAACTGATAACTTTGAATTTACAGCTGTCAAAGCTTTGTTTATTTTATTTAGTTTTTTTTTTAATGATCATTTAAATCTCTTTTGAAAATACACTGTGAATGAAGTTAGTATAACAGACGACACTGATCTCATACAGTAGTGGTATGAGTTACTGTTTTAGATCCAGTGAGATGCATAAGCTCCGTTAACACAGCCTGTTCAGGGTGAAAATATTCTGCCATCGTTGTACCTCAACATTCTGTATGGAAGCAATGGAGGTGGAAGAGGGTTAGGTTAGGGTTAGGGTTAGTAAGAGGGGGTGGGGGACAGGATCTGTGTGAAAGAGAAAGCCCTGCATTGTGGAACGGGGGTTTGACATTTTCAGAGGTGTGATGTGTGTGACACACTATCGGGAGGTTTAAACAACAGTAAACAACTCAGACAAAGCAATACTTAATTAGTGCTAAATCTATAGTGCATCAAGAACAATGAACTGAAAGATGAGGTGAGATTGAGATAATTAGCAGGGCCAGGCATTTATTTTTCGATTTCATAAAAAATATTTAAATGTCTCAAAGTGCAATTGACAGCATAATGCTGACTGTAAAATGAAACATGCAGAAGGAGAAAAAATAACAACTTCCACCTTCTATAGTTATAAGTGCTATATGTTTTATAAGTCGCAGTTAAGCACCTCATCAGAGAAAAATAGCAGTGAACTGGAGAGACAGTGAGCTCCGAGCAAAGCACTTGTGGTGAGAGATGTAAATGTGCATGACTAGTAAAAGCACCTCAACTCTCAATTCAGCTGCCTTCCTTGTCTTAAAAGCAATTATATGATTGGTATTCCTGATGCATGTGTTATCTATCGCACTAGATGATTTCACTGGTGTGTTAAACGTCACACCTCCTCTGATTGAAGAATGCTGCATACACCATAAAAGAAAGTGAATTTGTGCTCTCTGTATGAATTAGAAAAAAGTATGGAATGCAGCATTATTGAGGGAGTCTTCTTACACTTACATTATAGTGTGATAGGGATTTATATCGTTTTTAAACTGGCAGCAATGCCGCCGATCCCTTTTTGCATATCTTAATATGCAAGTGCCAATAGAATTAAAATCAAATAACAATAATTCTTTTGTACACAAGTGTGATACCATTATATTTATTATACAGTATGCCCAATATAAGTGTTTTTTGTGGGAAAGAGACTTTAAAATATTTTAATAAACAACTTTAAAAAATCGCAGATGGTCTTCATAGGCTTCGGTATCAGGATTGGAAAAGAAAAAACGGCATCATGCCATGTCTAGTTGTCATGTCAATGCCATGCCCATTTTTAAACTGTCAAAATGTTTGAAAAGCATTTGTATTTAGGATCTGTTTATAAATTCCATTCTAGAAGTGTAATTAAAAGAAAAAAATTCTTAATCATCTGATCCCATAATGAGGAGAGAGCAGCTTTGCTTGTGTGTGAGGGGAAAGTGTGATTTTTTTTTAGTGATGTGAAAATAAACAACTGCCATGGCCACTTTCACCTTTCTTTTGTAGCAGGAGACACCAAAGGGACATTTGTTCCTGAATCCTGACTGGCTTTGAAAGTGTAGCTAGTTCAAAACCTTTGTTCTTAAGGGGGGATGGGACAGCGAAAGACACACACACACACACACACACACACACACACACACACACACACACTACAATTTTAATTCTTCACTGAAAGGAAAAATAAATGAGAAATACACATTCATATTTGTAACCTTCACCAACTATAAAGAGAACATGCCCTGTTGCTGAGGAACAGTTCCAGTACAGGGCAATTTATGGATGCTGGGCCATGTTTTTGCTATTAGAGGGGAGAGGATGGTTAATTGCTGGCCTGCAGCTAGATTCCACTGAATGTCAGCTGAGAAAACATGAGCGCTTGTCTCGCGATCGCAGCAGTTGAAGGGGTAATCAAATGCCCCAAGAAACAAATTAGAATAGCAGGGATCATAGCAATGCCTTTCCAAAGAAGCTCATTCTGAACACGTTCTTTCTATCAACAGAAATGAACAATTAATGTGGCAATGTGCAGCACACCCCCTTTGCTTAATGAGGAAAGGGTTTTTTTGCAAGCACTGCAATTATATTACAGACTGGAACTAGAATTTAAATAGTGGACTAAATCAGCACAAAAGGAAATGAGGAGCATGAAGAAGTTCAAATCTATAGACTAAACTGTCTGCCTTTTTGACCTCTTCACTACTTAAAAAAATAAACTGTTAGATTAATGTATAAAAAGCAGCTGCTTTATAAATTTTCCTTGCTGTCAGCAAGCTCAATTAAAACCTTTGTGGGTCTTCTACTAGAATAAATCAATTTCTGTCACACTAATTCTACAGAGCAGAACAGGTCCCACTTCAGCTGTCTATATTTATATTTAGTGTTAAGGGGGAACATGAGCAATGCCATAAGTTGTATAACTTCAGAAACCCACCTTGCTGTCTATGCCATAGTGTTTTAAAAGATCCATAAGATGCTTGTTAATTTGGGTCGTACTCAAAAGTTTTTGTTAAGTCTAGTACTCTCATGCTAATTTATTGAACATTGTTAGCACATTGCATGGTAATAATGCGTTATGTGTAAAATGCGGGTTATGACAAATTAAACTTCCTCACAAGACATTTTCTGTGAACATCTAATCAAAGTCCTGTATAAGGCCTCCCTTCCGTCATTTCCTTTTGGATAACTATTTATGTTCATCTATTGTACTATTCAAGGCTACTGATATATTATTTCCGTTACTTAAATGGATTTTGTTTGTGATTTTGTAAAGCTCATATGTATTTTTATTATCAATATTTTTATCTTGTGCTTATAAAAAGCATTTTTGACTTTAAAAAGCGCTCAGATATAACACATACTATATATTTGTAAGAAATAAACATGTAACTTCCGGTATACAACTTTTTCTCATGAAAAAGTTCCTGACACTTAACCGAATATGTAAAAATATTGAACACAATGTACACATAACACATAACTGCTACATCATTATCCGAAATGATGACCAATGCATATCGTCATAGTTTGTATATGAGGAAATTCCATACACATATATTTTACAAGCAAAAAAAATGGGGGAATTACATATATTTTCTACGGTTGACATTAATTTCACAACTGATTTTCCCTAAAGAAGGGCGTTAACAAGACACAACACTAACAGTTATCATAACCTTCTGATCAGAAGTATAGATCACGAATCACTGAGCCAGCATTTCCCTGTATGATCGGTAGGGATATCATTACCAAGCTATGCATTATATTGTATATAACCTCTGTCGCTAGATTCTGCAAAGAACATTGTACTGTAGTACTGTATAACTGCTAAAACACCTGGGGTTGCCTGCTTACTTTTCGATCTTAAAGAGACAAATAAGACATTTTCGATCAGGTATAAAGACGGATATACAAACAGACACTATGCAGTGTCTGTAAAAAGGATTTTGCCATTTCTAGAATTTCGACAATTCTAAAACCATACAAAAAATACAAAATACAAAAGAAAATTACACTGAGAAGAAAATTATTGGCTTTTTTAAAAAGATGATATCAGTTTCAAAAATAGCTTTAAAGCCTCAGAGGAAGATTAGATCGCAGAAGTCTGTTCAAGTTTAAAAGATGGGCCAAGAATAACAGTCCTTTCACTGATGTATTAAGGTGCTGCAATAATGTTAAGAGCTTATAAAGAAAATCACTTAATCGCTTAAGTAACTACATAACTTGGCTTTTGATTAGGGCTTATGAAATCATTTATTTTTGATTATTATTATTATTATTTAATCTCAGGGGATGATCTTTGTTGGAGCGAAGCCACATCATATGATCTTATGTTAGGGCAATGTTTTGATTGAATCCTCATTCAAAGACAAGAATAATGGATAATGTCCGGAATAATGCTGTGTCATTTTTCCTTCTCCTTCAAGACATGTTACAACACTGATATGACATAACTATTAATATAGCAAATTATAATTACATCTGCAAAAACACTTCGAACAGTTTAACTCTTTCACAATGCTAAAAATAAAAATAATAAAAGAAAAACAACAGTCAGTTTTTATGTGTACAGAAAGCAGGCACTTTCCTGAGCACTCAGAAAGCTGTGATAATTGCAGTCATGCAACACTTGTCATGACAGACTGAACTGCCTGTTATGTTCATTAGGTGCAGAAACAGATGCTGTTGACACAGGTGCTAAACTTATCATTAAGGACTAATGCACTATATTGTGGGGGGTAATTGCGTTCAAAGCTATGCTTTTCTTGTTAATCTTGTTACACCCTGCTGACTGGACATGTCTCTGCTAAAGTGATGAGTGTGTGATCTAAGTAAATTGTGTAGGAGGTGGATTAAGGTGGTTGTGAAGCGAACCATTCCTTTCACACACTTGCTTCAGGCACATCACCTATGTTCCATTTTATTGTCAACCCAGTATGATCACTCAGCCTATGGCTCCTCTGGTGACCAATAAATGATATAACTAGCACCAGCTGTCATGTCTAACTAGAAAGCAGTGTAAATAGAACACTGGGATTTCTTTTTTTTTAAGAAGAACTAATATCTATACAGAATGATTATAGTTATGAATAAACCAGCTAATGTAGTCTCTTTCATTTTACTTTAAGCATCAGGGAGCAAGCATGTGGAATTACTCAGAGAGGACAGAAAACTTGACCTAAGAGAGCATGAGCCTGATTGCGACTGATAAAATCTTCCAACCGCCATTATAGCCTTGAGCCTAAGGCTTAATGTTATCAAGGTATTCCAGATACCCCAGAGAGACTGACGTGCATCTGTAAGACACAATGTAATAAGAATAAGAATAAAAATACAAGGGGGAAGAATATCAGGACCAATGGTTACATCGGCAATTACCCTTAAATGTGAATGCATGTACAGTATGCATTGTGTATTTTTACCTTGTGTCCAGTGTTCCTGGGACAAGCACAAAATAGTTAATGAAAATGAATCATAAATAAATAATAAGAACAATCACCTATGTGATCTAATGGATTTGACATAAAAGATAAGTGGCCGCAATATTTTAAAAAAAGCTTACAATTGTGTAGTAAAAAGAGAAAATCCTGCTAATTTCTAATTACCGGCAGTTTAAAAATATCTAGCTCAATAGCATGCTTTGGAAATGAAGATAAAAGGAAACATCTAATGAGCAGCTATCAAGTCCAATGGGTTAGGTCCAAAGTTTTTTCTTTTTCCTTCAAAGGACTAAGGCCTGGGAGAAATAGAGTGGTTGCATTGTAGAGTGCAGGTCATGGTTATTTTTAGCATTATATATATATACACACACACACACACACACACACACACACACACACACCCCTAAAGAATACTATAGCTACCCAAAAACTTTAGACTATTTTTATTAAAAAGTTAGTAAGTTAGTTAGTTAGTTAGTTAGTTAGTTAGTTTTATGTACTTAGTTTAGTTTTATTTAATTCATTGCAGAATGCATGCATTATACAAAGGAGCCTGTCCTATTCGAGTGGGAAAATATAAGGGACAACAATAGAATAATGCTTAAAGCAACCAGGGAGTCACTGGGAGGAAACAATTCCATCATGCCTATAAATTGTTCATCCAAGGCTGTTTTTAAAATAGCACACATGTAGGTGACCCACAGATATAGAGAGCTATGTAATCAAACATTCAATTCACATGAAATTGATTATAGAGTGTCAATGTGCTGGGCGCCAGTTCTAAAGGACATAGGGTTAATAAGTCATCTGCGACAGTGGACATGACGCAGGTTAAAACAATATAATCTTCATGTTTGCATAAGTGAAGCATAAACAATAGTTTTTCCTTACCACTAGTGTTGATATTAGGGATATCCTGTAGATACCAGTAGCCCCAAGCTTCATGGAAAGAATAAAATGATGGTCTACTGTACCTTGACACTGTAGTATCAGTCTGACATTAGATTGTCCTCTTCTAGTCCTTATCATTTCCGATGTTCAGCCAAACAACCGATATGTCAAAGATGATACAGCATCAGTTTTCTTTATTAATTGTGTAAGCTGGTCTCTTCACAGTCTCCTTTTATGCAGAATCTGTGTATAAACTAGTAGTCTCGAGAGGTTTCTTCTTTATTTTTAAACTGGTAATTTGGCTCAAAGTTGAATAATTTCTTTTTGTGGTTTCTGGGACCAGTTGTGCAAAATTACATTTTAATTAAATTAAAAATGTATTAAAAGATTTTATTACTGTACAACCAAGGACTACTATCAGGCTGTTTGTTAATTGTTAGAGTGATCTAAGCTGATCTTTCGCTTTGAATTATAACATAGTAACTCAGCCAAGAAAGAATCCGAAAGCATTCATCTAATGATAAATGTCCACAAAGAGTGCTTACAGACTTTGTTGCATCAAACAGCAGCTTATGCATGTTGTTAATCATGTGTATGTTGTTAATCATGTGCGTGTTGTTAATCATGACCTTAATGGGAAGCATCTTGTCTGAGTCACTGGACCAAACTGACCTTTAATCTGTCATTATATGTTTAATGCAGAGATACCTTTCATATGGCTAAATGGGCTGAGTTTTAATTATTTTCCATTTATCCTGCGGTTAAAAACCCTGAGCACATGGCAGAAACATTAGCTTTAATGCAGTCTTTAATGACAGCCCATGTCTGTGTTCTTGCTTTAGTGCTTCTCCTGCATGGTGAGTCCGACTTTTCCTGCCTTCCTGTGAAATCATCAGTGTATTGAGGTGGTAGGGAGAGACTTCAAAGCAAGGACATACAGATATTTTCTACAGAGACTGAACAGCAACCCTGTGCTTTATAGAGTACTCCCTAACCCTCACATCATTTCTCATTTCTGTTTCAGTGCACTATATATTTTTTAATACTCATAGGTGTTTATGAGATAACATTGCATGATACAACAGCTCAATCAAAATATACAGTAGACAAAAAAACAGATATACATTTATTAATATTCATTTATTATTATATTAGGAAGTCATCTATTGAAATGCATACATGTGACATCAAGGCTCAAGGGTTTATTATTTCACTTTCTCATGGTAGTCTTTAGTATTTTCTAAATACAAATGCAAAGTCAAAGTTCATTCAAATGTTCTGTGTACATTCAATTCTTAAAACTAATTACACATACTGTATTGTATGTAAAAATTGTTGTTGTAAATTCTATGTGCTATAATGCTATAGCTATAAGTGTAAGCCCTCCAGAACATCTGCAAACAGTACATCAAATTAAAGAAGCATCTTGAGATCTCATTTTTATTTGCTTACTTTTTTGAGTAGATCTCAATATGGGAACTGAAACACTATATTTGTGGATAAGTATCGCAACAGTAACATGTAACAGTAATGCATTGTATTAGATAGTAAGTAGTGGTTCTAATATATTATTGTGATAGAAAAATAAAGACATTTTGTAAAGTAACTATTTTTACAACTAAGGAACACTGAGTATTTTCGAGAATATTTCCCCTATTGCTACACCTGAGACAATTTTATTACTTTTTCAAAAATTGCTTGATACTTGTTTTTTATTAATATTGCTTAACAAGAATAATAACATTAAATCTGATGCAGATGAAATATGGACTCATTACCAGCTTTACAAAAATCAAACATGTAAAAAGTCAATTAATCCCATGTACATGAAAGTGGAACGGTCATGCAACAAGAAGACAGATACTGAATTAACGCTGTCAGATTACACCTGACAGATATCAGATCATCCACCAAATCTCAAGTCAGATTTTGAAATGGTGGTAAATGGTGTTCATATGACCACAAAAATCTAATGTGTTCCCCCATTGGTGCATTGCACCATTTAATATTTTTATTAGCATTGAAATGGTTTTATTGAAAAACGAGCAGTAAAGCATTTTTCATGGCGCATTTAATGGCTTGTCTGTGTATTTCTTTGCTCCAAGTCTGCTCAGGTTCAGACAACGCCTTAGGCTTTAGAACAGATCAGAAGGGAAAGGGTTTTTTTCATCACTGTGTTGACAAATCTGTTCACTCCGCTAAATGATCAAGACTTTACTTTGTTGTGTAATTACAAAGGCAACAATGTCTCTCTCTAAAAGTGCAAATAATTACACCCAAAAACGTCTTGTAAATCAGAACACTTTGTGTGAACTGGCTAGGAGTCTGGTTCTGACAATCTTCTATCTAACAACCATAAAGCCACAATACACAATAAAACCTATAGTGACTGTAAAACATATCACATTCAGTGTGTGTGTGTGTGTGTGTGTGTCTGTGTGTGTGTGTCTGTGTGTAGATGATATACAATATGTATATCTTTTGTTTTTCTCTCCACCCAGAGGAAACATGTGAGCACAAACCCCACTACTCAACACCCATGAGACAGACTTAAATGGAAATATCTGCTGAGGTGACCTGAAGTCCAGACTTCCTAACCTTAACAAATTGCTTCCTCGTCATGCTTTCAGATAATCACAAGCACAGGAGATGCCTCGGCAAGGTCATTCTCCTGGAAGCCCTTAAGAGAATCTATCATGGAGACATAGCTGTGTCTAAAGCTTTTCAGACATAATTAAAAAGAAAACACAATTATTTCTACTGTATATTGTATGGTTCATATATTTAGCAAACGTTGTCAGGTATTTAGATTTAACTAATAAAAAAGTTTTATAGTTCACTTAAATAAAAAAAACATCTATTTGTACTAAATGACCAGGTTATCAGACCTTCGGCATGTTTTTGTATTTATCGTAGTTTTAGGAGCATGAGGAATCATTTTCACACAGGAACTGGGCACCAAACTGCACACCGTAACCAAAACTAAAGGTAGTCTAACTAAATCTTAACGGGTGCAACTTGTTTTTTTGGCCAGGCAGTGTATGATAAAGGCAGATAGGGATGATAGGTGGTCGTGTGCAGTACAGCAGAACACTTTCTTGGAACGATCAGGGCTGAGGAACTCTGGAGAACAAGGGTCTGTCATGATGTCATGATGTCACACTCCAACCAAAGCTGCTTGAAGAGGAAGTAAAGACACAAATCCATCAAGAAGCAAAAATCATTTGGAAACAAACTAAATACAGCAAAGAACCAGATGACATGGAAGCTCAGTCATTAAAATCCTCCTGTCATGACCAGATAGACGACCCAGACCGACAGGTGTTGACAGGGATGAACCTGTTACACACCACAGCTGGGTCCATAAGAAGAAACCTGAAGTCAATTCAATTATTAACGCACACACACCCACACAGAAAAAAAATTATAATAATAAAAATCTATTATTTTATTCATAAAATGTAAAGTTATTATATATATATATATATATATATATATATATATATATATATATATACAGATGTTGAGAAGACTTCTTTTCCATTCTTTTGTTTTCTTTACAGTTTACATGTACTTCATTAATGATCACAAGCTTCGAAATCAGGTTAAAAACTGTATTCCAGCATGTGTTGACTGGTCATGTAAATTTTCTTCCTTGTTATCTGGAAACGGTATCTTACCAGATGCAGGTTCACAGAGAAACAGGTGAGTGGAACAGTTTCCATGATACAGGAAATGGAAGCAGGCTTTAATCCCAGGAACATATCTCTAGATTCCCCACTGTCACAATCTCCAGACTGAGCTTATCCTGTCCTTTAACAACTGTGAGGAGTGGTCCCTACTTGTTGTTTGGCCTCCCTCTGCATCATCTGGCAGTTATCAAGCAAATTAAAAGAACACATGTCCATAGCAACTGTGCTCCATGGACAAACACAGTCCCAAAATAGTAGAGTTCGTGAAGATATAACAGAACTTAAAGGGATTCAGGCTCTCAGGTGTAGTATTTTCCCATTGCTTTATACCTAGGGGAGAAAAATGTTTGGGTGGAAGATTTAGAAGGAGTACGCAAAGAACAAAAAGCAATTAATGTCTTATCCTTAATAAAGTTTTCTTCTGATATAATTTGCTGAATTAGATCTGGCAACCAGAAAAACTGGAACTACATCTATTCGCCAACAGTCCGGTGCGAAAGGATCCAGGTGTATGGTGTTGTTGTTTTTTAAACAAAAGGTAATGTTAAAAAAAAAAAACATTTTTTAAATTGTAATTGATTACACATAGCATGCCATGTAATGTTACCATATACTGGCATCATTTTTGTACTCGTTTGTCTACAGCTACTTCAGTCCGTTCTAATTATCTGTCAAGTTGTTTGGTGGATAATTACTACAACCCCAATTTCTGGTTCCTGTTTGGATTTGTTCTTAATTTTTTAATTGCTCTGAAATAGTGCAATTTAAAACAAGATCTTGTTAGATTATTTTATAATGATGAACATTTTTTTATGTAAAAGGTAATGTCAAACTGTGAGTCATATGATTTAGAGGATTCCATAGTGCTGTTTTGAGTCATACTGTATTTACGCAGTAGATGTATGTATCTCACAATGATACTGTAGCTTCACAATGTGTCATTTAATGTAAAAATAAGTATCAAATTTTGTAAAATGACAATTTACAAAAAAAATGGCATAAAGGCATTGGTTTATGCACTCAGTCCATATTATATCTCAGCTCCAATCATAATACCTTCATTAGCAGCAGCTCTTCATCACCCTTATCCAGTGGGGGACAGTTTTACATGCTTTGGGATCAACTATAGTGATCCCCTTCCTGCAGTAAACAGAAGCGTCCATCACTAACACACACACACACACACACACACACACACACACACACACACACACACACACACACAGATGACTACACATCCACATCCTCTGTGAAACCAGACCCTTTAACAGAACCAGAAAGAAGGAAGAGCAGAAGATTAATATCGGGGCAAGGTATGGAATAGGTTGATATAGACAGATACCTCCTGATTATTCATGTACTAACTTACATAAACAAATGAATTGCCATGAAAAAGACTAGAAAGAGAGTTAGATAAAGACAGAGAAAGCAATGTATTACAAACGGAGGACACTTCAATTACAAGCCCTATCAAATTCCATGAGGGCTTTTCAAGTCCCAAGGCTTAATCTCTGGCCTAAATTTCAACCAGTGTCACCCATCAACCTCTATCTCTACTCATCCCCGAATCTGCAAAGTCCATCATAGCGAGAGACGTGAGAACATTCCAAATTCTGTGTCCAAAACTTACTGTCTCCTAGTAGAAGATTGTTTGGTGATGAGAATGTCAATTTCAGGGTTCACTGACAAGTACTTGTTAAACTAATTTCTTTCTGTGTGTCAAACCTTAAACCTAACAGCTAATTAGGAAATAAGTAGTTTTATTTTTGTAATAAAGCAGTCATAAAAAACATAAATCATTTCCTTGATCACTTTCCCATCCTCGAAGCAGTCTGTCTGTCTATCTTTGCCATGTGCTTCACTCAGAGTCACCAGCATTTCTCTATTCTGTGTTAGTAGGATGTTTATTGTGTGTTGTGATTTTTTAAATTATTATTATTATTTCTGCCAAACTACCAGACATTGAGATTTTATATTGAGAATGTGTGTAATTAGTTTGAGGTTCCAATAAGTTAAACCTGCAACCTGATTTGCTTGTTGCTGATGTAACCCAACAAACACACACTGTCGAAGGCTGTCGAAGTGCTGTTTTCCCGGCAGCTCTCCAGTGATCTGGTTTTTCACTTTGTTGTGAAAACATCGCAAAAATGCTAGCCTGTCTCACAGTGGGATATGTGAGAATGGGCATCATGCATAAAGCCCACTATTCTAAGAGGGTTATGGCCCTCTCACGGAATACTGCCTTTAAGCTCTGCTGCTGATGCCTTTTTCAGACATTGACTTTAGAGGAAACCATGTGAATTTCGCAGGCAGTCTCATCTGCTCTGTGTGCTGTATGACTGGCTTTTTGACAATGCAGAATTTGCCAAAGTAAAAAAATATATACATATACATATATATATATATATATATATATATATATATATATATATATATATATATATATATATATATAATATCTAAACTGGTATTTACACTGTGGTTTAATAAACTAAGGCAGTGAGGGCTCAAGGGTTAAGGTTCTGGGTTACTGGTCAGAAGGTCAGCAGTTCAAGCCCTATCAGCACCAAGCTGCAACTGTTGGGTCAATGAGCAAGGCCCTTAACTCGATCTGCTCCAGAAGTGCCGTATCTTTACTAACCCTGTACTCTGACCCCGGCTTTCTAACTGGGGGTCCGAGGCTGGAATATGTCAAGAAAGAAATGTCACTGTTCTGTATGTAACAAACAATATTTGTATTATTATTATTATTATTATTATTATTATTATTATTAATTATAATAATAATAATAATAATAATAATAATAATAATAATTATTATTAATATTATTAATATTATTATTATTATTATTATTATTATTATTATTTATTATTATTATAAGTAGTAGTAGTAGTAGTAGTAGTAGTATTGTTACTATTATTAATTTCTCTACCAAGACCATATTGTCTTTATTACTAAGTAATCTCATATCCCCATCATCCTGGGCATTCTCACACACTGAAATTTAAAGAACTCACAAATTGGAGCCGACAATGTCACCATGTAAGCCATTTCCTTCCATGTCATGAAGCACAAATAGACAGCCAAATAAAGAATTGCAAATCCCCATCCTCTATGCTGTCCTTATATAGGTGTTCAGCAAAGCTCTGAATTACCCTATCATGGACTTTGGGACTATGTAATCGTCCTTTAACAGGAGTGTATCAGAGACTAAGACCCAGACCATGGAGGTTTATGTAAATTATCATTCCTTATTATTTTGTTATAGTCTTTTTGTGATTGGCACTATTATCCATAGCAACAGTAGAGACAGGATACCCATGAGCAACTAAGGTTAAGTGGTTCTGGGATTTAAACCATCAGTCTTTTGATTAATAGCCGAGTAAGATGCTGTAGTACCCTGACCTTCAATGTTCTGAGCTGTCAGTCTCCACTCTTTCCTTGGTTGGAAAAGCTGTTAAAAATCGCTGTGGTCAACAAATGGTTGAGGGGGAGTTATAGAACCTACCCACATTCAGTTACAAAGAACTATACAAAGACAGAACATCCAGGTGGACATGAAACAGCACCAATTATCACCGATTATCACTCAAGCCAAGTATCTAAATCTGAAACTCATGTCAAGAAAGTTAAGCCACAGATTCGCTAGTGTTTTTACGCTTTTTAGACATATTTATCCTGCTCCCAGGCTTAGGGCTAGGCCCCATCATATGGGTGGTTCAGCTTTTGGAGCTGCCAGGATGTTTCCCCTGCCAGCTAAAGATCACTATTCAATGCTCACTAGATTATGCTCTAGCTCTGTGGTTTCTCTGTGTATTCGCCCTGTCAATATTATTGCATGTGGATCCCAAACCTTCCCGAGAGCAATCTTTTATGTACTGTAAAGATTTATTTGTATCACTGTCAGTGTTAATGAACAGTATGATAAATTCTTAATTGACTACTATTAAGTTACAAGAATATAGAAGTTTTACTAACGTAGTTATGACACTGTACTTAAATTAATAAATTGTAAAATTATTATATTTGTCTAACTGGTAACAAATTAACTAACCATTTTGTACTCTTATTACAAAACTTGCGTATGTTCTGTTTTTAAGCTAGAGTTCAGCATGGTGCAGAAGATGCTGATCTGTGCCTCAGATGAAAAATATAAAGTGAAGAGTCCATATTTGCTAAGTAGGAAAAATTAATCATTCCAGGTGCTTAGACACTCAGGGTTAAACTAGGCAGCTATTTTAAAAATTAGGTATGACCCAGTGATGTATAAGCCCTCTGACACCTCTTAACCTTTCCCTCTCCAGTGGGTTACTGCCTAACTTCACATGTTGTGAAAACAGTAATACACACACACACACACATACACACACACACACACACACACACACACACACACACACACACACACACACACACACACACACACACATATCACATATACTGTACACATATTTTATTTTTTATTAAGACCAAAAGTTAAAATTTGTAACACCACTAAAGAAATCAGACTCCAGACACTTTACTGTTACTTGATAGCTGACAAGTACAGAGTGCAGGTTAACAATATATATATATGCTTAAAAGCACTGCTTTTGCAACTTGTACTTTTGCTCAGGAGTTTGCATTTTACAGTTCACATTATAACTTACAGATGCTTGTAGTACACATGTGCCATACTGCCATATGAGCACCATAGTACATTGTGATTAATTTTTATTTTCTGTTGTAAAATTGCTTTGGTGTTTTAAAATAGTAATCTTGGAGTACGTGTCTAAGCACTTAAGAAAAAAAAGCTAAGTACTTTAGAAACTGTTTTATGTTGAAAAAATCTGAATAAAATTACACAGCCTTTCCATATGTTTAACATCATATCTTTACACATAGCATGTAGAATTTATTGGTTTTTCCAACATGAGAAAACTGAGTATTACTAAGAATAAAATAGCATTGTAAAAATTGAAAATAGATAATGTGAGGTAGATAAGATGTGTAATTCATAAACAGAGGTGCGATTGATTTTATGCCACACATAATGCCTTATATGGAATTACTTATGTTCCTATTAGTACTTCCTACTAGTTTGTTCTGGTTGTCTGAAGGCATCATGTAGATTCGTGGACAAGTTTTTATATAGGTATATTTTCTAATCATTCTTTTTGTGTGGTTAATGGCTGTTTATAAAAGTTATTGTTATGTTGCCCGAAGACTGTTTAACTAAATGAAAAGGTGTCAATATATAGACTTTGATTTGTATAATCTTTTCCAATCTTAAACCCCATAACTTAGAGGCAATACAGAAATAATCAGAAGGCTGCAACTGTGCTTACTTGACACACACAGCTGCATGGCACAAGCATAAACAGAAATGTTTGAATATTTATTGTATAAACCAGTTTATCACAAGCTAAGACATGTGTTGCAATAAATTCTACCGCTATAGGCACTTTAACATAACCAAACCACTAGTGCTTACTGTACATACAGAAATTTAATACACGAAGACACAAAGAATTAAGGATTAAATCATGCACCTGTTTTAAAAGCTAAACTAAGCTGAGCTATCTAAATGCATTCCTTATGAGAGCAATACCTTTTGGATAAGTGTGTCTTTGCCCAAAGCATGAAGTCATGTGATGACTTTGGCTAGAGAGACAAAATCAGCACTTTACTTACACTCTGAAGTAAATACCGAATGTGTATGTTGCTGTGATTGGTGTCAGCTGGTACACAGACTCTGGCTTCCTCTAAATACTGCTGTTATTCAAGAGGACCTCATGAGGACCTGAATGCGATCCATCATTTATGTGAGAGATCACAGCATTAAACAGCATGCTAAAGCATTAAATAGTGGAACTTTAAACGGAAAGTGAAAACAGCTGTGTAGTGTAAATGGTAACATAGCTGGTACTGTTGATGAAAGAGCTGCTTAAGGCTTTACCTTTTTATGTAGAGTTTAAAGCTTTCTTTATAGTTGTAAGAGATCGTAATGTCACTTTTACAGAAAATAAAGGCTTTTTAAATTATTTCCAAATAGAGTAATCCATTTGCCAAATAGCTTTATGCATGCACATATTAAAAGGTACACAAAGCCATTACTCAAGTAAATGTACTCCACTATAAAAAGTAGTACCACTTAAAATTTTACTCAAGTTGTACTAAGAGCATCTTCTAAAAAGTACAAGAACTGTACGTACTCCACAAAGAAACTTATTTTTCTGAATATCTATCTGATCACTGATAACCAGGTTTATATTGGCAGTTTGACATTAACTAAATGAATGTAGGGAAGAAATTTTTTGCTTCTTTCATTATTTTGGTACCTTGTATAATGAGCAAACTGCAAAATATGGATGTGCCAAAACATTTTTATAGGCTTGTTATAAAAACAAAATTGGTATTGGTGTGAGACACAATGAGTCATTCATGAACGAGTCGTTCTTTTTCAGCGAGTCTTAAACGTGTCTCAGAAGGACAAGTAGTCTCGGAGAGTGAAACAGGATACCGAATTAAATACAGTAGCACTTCTCAATGAGTCTTCTAGTCCTTGTTGTTTGTTCCTTTGTCACGTGACTCCCATAGACGCTATGCAGTACAATAGTTTCAAAAGAACAAACAACTCGGACTGGAAGATATGAGAGGTGAGCTATTCATCCTGTTTATTATAGTATGTTCTTAGCTGCATTGTAATATTTGTAATATTTTTATTACTATAGTCAAAATGTATTGGGGAAAATGTAGAAAGTGGGAGTCTGTTTATTGACAATGTAATGTTTTATTTTATTTCTGATCAAAAGAACGAAATGAACTAAATAACTCAAAAAGAGATTAGTTTATTCTAATGAACGAGATTCCAAGAAACAAGGCAGAAAAATGATTCGAACTTCCTATCACTATTGCACACTACTAACATAGTAGTTTGCTAGGTTGGTTCTTATCTTTCCTTGACAAAAACAAACATTTGAGTGGCTTGAAAAAGGAGCGAAAAAATCTGTATCCCAGAGACGAAGTGGGTGGGATCTGTTGGCCAGGCAAAGGTCAATCAATTTGGTGCCCTTATCAATCGACGCTTAATGAAAACTTGGACTGCTTGGACTGGTAGAATTTCTGAGTTTTGATTCTTTCCTTGCCACATGGGGTGTAGCTCGGTCATGACATGGGTGACTGTGTAAACACTTATATTTAGATTAGAAAATCAATGCATGTTTGTGTGAAATAAAACTATAGGTTTTTTATCAAAAAAAATTGTGAGTAGAGTAAAAAGTATCAAATATGAACAAAACTCAAGTTAAGCACAGATCAAAAGTTCAAAATGAATATTAAAACAATGGTGTGTACTTTTCATTTGGCTGTTCCAGTTTCCGCCCAGTTCCAAATTCATTTATTTTAATACATGTATACTCTGTATACTTCCAACAGTTGATGAATCATCATGTTATTCCACATCATCATCTTTTATTCAATGTCCCTTTTATTTGCATGTGGAAATCAGCTGTTGCAGTCATTCACAGTAATAGGTCAAGCACCTTGTAAAAAATACCTGACATCTATGACCATGTGCCCTGTACACCTCTAGTCTAGCACCTGCATTAAGCTCTAATGTTACAACATTTATGCACAAACACATCTGCCTTCCTCAGACCTCAGCAGTCTGTCTCACATGCACAGCAGATGGGAGGGAACTATTGCTTTTACACAGATACAGAGTGTTTGTATTAAAGCTGGGGTTTTTTTTATGAGAGAGGGCTTTGAGTCACTACCTCTTCCAATGTTTCACCTGTCTTCTGCTCTCCTGGGCACCTATGAAAGAAGGAAGTGCAAGTAAAATCGAAGTTCAAAGCATGACTGCAAGCAACTTGCAAGCTTGGGGCCAGTAGTCATTACAACACTCCAGAGAGTTCATTCTCCATCTATGTGAATGTTTAAAACATGTGAATTTAAAACAATAAAGTCATTTAAATTCTTGACAGGTGCAAATATTCCACAGTAGAGGCAGCAGTCCTTTGGATAAAAGATTTTGTAGTAGTGTTCCTAAGCTTTTCATTGCTTTTTTGCTGGTCGGTAATAAGAAAGTAATTATTTATTTATATATCATATTCTACTTGTTTAATATTTTAAATGTTCAATTATGTTTTATTTTAAAATTGCTTGTACATTTTAGTTCGTGTTCATAGTTTCTGAACATTGTATTTTCCTAATATGCCTGTGCAATATCAGTACCAGCCAGTACCAGACATTTGTCAAATAATGCTAAAATAGACCCAAAATGTTTCTCTACTTTATCACTACTGCTTCTTTCCATCATAATTTATGGCATTGTGGCACACCCTGTTATTTACAGCAGTTAAGGGATAAGGTCTGAGCAGCCACTGCTTGATGCTGCTGAGCTCTTCTAATCGTCTCTACAGTGGCTTATTACCGCTGTCCTTCTTCTACAGCTGTACATTATTGTACTTTGAGATATAAAATGTAATTGTGATGTATGATAAATGCAATGACTGTAACATTTCAAATGCTGTCCCTCTGTGAAAAATAGAAAAGTACATAATGAACAAGAATGTTACAAGAAAAAAATGAATCTCCAAAAACAAGTCTCATCCCACAGCTAGTCAGTTCAGAAGATAACATAAAGATTCTGATAATCTATGATTTCTTTAAAAGGGAATAATATACCTTTTTGGATAGTCCTTTTTGTTTTTAGTATTTAGGTGTTTTTTGATTGTCAGTAGAGTATATATACGCATTCTGAAAACAAAAACCACTTCTTTAATGACAGTTCTGTGGCCAAAGAAGCTTTGTTGGTGAGAGAGGTCAAAGAAGCTGACAGAAAGGCTATGGTAATTTTCAACAACCACTCTTAACATAAGGTAAAAATAGGATAAAGCTCTGGTAAGCAGATAAGCATCTCCAAGACGTATCTGAAAAGGCAGATACAACAGCACAAGATCAGATTCCACCCCTCAGACATATAGGAGAGTATATGAGGTGCGCCAATTAGATAATCAATATCGATATTGGTCCAATACTGATCAAAATCAATAAATCAGTTATCAAGAAAAAGTATATTGTGATATTGTACATGATTCTAAACTGTCATGTAAATGCTTTCCTTCCACGAGTAACACAGAAGAGCAGTATGTGTCATGTGAACAGTAGCTATAATGTGAGTAAGACTGTTAGTCTTGCTGTCATCATGTCAGCTGTGTGGAGATATTAAAAGCTCAATGAAAAAAAAATACAATACAGCCCAGTGCAATGTATGCCAGCAAGTTATACGAGGGGTCTCAGGAACATTTGAAACTCCAACACAACAAACCTGAATACACAACAAAGCAATGCTGATAGCGGAGAAAATTATTGAATACAATGTGCTAGATGTCCATCGCTCTTTTGTTGTTAAAAATGTGGGTTTTTAACACTTAAACCTAAAACGTTGAGCCTTACCACACATTGCCATATCAGCATTTCACCTCCAAAATGACAATCTAAAAAAGGTACAGTCAAGTGTGTAAATCCATTTCAAAATGCGAGGAAATTGTTGCCATGGTTAGTTTCTGACATCTGGAGCTCAGACGTGTGTCCAATGCCATTACAAAGTCTGACAGCACAGTGGGTAGACTTTTACCTTGCAAAAAGCAGTGCTGCAAGCTAAACAGATCCATGGCTCACACACACAGAAGAATCCATCGCTACGGTAATGAGGCAGATGTTAAATGGGTGGAAAATCTGAGAAGAGGAAAGTCGATGTCATTTTAAGAAGCAATGCCAGTAATACAAGCAATAGATTACCTTTGAGTTGCAAATTTGTGATGCTTTGCGCATCCTCCGTAACTTATTGTGAACGAGGGACTGCTATCACAGCGTAGTGATACATGATACATTGGCTATTGACAGAAATATTATGGGTTCCTTTAAGCACTTACCATTTGTATTTTCACGCTTGGAGGACATTCAAATGGAGCTATATATACTGGCCAAATATCTCCAACAAAATGTAGTAAGGATGTGGAGCAATACATACAGTATTACATGATCGAGAACCTCATCGCATGCCCAGTGTGCATGTAGAGTGGAGTACGACCTGACAGCCACACTAACTACAATCCTGGAAAGACTGGAAAAGACTGTCACAGCTTTAGCCCCTTTTGAGGACTTGACAGGATAGGTAAACTCTTTATCTTGTTATTCATCTGATGCTATTTCTATTTTTTGTGCCCTTAAACATGTTCTCAGTTAAAAACAAACAAGGCCAACATAGGAATAAAATAAAAAAGGAAGGGCACCTGTGAACGGATATTTCAGTGGTGTGGATTCTGAGACGTTATACTTGGTTGAAATGCTACTGAATCCAAAATATATTGATCAGCCGCAACAATAAAACACAAAACAGCAAGCCAAATATTGTGCCCCCTTGGCAGCTCTGGCTGCTCGGAGCATGACTTCACAAGACCTCTGAAAGTGTACTATGATGTCTGGCACTGGGACATTAGTGGGACATTAAAATGACTTTTTTTAGCTGTTTGTGATACATTTGCTTTTCTATGGGATCGGATTGGACAAGCTTGCCTTTGGTTCTCACAAACATAGGCCTTGGGTTCCCATGATTCTGTCACCAGTTTATAAAGCATATAGCGTTATATAACACCAGTTTATAATTAATAATCTATGTTATTGATTTCACTTGGTGGTGGTGGCATTGCTGTTGCTGATTGGTGTATAATGAAAGTGGAATTCATGGATGTGCAATCCCTTTAGCGTGAGAGTATTGACTTAATATTGAGGGTAGACTAATTAATGGCAGAGGTAAAGAAGATGCAAGATGTGTTGAGGAAGATCATATCAGAAGCCTCAGAATCAGTAAAATGAACTTCTGCCAAAGAGCGAGTAAAGTAGACTTCAGTAGTAGAAGTAGTCAGAAGTAGCCAATCTATCGCAGTGCCCGCACAAATACACACACTCACACACTATGGCAATTTGTAAACACCCATTCTAACAAACATGCCTAATCTGCATGTCTTTGGACTGTGGGAGGAAACCAGAGTACTCAGAGGAAATCCACCAAGCATGAGGAGATCATGCAAATTCCATGCAGAGGCAGGAATCAAACTTGGCCGGAAATCGAACCCGGGCCGTGGGCGTGCAAGCATGAAACTCCAACACAACATCAACATCAACGCTAACTTTTTCGGGGGGGGGGGGGGATTTTTTCCCAGATTTTTTTCTTACTAATTTAGTTGTGTCCAATTCCTTCCCGTTACTTGGGGGCTCCAACATTAAGCTCCTACTACCACTCAGTCGGGAGGGCCAAAGACTATGTGTTTCCTCCAAACCATGAGAAGCCAACTGATTGCATCTTTTCGAATTGCTTGCTCACACACCGTTGGGGGCGGCATAACAAACTCGGAGGACAGCGCTATCCGCTCATTGTGCGAGCACTAAGTTCCTCTTATCCCTCCCCTCTGAGAGAGCACGGACAATCAGCTCTCTCTAGACCTTTGGCTGTGAGAGGTTACAGGAATCGAACTCGCCATCTCCGGATGATAGGGTGAGCACTTTACCACTGCACCACTAAAGGGCCCGATATTATGTTTTATTAATATTTTACTTGATGTGTAATACATTTATAATATATGAGAGTTTCACATTTAATTAATTTTATATGCTGTAGTAGTTTTAAAGCTCAACCCGTAATGTAACTTGTGAAAAAACTGTGAAGCTTGCACTGTTTAGATATTGTTTTTTCAATGCCACTACGTTGATATCAAGAGTAAAGGCCTAGATACTTGGTTGTGAGTTTCTTTAGATGTCATGTCATGTCTTCCTCTGATATTACACTGATAATTTGTGTCACTGTCTCAAACAGGAATACAGTTTTCCTGCTTTAGTCCTTAGCTATTAATCATCTGTGTTCTTAGACAATATAGTTCAGTAACAGCTTTGTTGAAGAGGCAAGGCCAAGAAGGACAAAGGCCCTCAAATTTCTCACAGCTCTAAATCACACAGTGCTCAGGCAGATCCTGTGGTCGCATGGATTACACGTTTCCTTCCACACCAACACAGCAACTTGCCAATCAGGTTATTTATGGCAGATAGTTTAAAACCCGCCCACCCCTCTTGCTTGCTGACGTACAGTATGTTATTACAATATGATTTATTCTTCTCTGAACAGAATGGGCTGATGGTTTTAGCAGCCACCCTGTGCCGTGAGGTGGCCTAGTGTGGGAAGAGATCAAAAGGATTCGGATCAGGGATGGAGACTGGGTGGGACACCGGAGGTGACTGAGGGTAATGCAGAAGTTTCTCACCATGACTAATTCATTTTCGACAGTTCAATGGTAAAAAAAAGACATTATGACTTTTGAACGAAGGTTTATGTCTCCACATCAATAACTTTCACTTTTAGTTAATTGCCAACATATATCATTTTCTTAAATGATTCTTGGTAATTTACGAAACTGAGAAGCTTCCCTACAAATTGAAATGTTTAGAAAGCTTTTGTAGCTTTTTATACCTTAATGTTTACTAAGCTTACAATGAGCCACTCAATGAAGAATCAAAGTCATTTTCCTTACAAAGGGTTCTCAGCACAAATGAGGAAACACTTGTCCAGAAAGTGTACACATAACACAAACATCCTTTTTTAAGGGGAGTTAAGAAGTAGCATTGTGAAGTGCTAAAGCTGGGTAATTGATAGTTCCCAAGCATCTTTGAGTATTATGACTACAGGTGAACCATGCTCTAAAGATAGGCATGGGCCTCCTTTTAATGCCATTCACGTTTACATGCATTCAGAATGTCAGGAAAAAAATTCCTTCTGGTGAACTCATTACTCAATATGATAGTTACAAAATGTTTTATGCCTAGCTCTATTGTGATTTATTATTAGAATCATGGATTGAAAAACCCCTGAACGAACTTGATAACCTTTCTTTAATGCCTTGGGCTCATTATGGCATTTCCTATCTCTCATGTCCCTAACATTATTAAACATTATTCTCTTAATGTAGATTATTATTATTATTATTATTATTATTATTATTATTATTATTATGTGTTTGTTTGTTTATCTTTTATTATTATTATTATTATTATTATTATTATTATTATTATTATTATTATTAAATAAAAATAATTTTTATTTAATAAAATAAAATACACACTTAAAAATAGCACCAGGATTGCCCGCAAAGTATAGGAAGTTTTTGCTAGTATTTACAGTAAAGCACTTTAATACTTTTTTACACAGTATAAATAAACACATAATCCAATACATTTGCTTATTTGGCTGATATTTTTAATTAAATTGATGCAGGATGCAAATGAGCAAATTTTTCATGAACCTAAGACTTTGTAGTTTATGCCTCAAAGCCTTAACCACTGAGCCATCACAATAATTCACCTAGCTTGCATTATCTTAATACAATGTGCAAAAGACTTAAACATCGGATCTGTCAGATTGACCCAAAGGACCAGGCAAAAATCACAATGATAAATGAAAAAGCTTTTAAAAATATAAATAATTCAAACTAATAACTGGATCAGAATTGCAATACATGAAAAGTGGTAAAGTTTACATTAGAATTTGGAGTCATTAGCTAGTGTTTGTTATAATAGTGAAAGATGAATTATTTTTATAATACCTAATTTAAAAAATATCTCTAGGTGTAAAGGGCATAATCTTTTTTTTTGTAAGCATAAAATGTTACCACTACCCTGTCTTAAGACTGGAAAGGGTGTGTTCCTATGTGCAGGAAGAATAGCTTTACAATGAGACTTTGTGGTTTAAGGCTCAACTGTAATGGCAATTGGTAGGCTTTTTTTGTCCCTCCATTTATAAGACAACCAACTGTCACTGACCTTCAACTGTCATGCTGTTACTTATTCATCTGAGAAAGTACAGTAGTTATTAAAATTTTAATTAATTAGTTAGTCCAGAGTGTAGTGGTTAGCACTGTTGCCTTGCACCTCCAGGGTCCGGGTTCGATTCCCGTCTGTGTGCATGGAGTTTGAATGTTCTCCCCGTGCTTGGGTGTTTCTCCCACATTCCAAAGATATGTAGGTTAGGCTAATTGATGTTCCCAAATTGCCCGTAGTGTGTGAATGTGTGTGCCCGGTGATGGTTTGGAACGCTGTCCAGGATGTACCCTGCCCTAAACAATCTTTTATATTTTCTAAAATCATAGCAATGTTTAAAATAAACAGTATAAGATTTATTTAGCTATATTTGACTTTATTTATCACATACTGTATACATTATTGCACAGTGAAATTCTTTATTCTTTGCATATCCCAGCTACTTGTTAGGGGGCTGGGGTCAGAGCAAAGAGTCAGCCATAATATGGCCCCCCTGGAGCATACAGAGTTAAGGGCCTTTCCCAAGGGCCCAACAGCGGCAACCTGGCGGAGCTAAGCTTGAACCGACCAACCTTCCAATCAGCCTTAACACCCTATGCCACTACCACCCATACGTTTTTCCACAAATTTTAACCATCTGAATTCTGAATTTTGTATTTACTCCCTTTTGCACATAGATTAAAAAAACAGATTAAGCAACCAGATTAAACAACCGGATGTTGGTCTGCTAGATCAATATCAAACATATCGTGCATAAAGACTGCAAAATGGTTTCATGTACAGGAAATGGACTATTGAAAACCAAGGACAAAGTACATTTGAGCCACACCCACAGTTTTTACACCTTCCATATATGAAGAGTTTGAACATTTTAAGGCAAGAGCATAATTCCTTACATGTCCACTATTAAACTGTTAGTCATCCAGTAACAGTGACATGCAGTTGGTCTACATTTTCCAATTCCTGATGATTCTTTAATATCCATCATCTTTTTTTGTTTTTCTACCTCAAAGTACAGCTGATTTTATTTTGCAATTGTGCCATCTGGAAACAAACTACTATTGCAGCTAATTGTGGAAGAACATTTCATAACGTGGTTTGTGCTGTGCTCCTCCTCCACAACACATAATAATCTCATAGCTGAAGGGCTATGCTTGTTATGTTTGTTAATACTCTGAAGGATTTTTATTTTAAAAAGCTGACCTTATGAATCAGTGCAATTTTTAGTGTAGTTGTAGTAAGCGTGTCTTCTGTAGACATTATCTTGAGGGTCAAAAAGATTACTGATATAATACTGATAGTGATGTATAACTCGGAAATAAACACTTTGGCAGTGTCTTGCTCACTTCAATTGTGTAAATGTTTCCATCTTTTGCATATGTGCAAATGAAAACTCCCTGTGTGTTCTCAATGCTATCAGATGGATGTAGCTAGAGTTTCTAAACATTGCATGTTGGTGAAGCTCTAGTGAAGTTAAATGTTCTCTGTGGTCAGAGTGCATCTCCAACAGAGAGCCATTCTTGGTGCAGACCTTTCATCTCCCTCTTAGTTCTAAGGGGCACAGGACAGGCAGTATATCATTTCAAAACGAAACAGAAAAGCTTTTAAGTAAGCACATCTATTGAAATGTTACCCAGACCGTAATTATAGCACAGGAAAGTGGGGAGGCCTTGAGCTTTGCTGCAGAGGACTGTGGTAGCTGGCAGCATGAGGATCAAGCTCTGGGCAAGAAGACTGAAAAGATGTAGAAAAGCAGGGTGGAACATAGGGATTATGGATGACTCTGATGCTGCACCCAGAGCATGTAATGAACAGAGAACTCCTCCTTGAAGTAAAGGGCTTCATACTATAAATTTAATGAGAACTCAAAACCTACTTGATATCTTTCAGTCTAGAGGACCAAAATCCATGATGAGGAGCTTCTATTTGGTAATATTTCTTAACAATATTTTATAACAGAATCATAAGCCTGTTCAAGTGTGATCAAAGTTTCCTTTAGAACATTCCAGCGCTAGCTATGAGTAGCAGGTTAAACTAGTGATGCACAACATCCTAAAACTGCTTTAACATCTGTGTGTGGCCACTATACTGTTTTTCAGAGGATATACCTCTTCCAGATTCCACATGTCTGCCTTAGTCATTTTCGAAGATGAGGAACACACAAAGTGAAACAAATAAACTTGATGAAAAGCAGACAGACAGACTGAGTTAGGGTGAGCAGGTCACATCCTAGCTCTATAACTATTAACCCAGTGTTGTCTTCATTTCTATTTTCTGAATGATATTGGCCATTACTGGACAATGTCAAACTTTTTTATTATTATTATTTCAAGCTCCCAAACAAATCCAGATGGAGATGTCAGACTCAGATATATCTTCAAAAGCATTTTTTAATTATGGTGAGATCGGAATCATAACCTTCTGCTGTACACTGACCTAAATATATACATGCTCTACTGTGGATATGGTTTGGGCTTGGAGGTACAAATATGACACGAAAGGCACAAGATGATTAAAAGCCAAACTGTACGCATATGTTTCAGTAAAAGACTCTACTCAGCTGGCATCTGTTCCGACTCCTCTACTCTATGAGTTTGAAATTTTGAAGTCACTGTCTGTGTAGCGTTTTACATTTCAGTAACCTGATTGACAAACACTGAATTATTATGGAATAAATTGCAGCATGGTGGCTTTGCACCTCCAGGGTTCAACTTCAATTCCTGACTTGTGGGCTGTGTACATAGAGTTTGCGTGTTCTCTCTGTGCTGTGTGGGGTTGGTCAGGTTCTCCAGTTTCCTCCGACAGTCCAAAGACATACAGATTAGGCTGATTGGCATCCCGAAATTGCCCACTGAGTGTGAATGCACATGTGTAGGTCCTACCATGGTTGTAAAATAGTAATAAATACAATGGCCTCCACAATCCCTACTTGGTTCCTAGATAGATGGATATGCATATATTTCCACAATCTTCCATTACATTAAAAACACACTGCCTAATAATTTGTATGTGTCTTTTGTAACTCCAAAACATTTCTGACCCTTTGAGGCATGGACTCCACCAGACCTCTTGTGTGTTGTGGTATCTGGGAAAAGGACCAAATTCTTTAAGCCCTGTAACCTGTGAAGTGGGGTCTTCATGAATCTGACTCATGGTTCCAGAACATGACAAAGATGCTCAATTGTATTGATACCTGGGGATTTGGAAATCAAATAAATACCTTGAACACTTTGCCCTGTTCCTCAATCCATTTTTGAAAAGTTTTCAAGAAACTTATCCTATAGAATATATAGAATATTATCCTGGAGCAACTTTTGTTGTTCCATGGCCCAGTTCTAATGTTCACAAGCGCACTATAGTGGATAAACAGGTGCACAGAGTGCATGGGCACTCAGGCCAATCTGCAACTACACAGCTGTATACACAGCTGCATCTTCTGAGGGATCGGACCAGAAGGCTAACCTTTGCTCCCCACGTGCATCAGTAAGCCTTTTATGTCAAAACTGTCGTCATATCAGTATAGCTTTTCATGATTTTGCAAAAAACTATACACTATAAATCCACCTCCTACAGTTTTGTCATAGTCAATAAATTAGCTAAATTTGTTTCTGGCAATTTAAGCAGGTTAGTAAGGCGAAATAAATTGGTTAATCATATATGGAATCAGACAAAAAATGGTATGATGTATATTATATTAATATAATATTAATAATATTGTTTTATATATCTATATCTATATATAATGTCGAGCAATTAATTTAGTATGAATATATTTAAAAGGTTTTTCTTTTCGTGAAGTGTATATACATTTTTTGGCTTACCTTGTATGTGTACAGTATATGTATGTATGATAACTTTAATTTTTCATAACTGTAACAATAAATCTACCATTAGGCAGCAATGATCATCGTCTGACGTCAGACAAATGATCATAAACATAGCTTTTATTATCCTTTTTGAAGTTCTGACTGGTGTGGGAAACATTAAACCGTTTGGAGTTTACAGGTATATTAGTTTAATTACTGACTTCATAACCAGAAATTAAGCAAAACACAACACACCATTATATATTGACTTATCCATCTCAGATGAGACCAAGACAAGAGAAGTGTGTGTTACCTCTGGACAGTTTTGATGTTTGGCATCCTTAAGCCTTTAGTTGCCTTTGTAAACGCAGCAGCAAATAGTGTAATGGATAAAGGTTTACTAAAGTGCTTCGGAGCCCACATCATGATCTCCATACACAAGTGTGATTAAGGCAGTGATGTCTGAGGGATCAGAGAGCATGTGTACTCAGAAATAAGTTCCTTTATGCAGTGAGGTTTTCTTGAATTTTTTGCTGATCTTGGCTACTAATAGGGTGAATGTTATCCTGTAAATATTGTATAATTTGCTGGTTTATCTGTTGTTAAATCCTTAAGCCTCACCCCATCCTCGATCTAAAAGCGTTAGGCCTTTCTTTGAAACTCCTTGTACACTATAACATAACTGCTTCACCTATTTAAGATAATCTGTTTTTCGCCACATTGTAATTTTTTTTTGTCACATTTGTATTGGTATAATTAAATTATCCCCGGCCCAAATTTTTTAAAAGGGGTTGCAGCCACCAGATTTGAAATAATTACTATTTTTTTTTTGTTTTATTGCCAATTTTCCATACTGTCTCAACTTTTTTGGAACTATACATGTTAGTGTTTTGTGATATTTTCCCTAGACTGTGTTTCCGCATGCTTCCCCCACTCTTCAAGTTCTTCCTCATTCCTTATATGGCAATGCTTCCTGAGGTTCATTTTCAGACGTCTATATAATAACTTTCCTTTTGATTTCAATAGAACATAAACATGGCTTGTGCTCTTTAATGTAATCGCTGATGTACATTATCGGCGTGTTTGGCTCAGGACTTATATTCCTCTTTGATCTGTGAATAAACCAGATAACGTTCACCAATTCAGAGGATTATAATATAAAGAAAGGTCACACATGCTGAAGAAGCTATAAATGTGTATGCAGGTCATACATAAGTCATACTGCTGCTGTATAACTTAGGACATGGGCATCAGATCTTACATTTAAATTATTTTATTTAAGAATTTGTCAAGAAGTATGCACATCTCTACTCCAAAACAATAATAATGAATGGCTTGCAAGGCAATAACCGGGATTCAAATTCTATTGAGTTCCACATTATAGATATCATAATGCTACATGTGTATTATACCAATTGCTAATTACATTTTTTTTCCACACTATGATTTCCTTGACCTCACTGTTTAATAGAATAGGCTTCTCTGTCTGTCTTTTCTTTTTGTTTCTTTTCTTTTTCCTTTTTTTAAAATCAGGGTTACAAAAATTAAGTTTTAAAAGAATCCCACAAAATATTCTTTTGTTATTGCTAAATACATTATCATGTATGTATCTTATGTATCATAGTTGTTTTATTTTATAGTCTGGCTATCACAGATCTCATAGAAAAAAAAACATTGTAACTTCTCTGAACTCAAGTTTACTGTGATTAGTTATTGTTACTACATTTAGAAAGTTGATTTGGCTGGCAGCACTACAAATACTTTGCAACCTTTCACTTTCTCATACAAACTCTCACTGCTATGTTGTTGTTAAAATGTATGCACTTATTTTATTACTGCTTTAAGTTTAAAACCAACATATGCTATGATGTACAGTAGACTTCACAGCCGTAGACAAACTGATACAGTACTGTGAAACGCCACTATGAGACAAATTGTTGAGTGTCACTCATGAACTATTCATCAGTGGTAAAGCATTAAGACATGACTGTTGCACTGTTCTTGCATTATTATTTTTTTCTTTTCCTATCAATTTTTATTTTCTATTTCTGTTCATCAGTGCTTTTCTGCTTATGACCTCTGACTTTAAACATTGCATGATGCTGTTTCAAATTTAGATTTTCTTACTTTTGTGTTCATTTCTACACTGCTCTACACTGTCACAGTGGGGGCCATAAACAAAATATCCACCTTTTGCCCTTAGGAAGGCCGGTGGGGTGAAATTCTTGTCCAGGTTAGCATGGGGTGCTGCAGTGTGGGAATTACTGCTGATGGAGGACAGGACAGGTGTCTCCACCACTAATCCACAGCTGTATTCATAAATCAATGCCTGCAGGGCTTTACTGTGCCCAGAAGCTTTGCCATCAGACGGCAAAGGAAGTTCAATCATAAGGATTGTCTTATGTCATTTGTTTTTATGCAGTAATATACAAAACAAACCTTTTTGGTCTTCCTGTGACATAAATTATTGCAGTAGGTTATGTTTCATAGTTGTTTCAGTTAGGTTTCATTTTCCTTATGTTATAAATATTACATAGAACCTGGCAGCACCAAATTAATGCATAAAGACTTAATGCCACCTGTTTAAAGTTCTGTTTAAAAAATGTAAGAGTTGTTTATTAATGATTAATATTTAATTATTTGGTAGTAATAAAACACTGTGCAACAGATTAAAAAACTGGAATAAAGTGTAAAATAAATTTATAGTTTAAGCAGTTTCTATAAATGTGTTAAATAGTGTCGAATCAGAGGATATACTGCAGTCTCCATTTGAGAATTTTCTTATGCAACAAAACTTTTGTTGATATCCGAGTAACAGGTGCATCATTACCAACTTTTTTTTTTCAGTCTAAAATAAATGCCACTGCAGGCCTGCTTCGCACTTGTTTACAGCCTGTTAAGGAATTACGATGGTTCCTGATGGCCACAGTGGGTTTTGCTATGACCATCTTCCACCATCACAGGTCAGTGCAAATATAAACACTCTCCCCCTCTGGTCAAGGACTTCTCTTAGATTTCACAGTCAGTGCGTCACCCCTTCATTCTCTCTGTGTCTCTCATGATCCGACACTGATTTAAAAGCAGCATGAGGGTGGTTATGGGTAAATAAAAAGAGTCAGTGGAGCTTACGGCTTCTTCTCTGTATGTGTAAGCAGACGCGCATGCTAGCACACTTATATAAGAATGTCTCCTGTTGGGCCAAGAAAAATGATGTCAATGTTTATGATGATAATCAACTCAAAATATATGCATAGGAAAGAGAAAGAGAGAGAAAATCTAGGCACAACAGACTCACTATTATGACACAAGATTTGAAGTCTTTGACACAGTTATAATCATAACTTTGACTGTGTGACCATTTATCTGTGTCCTGTCTTTAATGTGGCGAGACTAAAACCCTGTTCTAAGGTTCTGTGTAATACCTGATGGCAAAGCCCCTGTATTCGTATGAATCAGATACTAGCTATGAGCTTCAAAGGGATGCACACATGTGAAGCTAGAGTACCACATGGCTTTGAAATCTAACACTGTTATGTGATGTTGTTGGGGTGACTGCCTATCAAAATGTTCAGCCAATAAACAAAAAGCATAAATACTGATATACAGGCTCATCCAGAGATTCTTCTTACACAGGACATTTTATTTTCCAACTCTTACTCAACAAAACAACGATTTGCAAAATGAAATAGCAGCTGGTGACAAACAGAGATGTGCTCATTACATGTTACGTAAACAGTAGTTACTGCATCTCACAGGCATTAAATTCAGCTTTTCTAATCACCGGCCAGATGTATTTTTATCTTTTAATAAGTTGGAATTACAAGATGTCCAAAACGTGTAGAACAAGGAGTGTAGCTGTACATGACAGATTTTGCATTTACTGTTTGTTTACTTGATTATTTCTTACTTTTTTTATTGGTGAAAAATGTAATTAATAATAGAAGAAAAGGTAGAGATAGTCTTGGTACTCGTGAGCTCTTGGTTTTTCAGAAACTCCTTAAAATGAAATAGATCAGCCTCATTAATCATGTGTTTCATTCTAGTAAAACACGATATCATAAGGCTGCATACATTGAAAATGTAAGCATTTAAGCAGAACCCCTCTCTGAAAAAGACGCTTCACTCATGGAAACATCTGCATTTGTGAAGACTATTCTATATCTCTCTCTTTTTTCTTACAATAGACCCCCGTTTCTTATCCTACAATTTATGGGCTTGACTCCTTTTCCAGATGTATTAGGGACTGCAGGAGGAAGCTGACCCAATCTGTGTCCCAATCCTTTGTCTGATGCGTGTGAGTGACACACACATTTCTCCAGGCATGGAGCAAAGACTAGGTAGAGGACTTATTTTCCTGTCCTGCTATTAAGGGCAGGGCAGGACATATAGTTTGTAGAGCTCTGTGATAGGTATTTAGATGGATTATGAGTGTTAGCATGTATTGTCTTCTCGAAGGCAAATGTGTCTAAAAACATATACATAGGTTAAAGAACCTATTAATCAATGGTGGTAGACCTGTGAGACCTTCAGTATAAAACTAGTGACTGCTGCTTAGAGACCAGCTGTAATTTTTATTCGTATTTATTAAATAAACAAGTGCCTTATATATTTGGACAATAAACATCAGTGGTTAAACTTTAAAGGATGGTATGACATCCTGATTTATGAAGAAGTTAATATGAAAATGTCTGAAATTGTGCTTAAAATAAATAATGGAAATAGAAAAAGCTTAATAACAAATATCAATATCAAAGCCATGTTTATGATTAAGTAGTAAAGGTTTAAAGTTGTTTTTATTGAAGATGGATAAAACATCCCATTACTTTGTCCCAAGAACAATAAATTAGTGATTAAAATTTAGTCAAGAGTATGGATTGTTTTAATAGCACCACATTTCAAAAGATTTCCACTCTAATGGTATTAAAAAACACAAAAATGTAGCTAGATTTAGTTACAAAAATAATGATATTTGACAGATCATAGTAGTTTATATACAGTATATGCAACGGAAATAGATCAGATCCAGCTTTGCTGTAGAGCAATATACAGGTGCACAGCATCAGCATAGCAGAAACCCTTGTATAACATCATGCTACAGAGGTGTTAAATATAAAGCAATACAGGATAAATAATTTATCAATTATAAATAATTTTCAAAGATAAGCCTGGTGTTATTGAAAATACTCCTACAGTTGAACCAATGTGTTAAAATTCAAAGGGAACATGCATATCATATAAATATTTCTAATAAATGTATTTATTATTCACTCCTATTCACTAAATGTTATTCAGTAAAATTTTCAGCTTACATTTAATAATAAAAAAAAATCCAAATAAATGTCAGCATTTTTGCAGGTTCTTTTCTATTAGATTTCACATACATTCTCTAAGCAAGTAATCAATTGTCAGAAAAACATTGAAGCTATAATAATAATAATAATAATAATAATAATAATAATAATAATAATAGTCCACTTTAGGGGGTAAAGGGTATGATGAATTAAAACGAAAATATTAAATACTATCTTTATTTTTAGATGTGCTCAGGTTTTGTCCCTGTCTCTTTGGAAGTCTATGTACCAGAGCTCCATGTTTAACAGGAACAGGAAATACTACAGAAGCCTAGAAGTTGATGCACTGCCAACTTTAAATGCCATCTCTAAAAATACCCACCAGGAATTTAGGGCTTGGCAAAGGGGCAAGGTCACTGGCCTGGGGCTTGTCGCCACTTTGAGGGCCTATTTCGACACGACAGCCTTGTCTAACTGTAATCCAACCCTGTCTCTCTCTCGGCCCCTGTCACTTCTTCTCTATAATCACCTCCTGCTTTTTAACTCTCTTCAGTTTCTTTGTGCTCAGCCAAGACTTATGAAGGAGATTTAGAACAAAGGTGGTGAGCTGTGGTGCTTGAAATGGTCTGCTTAAAGTTTAGTCCAGGAGACTGAAAGATCCGTCAGCTTGCTATTTGCTTCATGAAACCTATAAATACTTGCCCAAGCTGACCATGCTGAGTGTGTGATGAGGACTTTTTATAAGTAGGGGTTTATCAGAATTTACAACATTATGCACCCAAAGAAGAAAATTGGCACAAGCTTATGATTAGGGGGTATAAAATGTTTTAATTTTAAACATAAACTTTTTTAAACATTTAAATCTCTTATAGCTCTGGTACAACAAATTTACAGAAAAAAAGAAGGAAAAAATGTGCAAATGCAGCATAGTGGACCATGAGCATGAGCATCATGGATATGGTTGGCCTTGCTTTGACCATGAGCTTGGCTTATTGTCTGTAGAGAGTTCTGCATGTTCTCCCTGTGGCTCCGTGGGTTTCCTCAAGGTTCTCTGGTTCTCCTTCAACTGCCAAAAAACATACCAGTGGATGGATTGGCTTAATTAAAATGTCCTTCGTATAAATGAGTGTGCAAATGTGTGTGAGCTTTTTTTTTTCTTGCATAGTATGATACTGACACTGCAAACAAAAGCATTCTCCTGTGGTTTTTTTGTCTGGCAGATTTTAATAGAGGTAAAAAGCAAATATTCACTTATGCAATGTACAAAACTTTCCACAAAGTTACCTAATTGTGGTTTTGAGGGTTTTTTTAAGTGCTTCTGGGAAACAACTTGAATCCCATCCATGGCCGCAGGGGGAAATCGTCAGACAGAAAAAGTAAAATGGTAAAATGTAAAATAGGATCATAGAGAATAACAAGGGATGTTCTCAGTTACATTACTCTAACCATACAAATTAAATTGCTAAAATACACTGGCCGGTTTCAATTGAAACTATTTGACATTTATGCACAGTTGATTAACAATTTTTTTTGGTACTGAAGTGTCTACTACTCCTATGTGTTCTGCATGCCCTTGTTCCCTTTTTTTTATACTAAAAATAAAAATTGGACCAAATTTTGTACTGCACTCTTGCTGCACCTTTTTCAGCCATAGCAAACAGTGTGTACGGGTATGAACAGGACGTGTGCCTAGTTTAATATGATAGATGTGTGTAAACACACACATAGACAAAACACAGTGCTTCCTTTCAGATACTCATGCAGGGAGGAAAATCCCAGCAAGAGAACAGAAGAAGAAGCCTGTCTCAAGATATCCTCTACAACACATTTAACACAGTTTGCAATCTAAATAGTTTGATCCTAAACCATAGGATGATATTTGTTCATACTGGAAATGCTGTTATTTTTCATTGTATATTACTTTTTTAAATTAGTTTAATAAAGTTTAAGTTGTTTTTCAAAGAATTTATTAAAAAACTAAGAAATAAAAATAAATAGATATATTTTTTATTTACTAAATTCTTTTTTTCTTATTATTGCAAGTATTGAAGAACACACAAAAAATTAAAATATTGTTAAATTATAGCACGGTGGCAAGCTCCTTGCTCTCTGTCATCTCCAGTAAATGCACAGTGGTTGTTGCTGGTGCCTTTGGGCCCCCAGTGGACCAAGTACAATCATCAGCAGGCTTTTTTGTTTAGACTACTTAAACCAGGTGTTTAGACAATTCGGCCTGTAGCTGCTGACTAAGATTGCATGCCCCCATTCGTGACACATCCCTTTCTAAAGCAAGACGCATGCTTACCCCCCAAAAATTTCCCGAAGAGCAGTGCACGGCTGGGGAAGTCATTGTCAGACATCCCCTGAGCTAGAATCTACCACACAACGAGTATTGCAGATTTAACTATACCCAATGCACTCCGATGTACAGTAGTATAGCATTCAATTACTAAACAGGATTTAGAGTCTTCTTCTATATCTACCCTAATTTTAGGCCTGTCTGCTTCCTTTCTCTTTGGATCCTATAAAAGCCATCTAGAGTGACACAGAAGTCTCTTCATGTCCTTCTGTCTGATGATTTAATTCTGGTAGAGTTTGGAAAATTGAGGGAATGAAATGTAATGGAATGCATTAGATTACACCATACAATACGATACATCCCAATCCTTAATTGCTGGCATCTCATTCATATTGCATTATGCTTCTTGAGATTCCTTGATCATACATGTAAAATAAAATACTGGAAGCACAATTTCTTTATAAAAACTATTCACTATACTCACATACTCATTCTCTATACAGTTTATCCTGCACAGAGGTGCAGGAGGTCCCAAGCCTATCCCTGGATACTCTGGGCACAATGCCAGACACACCCTGGATGGAGTGCCAGTCCATTACATGGCACAAGCATGCACACACTTACACACTCCGGGCAATTTAAAAGAACTGGTTAGCCTAATCTGCAAGTCTTTGTCATAACAACAATGTACCCAGCAGAAGATGTCGTGCTTAATTTTATGTGTTGTTTATTTGGGAAACCTTGGTGCTGGTACTAAGACTCTAAGTTGTTTTTAAGTATGGTGTTGTTAGTTACATGGCTTTCGGTACAGTTTTTGTGTTGTACTCATTTTTATTTTATTGTTTTATAGTAACATTGTTACTGTTCACTTATGTGTTTTTACTTTTTGTAATAATCCACACTAAACATTGTATTTAATATGTAACTAATCCAATGTTTGCATGTTGAGCACATTTTTTCCTAGGTGGTGAACCACATTCGACAGCAAATTAATTGTTTTTTGATAAGCTTCCATTCTTTGATGCTTAAACCTTAGCTTAAGCTAAAGAAAGTAAAACAGGTGTTTACCTGTCCACATCCAGAGCTAACCTAACACCTCAGGATCTGTGCAAACCCATATAATACAGTACATGACAGTATGATAAAGCAAAACATGCACAAAGCAATCAAAACTGACATCAAGACACTATTCAGTGACATACCATCCTTAATTGAAACAGCTCTACGCAACATCAAAAGGGTTCATATGACATACATGGTGGACTTGTTGAACTGTTTGATAAGAAAGATCTAGTGCCCTCACTATGTATGCCACTGACCTGACAAGTAATTGTGGCAGGTGACATATTGAGTTTGTGCCATGCTTCTGGCCATGGAGGGCAACTTGCTTTCTCAGCTGTTTCAGCAAGTACACTGATCTTCTGCACTTTACTGTAGCATTTATCATTGCTTAGTTGGTGATGCCTGTAGGATTTCTGTCCCCACTGTACCTGCATTTATGGGCATTATCTCATTAAGAGCTATGAGCAACTGTGTCCTATTTTAGGGGTATAACCCACATTCATCATAGTCTTGCAAAGTACATCCAAGCTTTCAACAGCATGTAGCACAACCATCAATGTCTAAAAAACAGGCATTGATCGTAACCTTAGTGCATTGCATCTGCCAGTGGAGCCGGAATACCTGCTAAATTCTCAGGTCAAGGTTTAAACAAAGTTAAATGAACAGTTATATATTCATAATAAATAATGGACTTTCTCTCATTAAAATACATCTCAAAATAAAAACATGATCCATTTTACTGTGCAAGGATTTTATTTTTGTATAATTAAATTAAACTGAAAACGAAGCAACAGCTACCAACCATGCAGAGTGATATCTATCATATGCTTCCTCCAGGACACCAGACACCAACCAGCCGCAGGAGGTAGCCTCTATTCCTATGATTGGTTAGTGTTGCTATAATTGATGTGAGAGTAGAAGCATGCCATCCCCATTTGCTCTCAAGACTCAGCATTTAAACTCTGAATCTACAAATTATAGAGTTAACACTTTTCTTTCAAGCCACTCAGGAACCTGTGCAAAATTGGCCGCTAATGACCAATCATGCTTAAAACTTATCGCTTCCAGGCAGTGCTTAATTGACAGTGCATCTTTAGTGACAATACCAGGAGTTGGCCTAAGCATTCAATCAGCTATCTTGATTGAATGATCCACCTTTCATTTCTCTAAGACGTAGTCTGCACTGACCACTGTTATTGAGTTCCACTCCTGCCTTACTGTATATGCTCATCATCAGGTACTCTGGTGGCAAGCAATCAGTACTATCAACCGAAGGGAAGCTCAACTTTAAAGACTGGGACACAGAGCCTGAACTTTCTCAGGATTTGTCTTTTAATGTGAGGCAGCAGTAGGCTACAATAATTCCACTATTTATATTCAAAGAAATCCTACTTATGGTCCAAAGTTTGTGTCCGTTTATGCACAAGAACACCATTTCAGTTTCTTGGAAAAGTATTTTTACCCCCTGAACTTTTCCACATTTTCTCAAATAAAAATCTAAACAGTGTGGCATCCATTTGTATTTAGCCATCTTTACTCTGATACCCCTAGATAAAATATAGTGGAACCAATCGCCTTCAGAAGCCACCTAATTAGTAACTAGAGTCCAGCAGTGTGTAATTTAATCTTAGTATAAATGCAGCTGTTCTGTAAAGCCTTCAGAGGTTTGTTAGATAACATTAGTGAGCAAACAGCATCATGAAGCCCAAGGAACATACCAGACAAGTCAGGGATGTTGTTGAGAAGTTTAAAGCAGGATTCGGTTATAAAAAAAAAAATCTCAAGCTTTAAACATCTCACGGAGCAATGTTTAATCCATCATCCGAAAATGGAAAGAGTATGGCACTATTGCAAACCTACCAAGACATGGCTGTTCATCTAAACTGACAAGCAGGACAAGGAGAGCATTAATCAGAGAAGAAGCCAAGAGGCCCATGGTAACTCTGGAGGAGCTGCAGAGACCCACAGTTCAGGTGGGAGAATCTGTCCACAAGACAACTATTAGTCATGAACTCCACAAATCTTGTCTTTATGAAAGAGTATCCAATGAAAGAGTTTAAAGAAAGCCAAAAGAAGTCCCATTTGCAGTTTGTGGCAAGCCATGTGAGGGACACAGCAAACATGTGGAAGAAGGTGCTCTGGTCACATATGACCAAAAATGAACTTTTTGGCCAAAATGCTAAATTCTATGTGTGCTGGAAAATTAACATTATGTATGATGGTGGTAGCATCATGTTGTGGTAATGCTTTTGTTCAGCATGCACAGGAAAACTGGTCAGAGTTGATGGGAAGATGGATGGAGAAAAAATACAGGGCAATCTTAAAAGAAAACCTATTAGTCTGCAAAAAATTTGAGACCAGGACGGAGGTTCAACCCTAAACATACAGTCAGAGATACAATAGAATGATTTAGATCAAAGCATATTCATGTGTTAGAATGGCCGAGTTGAAGTCCAGACCGAAATCCAATTGAGAATATTTGACAAGGCTTGAAAATTGCTGTTCACAGACGATCTCCATCCAATCTAAGCTCAAACTATTTTGCAAAAAAAATGGGCAAAAATTTCACTCTCTAAATGTGCTAAGCTGGTAGAAACATACCCCAAAAGACTTGCAGCAAGAATTGCAGCGAAAGTGGTTCTTGAAAGTATTAACATCGGGGAACTGAATACAAATACACGGCACATTTTTCAGATATTTACTTATTTATTCATTTTAAATCATTTATTTTCTTACTTCCATTTCCAGTTATTGTGCCACTTTGTAAATTCCCAATAAAATACGTTTACGTTTGTGGTTGTAACGTGACAAAATGTGGAAAAGTTTAAGGTGTGTGAATACTTTTGCAAAGCACTGAACTAGAAAGAAACCTTTTATAGACAATGTTAATAAATGATTAATAAATGGGGCTCATTTCGAGCACTGATCATGACGGACACAGCATACTAGCCTGAAATACAGAGTAGGATGGAGTTGAACGCTGAAAAAGATTAACTTAACGCTTCCTCAGCAAAGCAAGAATGGGAAAGACGTGGGCTTTTTATAGGCTACACACCTAAGGTTATGGTCACAGTCCATCTGTGGATGGCTTTGCTACTAGCACTGGGCAAAGAAACTAGCAGATGGGAAAACTTCAGTAGTTGAGAAGAAAACCACACACACACACACACACACACAGGCTCAGAGGTTTAATAGTAATCTGTACTGGTCTTCATCTGCCCTCTGACGGTGATGTTTAGATGTACACCAAAGAAATGTAATACCCTGTTAAAATTCATGTAAGCAACAGTAAGCAAGACAGTGGACAACACTGGAGATTACACTAGATCTACACTCCATTATTAATAAACCATCTAGTCCGAGCAAGACACAATGCATACAGCAGGCTAGTAGAGACAGCCCTCAGTGAGAGCAGCGCGGATATTTATACTGTACAGTCAGGTGTCTTTCTTTTAACGAAATCAAAGCTGAATTAAAACTGCGGATTTCATTCTGGAGTCATAAAAACTGTTCTGATCTGTGGAATACGGAGTGTTTCTATGTACCTAGTTATGGACATGGCGGTCGTATTTTTTTAAGGAATAAATAAATAAATAAATAAATTACGGATTTCATGTAGAAGTTTTTTTATCTATTTTTTTTTTTTTTTATAGGATTTCTCCCCCTCGAATGCACGAACAGGGGCTCTATTTTGCCCCTCAGCTGCATCAGGAGCATGAGCCTGCCTCCATCGCCGGTACGCTGCTACTGGCTCCAGTTTGCTATCCCCCTTTTTTTTTTTTTTTTTGAGAAGAAGAGGAGCTCAGCATAAGGGCGCATAACACGGATAAGAGCAAGAATTGCTTGTGGGAGCATCAAAAGACAAACCCGTATTTTATATGTGGCGTTAAGTAGGAGACAGAGAGCAGGTAAATTCCAGTAAACAGTAACGCCGGGTTGGTTAATAGGGTTGCGACGGAGGGACTAGTTCCACTGTCCGTGTGTGCGTGTGTGTGCAGATTAGCCTCGGCTCACCGTTACTGTACACGGCGGCGGTGAAACAAAATGGGGGTTATTTCGTGGGCGGAGCGGCTTTAAAAAACGACACGCTTTCTTTGGCCTGTAAACAGCCGGAGATTTTGAAAAATCGGATACATGGTGTCGTTCGGCGTGTAAAGCGGTGAAGTTAATAAGCGAGGCCTTTTTGTTCGGTCCGCGGGTTATGTGCGCATATTCGAGCCGTGCTTCTCCATGGCGCCCACGTAGCGACTGCAGCTCGAGTTAGCAAGGAGGCGTCTTTTCCTGCAGCACCGCGGGTCTGTCGCTCCGATTTTATTTACTAACGTTATTGAAATATTTTAATTTTTTCCCCTTTTATTAAAGACGGAATTACAAAATCTGGAGAAAAAACGTACTGCTTTTTAAAGAGGCAATTTTCCTTTAAGTGTATGTGTGTGTGTCTGTGTGTGTGTGAAGCCGCAGCAGCGATAGAAATGATCAATGTCTGTTATTCGCTCGTTCATTACCGGTATTTATCACAGCTGGCAATTTATATATCTCGGATTTATATATCAGAATAGACAGTATGATTTTATTTTATGCAGCACTTGAAAATAATTCCCGCTTGCACACAGTGTCAGGATCATCAATGAATTATGTATTGGCTGTAATGCGAGCAGACAGGTGATATACTGCTGCTGAGCTCCAGCTACTCACACCATCTCATTTCTCATTTATTTATTTCTTTTTAACAAATATACACGTCTTAATGTTTTAAGGGATTTTTTTTTTTTTTTTTTACAATTCCCTTGTGAATCTATGACCATCCCTTCTGTCATTACATATTTTTTTCTTATTTCATATAATAGAGAAATCATAACATGTGCTGTGTAACTAAATATTGCTTTATTGCAATCATATTTTAATATTGATATATGGGTAATTTATTGCATGTAACTGTATTTCAGTAAGTAAGGTGATCATCTATTGACACTGTGAACCAAAAACAAAAAGGTGAGCTTGCTACTTATTCATCTTCAAATTTCTAAATATACTGTTTGTATAAGGCTACCTTCAATTAAAAAGGCTGCCTTAAATAAAATGCCTTGTCATTATGTTTTAAAAAATGTTCCCCCCTTATTGCATCTAAACCAGCATGTCGGCCAGAGGAGGAAAAAAGAAGACCACCAAGCTGTCACGCTCAGCCCGAGCTGGTGTTATCTTTCCTGTAGGGAGGATGATGAGGTACTTACGCACAGGGACTCATAAGTACCGCATCGGTATGGGTGCTCCTGTCTACATGGCAGCTGTCATTGAGTACTTAGCAGGTGAAAGCAGGCACACACCACAGATACAGATGTCTACACATTACTGTTAAAAATTGCAGGTCCATATAATGATAATATATGATAATAATATTCAGATATATTTTTTCTCCATTTGATGTTATAGATATAGCAGATTATTAATGAAAAACAAATAAAAAATTCTGGGAGAAAAATATGTAAAAGAAAATGCAGTACCTGGTTGCTAAAGGGATGTGTGAATAAATTAATAATTAATCTTCAATTCCTGTAAATCTGTCATCAATGAAGTGATTAAGATCTTGGTTCCATGCAACTGCCCATCCAAGCCCACCAAAATCACATTAAACCTATGTGCCAAAGTGTTTATGGTTCGATGAGACCAAGGTAGAACTTTCTGGGCATAATTGTAAAAAATGTCTTTGTCAAAAAACAAGACAACCAAACAACTGCATGCCCTCTGTGAACTGTGGTGCTATTTCTCTTCAGCTTGGTTTGGATAGAGGGAATCATTAATCACTACAAATCCAATCTATTTTGGTACAATACCTGAAGGCTTCTGATATCCAGCTGAAGATGATGAAAGATTTTCAGCTTCCAGCATGATTATAAACCTAAGCAAACCCCCAAGTTGACAAAAGAATGGCTTTAAAAGAAGAATATCTTTAATAATATTAAATATTATATTAATATAATATAATATTAAGAATAGTGGTTTTGGAATGATCCAGTCAGAAACTGATCTAAATCCTAACAAATCTATGCACTAGCTTGAGGATGGCCTCTAAAAACTGGTAGATTTTGAGCAATTTGTGCGAGGAGACATGGAATAACATTGTCAATCAACATGTGCAAATGTAATAACTTCTTTACCAAAAGACTAAGTGCAGTAGTATAAGGAAAAGGTGCTTTAACAAAGTACTAATCTAGGGCTGTATAAACCTGGGCAGCCAGTTTTTAAAAGTTTTTTTTTTTCTTTTTTTTTTTTTTGTTTCAAAAGAATTTTTATATTCTGTTGTTTTTACTTGAATATTGTTGATTGCATCATTACATTAAAGATGGAAAGAAAATTGACTTTGATTTATCTTGGTTAAGCCTTGGCCAAAAACCTGCAATTTTAATAGGAATGTGTATACATGTTCTATCCACTGTATATACACTGATTTTATTCGCTGGGTATATGTAGAGATGAATGTACATGCTTTTATTTTTTTTCATAATGTTTAGCTGAAATTTTAGAATTAGCCGGTAATGCTGCCAGAGACAACAAGAAAGGACGAATTACTCCACGGCACATCAAGTTAGCAGTGGCTAATGATGAAGAGCTTAACCAGGTACAGTACACCTTAAATGAAATGGTCTTAGGTTTTGGGTAGATAAGAGCACTGTTTGTTTATTGCTGTGCCAGTTCATTTGTTTTATTCCACAGGTGTCAGTGACATTTGTGTAAATAAGCTATTCACTGAATTTAATTTAGTTTTGTACAGTAACCATTAATATACATCTGCTTGCTGATGATATCCCAACAAAAGGGTTAAAAATTAAAAGCACATTTTATTTACATGTACATGATCCATATGCACAGATCTATTTAAGGTTGATTAATTTTTTTATCCCACAAAAGCTATTTCTTTATCTGTTTAGAGTAAGAAATAAACCCAAAACAAATTATTCTTAGCATAGAGGTATTATGAAGAGTTGTGTCATCAAAGGATTTGAAGGTGGTTTGCAAATAACTGAATTACCTTTGACATGATTTACAAGTTATTTTTGGAAGATAACATTCTTATTAGCAATTTATCAAAATGTCAGAACAACCCATGCATCAAAAGAAATTTTGTAGCAGGAAACATTTTAATTTATTGATGTCCCTGGCAGAAATACTTCACACAGTTCACACTTTGTGTGTAGTAGAGATCAATTTGTCTGCTGTTTGATTACCTGTGTATGCTGTACTATATATGTACTGTTTTATTACCTGTGTATGCTGTATATACTATAGCTACTGAGAGGGGTTACCATATCGAATGGTGGCGTCCTGCCCCGTATCCACCCTGAGCTGCTTTCCAAGAAGAGAGGAGGCAGAGTAAAGGTGGACTCTCAGATGACGGCGCCAGAGAAGACAGTCAAAGAGGGCAAAGCCAACAAAAGGTCCTCCAAAAAGGGCAGAGGAAAACCAGGCCGGAAACCAAGGGTCAGTCCACTGCTACCTCGTTCAGCTTGACCATCTGTACATTGTCACACTGGCAATTTTGTGATTTCAGGAAACACTTTCATATAAAGTCTAAACATTTGAACCTATTGTATTTTGTAAAGAAGACATTTATTATGTTTACTTTATCTGTTTGCAGAAGATTGCAGAGAATGACAAAGACGGAACCAACAGCACAATGGAGGATGGACCAGGAGAAGGATTTACTGTTCTTGCAGCAAAGAGTTTGTTCCTTGGACAAAAGGTATTGATTTGACAGTGCACATAACTGTCCGTTACTCAGTCATCAACAGTGATGTTTTTACAGTTTTTATTGAAAAGTATTAAATCTACCTGGAATGTATCAGTTTTGTCTGAATAAGGAATATTAAATAAGTCTTTCTGTTAGAATTTTTATTCAAATTTTAATTTTATTTGTCACATAAACATATATGATATACTGTATACATAATAATATATACAAATTACACAAGATTTATATACAGTGGAACCTCAGATTGTGAGTAACACGTTTTTCGAGTGTTCCACAAGATGAGCAAAGATTTTTAATACATTTTGACTTGGAAAAGGAATAAGTCTTGGTTTATGAGTACAGAGTATTATGTACCACACATGCGCTTCTTGTTTTGACGCTGAGCATCACGTGATCACAACTGAGCCAAAGCTTTTTCTCTCTTGCACTGCTGAATTGTGGGTAATCGTCTCCCCTGCTGAGTCTTAGTGCACGTCCCTTACTGGTATAATCAACATCTGTGCACGCGTGTACTGTTTATCATAACACTGTGACCACATGTGTGTAAAACACATTTTATTTTGTGTGTGTACAGCGTGTGTGTATTATTCATTATAACACGTGTGTGCGAATGTAAAACAAAAGAAAGTCTTGTTAGAGAAGTTACAGATCCATTTTCTCTCTCGCTCCCGTATCGCATCATAGGACACCGTGCCTCTTCCATTTTATGTGTTGATTTTTTTGGGCTGTGGAATGAATCATTTGAGTTTTTATTATTTCATATGGGGAAATTTGCTTTGATTTACGAGTGTTTAGAAATACGAACCTGTTTCCTGAACGAATTATGCTTGTAATCCAAGGTTCCACTGTAATATAAAAAATTAAACTGAAAGGTATAAAATATGGTGCGTGGGTATGACAGCAGCAGTATGATAAAAGCATGAAGTATGAAATCGAATGATGTGTGTGTTAGCAGCAGTGTTAGTGTCCATTTTTTAAAGTATTGCCTGCTAATGTGCTCTAGAGTCAATTTTTAAAGTCAAAATTAATTATTGGTCATCAAGTATTTAAAAGAGACTCAAAATTCATCAGAATGCTGCATGCATATGCAACCCTGCAAGCTCCAGAAGCTCCTGGAGCCTTAAAGAAAATGCAAACCACTTACTTGTGTTACTTGGCCTTTACTTGTGAGATATTATAACCCCCTTTGTCATGAAATAGACACTCAGTCAGAAGCAAAAGTGAAAATGTAGACATAAGAAGCATTCTAAGGATAATGAAGATAATGCAAGTAATAAAAGGTAATATAATAATAACAGAAACAGGGTGTAAAAATATATCTAAGGGGTTAGACATCCCCAGATGTACTGTCAGATCAATAGTGAAAAAGTGGAAGCCAAATCACACCACACAAGCACTACGCAGACAAGAGCATCACTCAGAACTTCAGGTCGACAATAACTCACAGAGTCACAATGTACAGTAGACGAGAGTAGAGTTGAGGTGCATCAGCCAACTATTTCAAGAGTGCTGTACATTTGCAGCATGGCACGTTGTTGTAGTAGTTAGCACTGTGGCTTTGTACCTTATTGAGGAAGTGTTTGATTGCATGTCTCCCTATGCTTGGTGGTTTTCCTCTGCTTACCATGGTTTCCTCCCACAGTCCCAAGACACTCAGACTAGGCTAATTGGCTTTTCCTAATTCCCCATAGTGTGTAATTGAGTGTGTGTGTCCTTGTGTGCTCTGCGATGGATTGGCACCTTGTCCAGGGTGTACCCTGCCTAGTGCCCCGAGTCCCCTGGGATATACTCCAGACCTCCCACCACCCTGTACAAGTGACACAGAGAACGAGTGAGTGAGTGTATAATTGCAAATTTAGGGTGGCTAGAAATAAACCAGTGTTCAAAAAAGCCAAACTAAATGTTTTGTTTGTTTGTACATTTTTTATGAGATCAAGGTTGAGATATATAAACATCACCCCTGTGAATATGGATGCTTTCTGTCCACCGTACTTGGGCCTTGTTTCAAATTGAAGGGAGAATGGATAGTAAAAGATATAGTGGATATTATAAGGGTCTGCTTTAAATCAAAAACGTTTGAAGAAAATTGAGCTAGACAGAAGTTCCACACACAATGGCAAAACAAAGTGGTTAAAAAACAAAGTCAAAGTTCAAGTGGCCAAGATCAAGTTCAAAACCTATTAAGAATCTGTGCAGTCGAAAAAGAACATCCATCCTGGAGCAAATCTGACAGGAAGACTGGGTGAAAAACTGTCCCAGACAGTGTGCAAGGCTGGTTACAACATACACCAAGACTGTTAAAATGATTACTGTAGCCAAATGGGTTATAATAGTAAATACTTGAAAGTTAATAAAACAAAATAAAAAAAAACACACAATTTGGTTTGCAATAAAAATACTAGAACAATCTTTATGTAATTTGTAACCCAGACAAATTTTAAAGCCATGGTGTAGATGGGTATTCATAGGTATTATAATAGATTTATTAAGCTGTCATCCCTTTCAGATCTCTCTTGCAGAGAGTGACATCAGCAAAATTGGAACTATCAAAGTTGAAGGAATCATTAATCCCACAAATGCAGAGATTGATCTGAAGGATGGAATTGGTAAGTAGACAACAACATGATGCAGAGGTGAGAACATCTAAGGCTTAGCTGTTGCTCATTTCTGATCCCTTGTTATGGTGAAATGGGAACTACCTACAGCACACAATGGTCTTCTGCTTTTAGGCAAACTTTCAACCCATGAATTCATGAGTCTTGCGAGATAATAGAAAAGAGCAGAGACTATACTCTCACTGGATAAGCTGTTGATTATTTAAAAAAATCACACTGGACTGCTACTTGACACATACTGGTGGAAGTAATTATAATGTTTGCCATCTTGTTGTCTGTCATACACTAGAAACACACAGTAAAACATGATTTCTATTGAATGAGTGATGCATTTTTAATTTATGTACAGAACTGATTTGTTGCATGTTCTTAAGCACCTTCATCACTCATATTTCTTTAATTTATGACATAGGTAATGCACTAGAAAAGGCTGGAGGGAAAGATTTCCTGGAAGCTGTAAAAGAACTGCGGAAAACACAAGGTCCCTTGGAGGTTGCATCAGGTACAATTTGCACACATATACACAGAGGAGGTGGAAGTGGACTGTATGTTTTTTTTTTATGTCCCATCTATTGTTTTCTCATTTTAAAAGTTGCTTGAGCACTGACCATTTGCGTCTTCCACCCAGTTGCAGTTAGCCAAGCCAATGGGATGGCGGCGCGTTTCATCATCCACTGCAATGTCCCTCAGTGGGGCTCTGAGAAGTGTGAGGATCAGCTGGAGAAGACGGTGAAGAACTGCCTGTCTGCTGCAGAGGAGAAGAAGCTCAAATCTGTGGCCTTTCCTTCTCTACCCACTGGAAGGTAAATCTTACTACAACACAAATTAAAGAAAGTACTATGGTATAAATATGAACTATTCTATGAAACTTTAAACTTATGATGTAGATATTAAATATAATATAACCATATACATTATACTTAATATTTATATTATAATGTTCAAGTGTTTCATATTAAATAAACTATAGCACAGTCGAATTTCCCTTTTTTTTATAACGGCAGTTCTATCAATAGTGCAAGCTGTGATTCAAAGTTTAAATTAAAGGTTTTTATTAATGTGCTCATTTTAAAACGTTAACATTTCTATTTTTGTAAGTGATCACGGGGACTATCATAAATAATCAATGTGTAATAAATGTTAAAGAATGCTGTTTAAGAAATATAAGCATTTAATTGTTGGTAACATTTTTAGTTAGTTAGGAATTTAGTTAATTGAGAATCACTTTTTAACAGTGAGAGAATCTGTTCCTTTAAGTACATTTAATGTATCGCAAAGCATGATAAAACCACCCAATTACTGATTGTTATTAACAGATGCACATCTTAATTTCATTTCTTAAATAATTATATTTAATTTACATTTAATGCAGCTGAACGTGCTGTAAACCTAAGAGGAATTAAGATTATAAGAAACATAAACATTGCAGCAGAAGGCAGGGCCTCATGCAACAAAAATATGTATTAGACATGGGGAAAATTCATTCAGTGATTTATTATGACTTTTTTATGTGGAAATTCATTTATCACCACACTGATTCCAAAATAAAAAAAATTTTATATGAATATTCAATTTACATGTGTTTTCATTTCAGGTGGTAAAATGTTGCCGTTCCTCTATAATGCTGTAGGTGGTGCGTTCTAAATAATTCACAAGGCACAGCATCCTGTATGGAAGGAGCATATTATTTGCTAAATTTGTATAGGATTGTAAAAAAAAAAAAAAAAAAAAGACTAACATTAAATCAGATTTTTTTAAAACTATTGATACTTACAGAATTTCAATAAAAATTTAATCCGCATCTAGATATCGTATCATAAGAGTCTATCCCTATTATGTATATTGTAATATAATGTAACAATGTATTTTCTTTTTTTAAAGTTTTTTTAAGCTGATGTGCAAAAAAAGAAGAAATATACATTGATCATCCATCACACTAAAACCACAGACAGGGGAAGTGAAGAAGATGTATGTGGAAAGCCAAAGCTAGCCTGTGTGGTCCAAGCCCACTGAAGAGCTACTATAGGACAAATGTCTGAATAAGTTAGTGCTGGTTATGATATAAAGTTGTCAGACCACAGTGCATCACATCCTACTACATATGGGGCTGCATACTGTAGGTGCACATGAGCATCAGTACTGGACCCTGGACTAATAGAAGAGGGTGGCCTGTGAACCTGATGAATCAAGTTTTCTTTTACAACATACAAATGGCTAAGTGCCTTGGGAAGAGATGGCACCAGGATGAGAAGAGGCCAAACTGCTGGGCTCAGTGTGACATTCTAGGCAAGGATTTGCTGGAAAACTGTGGGTCCTGGCTTTCATGTAGATGTTACTTTGAACTATACTGTATAATCTACCTTATCATTGTTTCAGACCATATACACCACACATGGCAGTGGCCTCTTCATGCACCCTGCTGTGCAGGAACAGCTTGATGAACATGACAGTGTTTAAGGTGTCCAATCCAACTTGCAGGACATCAAAGTTCTGCTGATAACATTTTGTTGGCAGATACCACGGCACACATTCAGTGGTTATATGGAGTCCATGCTTTGTTATAGCATCTTGCTTATTAGAACATGGTACATAGTCTGTTTCACGTTCCTGTGAATAAATAAGCGTGCTTCAATTTTCTTGCATTTAGCATCTGAACAAACAGGTTTAAATGTTTAATGTGGCCAAGTCTGTTTAAATCAACATATATTTACCGCCAAATGACTCTTTGTCTCTTTTTGTTAGTAAAGTTCTCTTTCAATCTTTTCAGAAATGGTTTCCCAAAGCAAACTGCCGCCCAGCTGATACTGAAGGCCATTTCAAATCATTTTGTTTCAGCAACCACATCCTCACTGAAGAACATTTACTTTGTGATGTTTGACAGTGAGAGCATTGGGATTTATCTGCAGGAAATGACCAAGATGGATGTCAAGTGATGACTGCGCAGTGGGTTCTTTTGTTGGTAGCTTGCATAGCTTGGATGCTAGTCTGTTTAATCTGATGAGTTCTGTGTAGGCCATCTTTTTTTATGGAAAACCGAACTGACAGATGTTAGCATCCAGGCTAACAGCAGAATTTCAGCTCGTTTTCCAGCTGACGTGCTGTTTGACTAAAGATGCTGTAGTTATTTGGGTTTCGGAACAAATTTGGAAAGTATATAAAAAGGGTATTTGTGAGTGACGTACTATATGCGTTTATGTTACACTGTTACCATCATGACACTCATTTAGAGTAGGCCAAGTTTATTTGTTCCATTTTTGTTCTTAGACTGAGCTTGTTTTAACATTCCATGTTGTATAAAGACTTTTACTCACTGTTTTTCAGCTAGAGTTCTTGTGTAGTTTCTGATACAGTTAGTTTATTAAGAGGAAAAAATGTGTTTGTCATTTTGATTTGAAATAAAACAGATGTTTTACACTGTATATTAGGCTCTTGTCCTCAGAATTGTGTTGTAATAATAATCAAAACCTTTGGTTATAATGCAGTTCATTCCATTTTTGTAAAATGAATTTGTAAAAATAGTTAAAAGGTTAAATATAAAAATAAGCTGATCAGCTTTAGTGTAATCAGTGATATTATTTCAGGTTGGAGTTCACATACATGTCTGCCTGTCTTTCTGTTTGGCAAACTCTCTGTCTAACATAATAATACAAAGAAATTTGAGTATCTTACACCTTGTTTACGCTTAATTTTACTTCTTTTGTTGTCAGCCAAATACTCCCCCTGTTCGGTAATCAGAAAGTGAATCACAGATAAGAAATTGAAAAAGTAGATTGGATAAAGATTAGGTTCTGTTTTAAAACGACTCCAGCGAGTAAAAATTCACTCATACAGTACCACTTCAGCACTGTTATTTCAGCAGTGACAATATTAAATAATTCCAGTAAAACATATTCACTTTAGCTTTTCTATTTAATATCTATTAAGTATCTATTGGTGCATGTGTTTGTTTACATTGAGCTTATTCGTAGCTCACTTTGACGTCGATTATTAAATCCAGCACATAACAGTTTATACCATCACTTTTAGTGTACATTATGTTAGCGCATCTCACTGTGCTCTTAGGTTGGGTATTTTATGCACCCTCACCGCAGACTGTTCCAGATACGTTTGTTCTAACGACCCATGTTTTATCTCATAGAGGCGCTTCACATTACTGTACTGCTTTTTATAAGCACCACGGTTTCAGGACATATAAAGTAAAACAAACTGGTTCTAAACTTTGCGCAGGATGATAAACCTACATTGATCTGCTCATACACACATATATATATATATATATATATATATATATATATATATCAGCATAACTGCTTATAACATTCCTTCTACTCTACATTTTATTTCATGTATGGACATGCAGATTTAATTTTAGGCAAATACTGCCAGAAGAGTTGTTTGGGACGCAAAAAAAACGAAAAGAAAAACCCAATAACAACTTCAAGAGAAATAAAGTTTGCTCTGGGGAAAAAAATGGTGTTGTTGTTTTAAAAAGCACAAAAAGGTATTACTTAAACACAAATGACTTGGATTTAGGTTGCCAGAACATTGTACTGCGCCCATGCCACAAAAAGGCCTTTAAAAGGCCAAAAAGATTGCAAACTAAGAGCCCTACAAATTAAACTAAGACAATGAATGGAGATATCAGTGCACCATACAATTAATCATCATATTTCATCCATCTATCCAGGAAACTCTGTAGTCCAGCTAGGGACTGTGAAGGCCAATGGTGATTAACATTGTATTTGTTTATATTAGTTCCATCACCTCAGGTCAACATTCACATACACACACATTCAAACACTACGGGAGGTGCAAGATGACAGCGCTAAGCCACCATGACACCAAATTACTCACATATTTATTTGAATGCACAAGCATCTTTGATCAGCTAAAGATTTATTAACCTTCTCCAAGGATCAATGATAAACTCCAAATGTCAAGGAAGTTTCTCCAATTTTTTGATGCAACCAATAAAACAACTGGGCCAGAGGAGCTCCCTATTCTTCTTATTTCAGTTATTATGAGCTACCACAATGGAAATTCCTTTTTTGAATAATTGATATTTACAGTTTTAACAAATAGGTTATAAACTGATATTTTAGTATTAGTTCATTCTAAATTAACTGGTATCTATATATAAAACAATGTTTGTAAAAAGCTTTAATTCTGGCAAATAACTGTTATAAGAAAAACCTGGGAAATCTTCTTCTATATTCTGTATTCACCCCTATATATTAATAAAATTAGCTGGACAAATTATTGCCTAGCATTATGTCACATAACATTTAAGCGCCTAGACCTGACCAAATACAGAAACCCCAGATCATAACCCTGCCTTCAAGAGTTTGTGCAGTAGGCATTATGCATAGTGGGTGTGCATAGCTTCACATACTTCCCTTCTTACCCTGAGGTGCTAATCGCCATAGAATAGGGTCAGTCTGGACTCATCAGACCACATGACCGTCTTTCCATTGCTCGAATCTTTGTGATCCCTAGCAAACTGAAGTTTTTTCCACCCAATAGCCTCACTAACATGTGGTTTCTTATGGCCACATAAATGTTTAGCTGTCAGCTTTCATTACATTGAACATGTGGAAAAGATTGTACTTTCAGTATTAAACATAGCTGTGGCTAATACTTTCAATTTGTTATCATGCAAGTACACCAAGTGTTTGTGATCTCTGCTCATGGTCCTTGTTTTTCCTTTATCCACACTTCTTCCATGAACGGGACAATACAATCATTTTAATGTTTTAATAATATTGTTATAATAAAATTGTTTAAAAATGTGTTGAGCAGTTCTTGTGTTGCGCTTAACCCAATTTCAGTAATTTCATCTCCTTAGTTTGACACAGGCCCTTCTGAAATGGCAACTTTTTTTTGACCAGACAGTTCAGCAGCATCTCTGGACATAAAAAAAAATAAAAAAAATCATGAGGTCAAACACAAATTTGAAGTACTTACTCCTTTCAGCTATGGCAGGTGTTTTTTGACTTGGATTAAGTATTTTATAACAACTCAGTAGCAGCTGTGATCATAATAGCTGTGATATATAAAATGTTGTCCAAATCATTTAGCCAATTAAGAAAGGGTCACTTGACAAGACTGTCTCGTCACCTCTATTGTTTGTATTAGCAGTCAAGCCCTTGGAAAGTGCTGTAAGGAAAGGTCAAAATATTAAAGCATATAATAAACAATTTTGAGAACACAGTTGAATTATGTGCTATAGATGACATTTTTATATCACACCTTTAACTGTTAATACACAAATTGTTAAATACTGTATGAAGTCTGAGGTTACAAACTCAATACAGCTTAAGCAGCATTTATTTTCCTCCTTCAGAGAGTCAGAGAGGTTTACACAGATAGATGGCCTTGAGGGGATTTTACAAATTTTAAATCAAATCTCATTTATAGTCATCTCAAAACAGGGGCATGGAATACTGAAGGTAAATGACAATCCTGATCAAATTTAGCCAGCTTAAATATACTTCCCCTGAAAAGTTTTTTATGTAAACTATCAAAGCAAAAAGGTTGTAGGACATTACAAATGTCCTGGAATTAGGATTTTTTTTTTTCAATAGATTTCAAACAAAGATTTTGTTACCTCTATAAGGTTTATTTTGGCAAGTTTTAATCAGATCTGAGATGATCACCATGGAACTTTACTGAAAATTACTTGATTTTGCATGGCCAATGACCCTTAACAAAGGTGAACTCCAAGCACTGACTTAGTTCACACCAGTTCATGTCTTCTTGCCTGGCACAAAAGATGAGTTTCAAAACTTGGGCAGAAAAAGGTAGATACTGTTTTTGCATTGCATATATACTGTATTAAAATGTCTTAAAATTGGTGGCAAATTCTCATGCCTCATCTGATAAGCAAAGGTGCATGAAGTGCATGAAGTGCAGACATTAATGATGTGAACAACACTGAGCAATTGCAAGAGATCTGTTTAAGAATACAAACACAAGCCATACATACTCACTGTACTTCATTCTGTATTATTTTAGTTTAAATGGATAATAAGAATGTACTTAACTTCATCTCTGCTAAATCCATACAAAACTTATTTAATTTAATCCCTGTGTCTGTAGGCATTAAATGTAAAACACAGAAAGACACTTTAGTTCAATTAAGTTAGAGATTGCCTAACTATCCAAGCTTTTTAGTTAGAGGTACTGGATATCCCTCTTTGTTACTAATGTAGTATTACTGTTATCACCAATGCAATGCATCTTAGGAATTGCTTAGGAAGTGCAGAATGTAATCATAATGCAGCTAAGAAAAACAATCAACTGTTTGTTTTAAGCCAAGTATACTTTTTCCAATTAAAAGCAATTAGTCAACAGACCCAGCCTACAGATCTGCCTGCATGAGTAAAAATAAAAATATGGAGATTTTTAAAGAAATTTTAGAAGGGAACAAGAAGGGGCTAAATAGTGTTATATGCACAGGCTATAATCTATGCACAATGTTATGACTTTGTTATTCTTTGTGTGTTTATCTTTAGGTCATACTATTGTCAACTTTATGTTTTAATCTAAGACTGCCTTACTGTTTAGTTCCGTTATGCGGTGTGCACTTAAACTGGGTATTGTGACCGCTTGTATGTTTACTATGCTTCTATAACATACATGCAGATGTATGTTCATCTGTTTAATACTTGAAAATTCAATAAATATACTCATGGAGGGAAAATCAATTATTATACAAACCACTTCATTTATATCATTTATTAGATTGTAAAAAGTACATTTTATTTATATATACATATTTGTATGTGATTCCTGTTGACTGGAGAATTAAATAAAAGCCCTCCACTGCTACCTTCATTTTGGGTAATGACTCTTATTCTGTCTGAATCAATGCAGTGGCATCCCAGTTTCACAACTTAAAGCAACTGATTTCTAAATGATTCTGAACCTCAGGAGCAGAGGACGTCATTGTGATTACTCCAACTTAACACACAAGTTTTGTCCAACATCCATAATAGTATGAAGCCAGTCTGCAAAAAAATTAAGACCTGGAGCAAAAACTAGTCTTTTGTTGGCCTGTTTTTAAACCAATAATCAATGAAATGGACTTGACTTGTTTACTTCCATTTCAAAGATTTTTTTTGTGTACATATATATTTGAAGAAATGCGAGAAATCTTTAGGCGAATTACAGCAACATCAGAAATAGTAACACAATGTGACCCCCAACACTGTTCTCAGTTACAATATCTTTAAGACTTATCAGGACTAAAAACAAAACAAAAATAAAACCTGGCATGCGGATCTGTGTGGACAGCACATTTACCCATTTAAAACCATTGCTAACAGGATTGACTTGGGAACAAACCTGGAATGTTCTACTTGTAGTGTTCATTAAACAAGTGGATCTTCTCTGTCTTTAGATTAGAGAATTCCCAAGATGATGTAGATTCAATTCTCATTAAAAACACTACATTTTGACAGATATTTTAGAATGGTGAAATGCAGGACAAACATTTCTGAAATTATCATGGTCAACTTAGAACACAAAATAACTATGCAAAAGCGTAGGAAAGCAAATATGTAAACATAAATTATGTTTATTGTTACTATACAGTTTAAATTATATTGAGTGGTGTGGAGAATTAGTGCGAGATTAATTTCTATGGTTCCATGCTCCTGCAGTCCTTTTACCCCAGAAAAAAAACACTATTAAGTACAGATCATGCTAAGCCTAAACTGGATAGTTTACTGATACGTCTGTTCCAATAATTTTTAGGTGTAGGACACTGTATTTCAATATTCAATATATTAAATCTGCACAAATGGGTAAAAATATAAACCTGAATCAGTGCCATACCTGGACCCATCACTGTAGATCTGTCCTTCATTCCAGGTTTGCACTGCTAATCTGAATAAATATTTCTGCAAATTGGAAGGTGAAGGCTTGTGTGATCAACAGCACTGGGCACAGTATATCTTATGTTTAAATGTTAAATGTGGGGAAATAAGAAGCATGTCAATTGCACTTCCCTCTCTTTAGCTCTCCATCACTCTTTTCAGGTCTTATGTAATGTATTCATTCGTGCTGACTGTGAGGCAAGTCAGAGCATTTAATGCAGAGAGAGAACGGCAGCACGAGAGGGAGAACGATCCTTCAGTGTCCTCTTCTAGATGCTCAAGGATAATCTTGCATGTTTAATTTGACCTCAGATGTGTCAGCAGGTCCAGCTGGACGAGGTGCTGGAAGCAGGGGTACAGGCGATGTGGCTTCTATAAGGGCGGGATTTAAAATGATTGGCAGGGACATGGGGGGTACTCCCACCTGCAGTGGAGATGCTAGAGGCTGGAGTATTAGAGGAGACTGAGTGAGAGAGGGTGGGGATTCAGACGAGCTTTTAACTGGAGTAGGCATTGGAGGAGTGGAGGGAGGCACTGGAGATGATCTATCATTTCCTGTGAGAGTTAGAAAGAAAAGATTAAGTAAGCAAAAAGGTACATCATACATTCGTTCGTTGTTTAGTTAACATGCGTGATGGGTTGCATGTACAGGGTAGCAAGCGTTGCTTCATGCTCACCATTGGCACTGGGTGTTTGTAAGTCCTGAGGAGATGCAGGTCTGCTGGGGGTCTTTGGCTCTGTAGGGGCAGTTGACACTGGTACAGGGGATGGCACCGGTGGAGAGGGTGGAGAAATCGGAAAAGAAGCAGGAGTAGGCTCTACAGGAACACTGGGGACAGGTTCTGCACATAGAGGGTACACCAATAAAGGAGTTACAGGAAGAAATCTTAAAAAAAACGGAAATCATTGAACCTCTATAGAGAGGGCGTATTACAGACTGTTGGGTGAAACTTTAAAGATTGGTATTGTGATACCTGGCATGACGGCTTGCTTGAAAAGCTCCTCTCTAAGGTGGGGTAGGAAGCAGTCGATCCTCTCCCAAGTGATCTCCCAGAGATCAGAGTAGCCTGTACGAGAGTCTGCACAATGGAAGATCCCAGCTGTGTCCATGACCAGCAGCATGTTTTTTAGAGACTCAGGTATGGCTTCCAACTTTATAGCAAAAATAGATTACATCAGAATACAAATCTTGTACAAAATAAATACGTATTCTAAAAAACAATTCTGCTTGTCAGAAGGTTACTATACAGTTGAAGTTGCACCCTAAGCTTCTTTTTTGTTGTCAATCGTATAAATAAAATTAATGTTGCACTTATTTACAGTGCAGCCACAGATTGTATTAATGTGCAGTATCTATTGGCTCTACTGTGTAAATTATAATAACATAAATATAAGTAATACTGGACATGTATCTCACCAGGAGGTCACTGGAGCCAGCATGCATGTACTTGTCCATGAAGTCCAAGATAGTAAGCCAAAGAGCAGCAAAGGTAGGCAGAGAAAGCAGTGGCGAGAGATGCTGGAGGAACACCTGAGGAGGCCAATGACCAGAAATAAATTTTCGATTTCAAGCAAAAACCATCAACCGTGCTTTCCATTTACAGTTATGCCTTACAAAAGCCCAAATCTATCAGACCTTGGAGAGCAGTGTGCAGGCCCTCATCCTGGTCTCCTCCATACCGCCGACATCTGCTGGGCTGATGTTGTCCAAGAGCTTAGTTAGCAGCGGAAACAAAACCTATAAAAAAGGGTAAAGCTCTGAGTCAGCATAAATGAATGTTTTACTTTTATTTAACTAGTGTGTCACATGCTTTTGTCTTACCTTGTTGAAACAGGATTCCCACTCCACAGCATCCAGTGTTTGCAGATCATGTACAAGGAGGGCCCTCTGGAGGTAAGTGAGGGCCTGCATCCGAACCTGCCTCCGAGCATCACAGCACAGCCAGGCCATACCTGCAGGCATCACTTCAGTGTTATTCTGCTTAGACTAAAGGGTGTCACATACATGTCTATGACAGTGAAACACTAAAAAAAAAATTGTGCTTCTTAAATGTTAGCTTCACTTATATAGTTGATTCATTGATTTGAATTAGTTAATATATACTTTTAAAATACCCCACAAAAAAACATTCATCAATACTTCTCTGAACTTAATTTAAAATTATGTATGAGCTTAGTTTGTGATGTTACTAATTAAGCTCCAGGGCTCTGAACCTTCTAATGGTGAATATTAGTACACCATATTTTAATTACTGACAAATAATACATTAATGGTTTAAACATACTATAAATGGTTTACACACTTACAGATTGTGTGTGCTTTAATCCTATGTGTATTTAAATCTTTCTCAGACTGAATGCATTGAACATTGGAGAGAACAAAGCAATTTACTACAATTTCGTTTTGTTCAAGTCTGACCTTGGAGCAAAGGACACCAGCAGCTTGACCACAATGTTTGAGAGTCAGCTTCAATCTTCTTTCCACTGGCCTCCAGATGGCGCTGTTCTTCTGCCCATGAGCTGTAGATACTGGCTGCCCGGGTATGCAGCGTGTGCATCAGATCTAACAACTAATACAAAGTGGGATCATTGTATTAACCACACAGTAAATGAAACTACTTACAGGAAATAGCAAACTGAAAAATATACAGATAAACTTCTAATTAATTTCCCCAAGAAGGTAACTTAAATGCAGTTAAAAATAACAATACGGAACAAAGGCAGGGGCAAAAATAAGTAGAAACCTAATATTCCAAAGGAAATCTTGGTGTTGCAGACATATGAATTTAATCATAATGGGTCTTTTTATTCTTCTCCAATTCATTCAAAAGGATAGTAACTAATAATCTTTAAATATGTATTTGTTAAAAGATTGGGTGATTGGACCCATAAATTTGAGCATCGGAAAAAGAAAAACAAAGCACTCTTGCCCCAAAGCCCCTCACCATCACACGACCCTACAACAGCAGGCATACGTACAGTAAAGGAAGTAGGGAAAGGGCTGCGGTACTTACGTCCTGACTAACCTGTAAAGACACTGTATGGTAGCTTGCTGGCACCCCCTCATCCTCCTCGTCGTCACTATGGGAACGAGAGGGTCGCTGACTAGTGGGCTTAGCACGTCGGGACACACCGTCTTTCTCCCGTGGCTTCTTCCTTTGCCTACTAGCTTTTGAATCATATCTGTGGCTCTTTTTTTTCTCATGAGTGCGATAACCTGTTTAAACCACAGGAATGCAGGCAAATAAACAGAGTTAAACAGAGAGTTAAACCTTGTTTTGTCAACTTGTCTAGCGGTCTTTCCTGCCTTTTCAATAATTTGACAGAGTAACATCATCTTTTATCTTTTAACAGCAGTGCACTGCAGTGAAAACATAGTTGCCCTGGAAATGTATCAAAATATTTTTTTTTCTTTTTCCTGGTGGCAGAAGACAAAGAACAAGCATTCTGCATGTTTAAAGCACTGTTTCCATTAGCTCTTTACATGTTAGAACTAAGCACTTTGATCAAGCTGCTTGTAAGCCCTGTTGACAGCAGGTATCTACAAAAGTGCATGGAGCCCTCTGATGAATAAGAAGCTGATATCTAATCACAGAGCCAAAAAGTGCTGAATATCTTAGCTAAGCCTGCTGAAGATAGCTGGATTGAAAAACTGACAAATGAACAGAGAGAGAGAGTATACAAGTCACGCAGTTAGATTGCCCCAAGTTAAATGACTCACCCTTAGTGCAAAGCTTATGATACCCAACCAAACAGCTTCCTGGCCCTGACACATCCAATTACAGTGCTATGGAACCAACCCACACAAAGACTTCTTAATCCCGAAGGAGTGAATCTGCACATACAATGTCTGAAAAGCACTCTACAACACTAAGGATTGCTATATTCCTATGCTTAAGTAAAACAGAATTATGATATCAGGTAAAGTAAGAAAGCAAAACATGTTTCCTTTGTGTACTGTTATTCTCACTAAGATTCCTCTCTAGCAAGAGTACCATATCCCCTTAAAAGTCATATTTTTGTATATTTTAGTTTCCAAAAGTGGTTGAATTAAAGGGCATGTCTAAAAGAAAAGAAAGAAAAAAAAACCTTGTATGATGCAAAGACTACTTTTGTTGTTTTGATGTCTATGTTGTAGCTCAAAAGCTAGCATGAATGTTACCCACAGCCCCAGAGGTGATCATAGACACAATGACCACATTGTCTTATAAGTGACAACAATAAAAAAGATGAAAATGTGTATTTAGATACACTAACCTCCATTAAGACTGGCTTCAACAAACACTCGGATGGCTTTTACACAAAGTTCAAAGTTCTCAGGCGTGACGTGTGCAGCATCGCGTACAATGAAAGACAGTGACTCCACGCACTTGATTAGGGACTTCGTATCATGCAGGCCCAGGTCTTGACCCAAGGTTAAACTGTACTGGTTAATAAGAGGAGTCTGAGACTTAGAGTCAGGAGCAAGAGATGCCTTACTGTTTTCTAGGTCATCCTTACCAACCTGTTAAAAGAAACATAGAAAGTATAGTACGGTAAATCTGTGAATCACTGTCAAGTCAATTAAAATTACATTTTTGGCATTGCAATTTTCATTTGAAGTGATCCAGTAGCACTAATGCATACTGTCCGATTTGTTTTAAGCAGCTATAATTTTTACAGGTGTTAACTATAAAAAACACTATTTATATACCAAGTATTTATTAAACTTTGAGATGGTTTGTCGTTGCTTGTCTAAATTCTCCTGTATTGGCTACACCCAATAGTCATGCAAGTGCTAATGGACAAACATTCTCAGTATATTATTTAATAAAAAAGGCTTTTCTGTTCCAATACTTTTAGGGGAGACTGGAAGCAGCCAATCCTATAACATAATAATCTAAAAACTGCTAAGGGTTTGTGCCAATATGTAAAATACTGATTGTGGAGAATGGAGATGATGTGAAAGTTTATCATGCTTCAATGAAAAGAGAAGTAGAACCAAAACAGCAACATATTTTCAATATTCTGGAAAATTGTCTTAACTGTGTTAGATTACACAATGAATAGGTTTCATTAAAAACAGATAAATTGAAGAGAGTTCCTGGCACAAATTATCATATAAATAAATATAAAACTGAAAAGGATATACATCAAGACATGAATAACATTAAAAGTAAGTCATTTTTTTTCTGTACTTACCACAAGCCATCCCACTTCAACCTCAGTGGCAGAGCGGGGTAATCTGGGCCTGCTGTGTTCGGTGTAGACCTCAGAGTCAGAGGTGTAGCCTCGGTCCAAAGTGACTTCACTTTGGTGGTATGAGCTCACTTCACTGTCAGACTGAGCACCTAGACAACCCATGCAGTTAAAAATCAGTTATATCACTTTTAATCAGGCTCACTCTCGGGCACCTTGATCAACAGGAGTTGCCTAATTCTACAGCAAAGCACAAGATATACTCCTAACCTGTGTCACTGTCAGGGTTGCTGCTGGTGATCTGCAGTGCAGCTGGAGGTTTGACTCCAGCACCGATGCACTCCAACAATGTAAAAAGAGTGTACCAATCATCAGTGCAGTGGATGTTGGCCGCATTGGTTTTGAGCAGCTCGTGTAGACCATAGGCAACCTCTCGACTCACTCTGGACAACACGTGGGGCTTCATTATCAGTAGCAGGCGTAGAGAGAGCAGTACCTGCGCAAGAAATAAAGCATAAGGAAGAATGCGGTTTACGGTATAGTGTACAGTAATCTTCAATGTAATCGATTTTGAGTACTTCCCCCTTTCCCATCATCTTTAAGTGAATGTTTCTTTATCAGCATGTCTCACAGTATGATATGGTACACCACCCCATGTTCTCTACATAATGCCTTACACACATTTCACATCAATGAGACTACATTGTACTGCAGTGCAACACAGGGTTTGATTAGTGCGCTGGAATATAAACACATTTTTTTTCTTTGCTAGCTTAACTGACTGCAGGTAACTAATATTGGTCTTAGTTTTTTGCACGTCTGATCTAATCTGAATAACCATGTATATAATCAAGCCATGTAAATCTCAATATAAGATACAGATTAAGTTTTTCAATTTGTAAAATGCTACCTCAGATGTATTATTGAATTGTATATGACTATGTGATAGATACAGGCGTATTTGTGGTAATTCTGCATATGTTCGAACATACCTGTGAGCTGATGTCCTCTCGGCGCAGCAAACGTATAGCAAGTCTCAGCAGTCCCACTACAGCTCTTTCCACCAGGAAGCAACTTTCATTGGCATGCACGCACAGGTGATACAAACGGGCACGAACAGTCTGCCACACACATGATACCCGGTCCCTGCAGGTACCCAAGACATTAGAAATTACATACAAGAAAAGTCCTTAATTGTTTAAAATTTATCCAACAGCCTTATAGGATGGTTGGAGCATGTGTCTCTATGTAACAACGCTTTCTTGAATACTTTCAAAGTTACTGTACCTATTTTCTAGAACAATGCGCAGAAGCATCTCTAGACAGAAAGCAGCGTCTTCTTCATCATACGTCTCTTCATCAGGCGTCACTGAGATGAGGGCCTGGAATATATTGGTAAATATATTATAAACATAATGTACTAAATACCTTCTAGAAATGTTTACTGAAGTTATTGTATTAGTCTCATACGCTGCTTAAGAAAGTTAACATGTACAGTGGAAGTTGAAAGTCACCTTCATAAGCTCCTGTAGAGATTCTAGCTGCAGAAACTTGCTTTCTGTGATCAGTTTCTCAGGATCACAATGCTGTCAGAAAGAGAAATTAAATTTTTTAAATGAAAGTAAAATGTAAACCTAAAGGGGGGACAAAAAGCTTGAATAAAAAGAAAAAAATATTGTGCATTCAACATGCATATGTATACCTTTATACAGAGCAGGGCAGCCTGCTTGGCCTCCTGATTCTCAGTGGAGGGGCCTCGCTGTCCGGACTGCTCTGCTCCACCACTCAGTGTTAACCAATTAACAAAGCTTAGTACAGCTGACTCGCCCCTGAGAAAGGGCACAATCTTTAGTAAGCTTATTAATGCTCCAGAGCTGCTGTTTACCATCAATTACAAGGCAGTACAGTATGTCATTATTTTACAGTACATTAATTCTTAAAAACTCTGAGAAGAGGAGACTCCATGAATGATGCTGACTTAATCTTAACCTAATCTCACTTATTTACAAACAAAACTGAGAAATTTATTTCATAATGATCATAAATACAAATAGCTCAAGTCATCACTGTTTATTTCATAAGGACTTGTCTGTATTCCCTTAAACGGATGTGAAATAAACTTACCTGTTTGAGGGAGTCTCCTCACGCTGTAAAGAAATCTTTCCATTAGGCTCTACAAAATCCTCAACCTTTGAAGAGAGCAGAGTCATAGTAGATTTGTTACCCTTTAAATGAACTAAACGTTAAGAAACAAACTTAAAAATCCACACAAAATAAGTATACATAAGCATATATATATATATTATATATATATATATGCTATTCACAAAGAGAGAAAAGAGTTCATGAGAATCCTTATCTCACCTCTACCATGGATTTGGGTAAGAGCTCAGCCCTGAAGAGCTGCAGCATCGCATCCATGATATTCTTCCAACCCTCTCTCAAGATATCACCATGACGATGTGCAAGGTTAAACATTGTCTTTGCTGCTATCTGAGCTTTGGTGTTGCTGCCGAATACTGTGGGCAGGTTTTCTACAGACTGATCACACAAAGTGCTTTCATAAATTCAACAAGCATAATCTAAAATGAAGAGCTGAATGTGATAGACTGGCATTGTTTTTACCTCACTGTTGAGTGTGGTAAACTTGCAAAGGGAGATGATTAAATTATCAAAAACATCACTAAAGCCATAGTGTGCTGAGATCATTGCACATTTTCTGGAAAGAGTTAAAAATGAATTAAACTTTTATTGTTTTGTAGACATCATTAATATTTTGCTGTAATCTATTAATCTCACTGAGACTCGTTAGCATTCTTTAAGGTGTTGTCTATCTTTATACATAACACATACCTAAAGCCTGCAATAGCTTTTTGTATAATAGTGTCCTCTAAGCTCTTGTCAAACACGAAGGAAAGGGCAGCAATTGTTGGGCCCCAGGTCATCGTAAACAGGTCGTGATCATAGCTGCCTGCATGCACGTGAAGGAACATCCCCTCAGAAGTGGCCCCTCTGTGTAGCAACACACTCCACACATAGTTCTCCTTTACCAAGCCTTTCTGCTCATCAGGCATAACAATTTCTTCATTTCTGCAAGACAAATTGCACAAATATGCAAAAAAATTTTCCCCATTAAAAACACGACTGGTAAAATAGGATGAAGCAAAAAATTATAATAATAAAAAAACGGTTTAAAGCCCATCAATTCCCGTAGGAACTATAGGATAATTAAACGACATTAATTAAAACAATATGTCTTTGCTATCTTACTTGATGGCATTGTAGATATCTTCCAGCATGTCCTGATCAAAATCTGTACCACCATTTACACCTTTCAGATTTTTCTTGAATTGCTACAGTAAAAAAAAAAAAAAGGGGGAAAGAAAAAACAGATTAAAATTCTCTACAGCAACATCTCATTCCTATCAGCTTCCAGATCTGATAATGGGCATTGGGGTTATTGCTTCTGCTGTCCCTTAAGTGTTAGAGTTGGGCAGACTGGTCTAAAGTCAATCTCAGCCCAAATAAACACACACATCCGCTGCTGAGTGATGGAGTTAGGCCACTGTTTTACTGCATGCCTTCTTAATGGCAGGTAAAACAAGAGAAAGCTAAGCTCCCTGGAGAGTGGGATGAACAGAAAGAGAAATAAACAATAGAGTAAACAGGGAGAATGGGGGCTGTGCCAGCTGGGCCTGTGTTGTTCCATACTGGAGCTTTGGTCCAGACATTTACTATAGCTGCCTCAGAGACGAGACAGCTGCACTCACACACGTCAGCCAAACAGCACTGCGACCTCTCAGCTTCGAGAGCTCCACTTTCACTTAGAACTCTGCTCTGATACTTATCCCTGAAGTATGTAGTGTGGGCATATCCCAGGCCAAACTTCCAAGAGCTTGTGATGCATTTTATATGGTTTGTAGATAGATTTTCATAATTATTATGGTAGTAAAATAATATTGACATGCCTGCCTAGAGTATAAATCTCTGTGCCACATTTATATAAAACAAGATATACACTAAAGCCTGGACAAAAGTGCTTCTAAAAATTAAAAAGCTCTTTAATGAAAAATAAAGAGCTTTAAAGACATATCAGTCAACGGGTGAATGACCTATTGCAAATAAAATAAATCCTGGCTAGTAGCTCTACAGATGCACAAAATTATGAACCTTTATCATTAAACCTAAATAGCAAAATCTGTAATGCACACTTCTAGATAAAGATATGTAAGGCATTGAATGACAGTGAATGTTTTTAAAGAATGGCTTTAAATTGTGTAATACTCATCTGGAGTGTTCTGGAGATGCCAGACTCACCTCTACAGTCATGGGAATATTCTGCTTGCGAACGTTGTGGTTGTGCTGATCCGTGTTCAACATAATGACAGCATAGGCCAAAGCAAATCCAGCATCATTTGACAGGAATGGATTCCCGTTAACTTTCTGCACATAAAGAACACAGTGGTAGAAAAACAAATGCACAGAAATAACTCTAATAAGTGTTCAAACATCTTTCTAAATAATTTTGCATATAAATTGTTCTGGATAATTTCTGAGACCTTCCTCTCAAAACGTCAATGAGTCAACCTTTTCCGCTGATGTAAAGGGGAAAGGCACAAACCTGTTGTATCTATTCTGTGTGAAATGAGCTCATCCTCTTTTTTTTCAGACGGAGACTAAAAGAGACATTACTATGAATACTTTCCAGGTCACAGAGTGAACAACCAAGCTTATTTAAGGCGTATGTTCTAAATGCTCTCTTTCTTTGGTTTAGGTTGGGTACTGCTGCAGGACAGATCGATTATGTCACACGTCCTACTGCAACATTCTCCCTGTCCCTGATTACCTGCATGACTAATGTGCCTGTCCTTTATCCCTACTGGGTTTCTGTTCCACAGTCACTAATTACCTGATGATAGGGCCAGTTGGTGGTAAGGATTGACTTAGCATGTGGTAATGGAAGAAGTGGTGTGTGTGTCCTAGTAATTGTGTGCAAGTGAGACAGCAGTCTACACTCTATTTACAGTATGGGTGTGTGTGTGTGTGTGTGTGTGTGTGTGTGTGTGTGTGTGTTACTGTGTCCCTGCCAAGGTGAATGTGTGTATGGCAGCTGACTCACATGCCAGTTGTCAGTGAAGGTCTCCAAGAGCCGATGAATGACCGGTGCTTCGCCAGGAAGTCGGAAAGCCTCCAGATACAAACGCAGTGCTTCATCTATACGTAGCCCTTGGAAGGTAAATGTACTGGGAAAAAAAGAATGGTTACATTAATTATATATATATATACACACACACATTGTATATGCACATTTAACAGCCGAGAGACTATGTTTAGGTTTATTATGATTATTTCCCATTAACCTACAGAAGGGAAAGGACACTGAAATCAAATCAGAGTACAATAAACACAATCTTGAAGAAATTTGTCCTAAGCTCCAACTTAATCTCCAAGTATAAGATCACAACAGCAGATGGCAGCACACTCTGCCATCAGCACTATTTCTTAAAACTGAAGGACAGCATCAATGCATCTTAAAGCCAAGAACCTTGCTGTTAATTATCTTAACATAACTGCTGAAATGTAATATAAATTATAATATACTTAAATAAATTGCAATGACCAAAAAACAGTCAGAATACTTACTTGACAAAACTGTCGAGCAACTCTGTGTTGTTCCTTTCACTGATGAATTCTCCTATCATCTTTTTGTCTAGACGGGGGTTTTCTCTAAGCCACTGCGCCACCTCATTGGTGTCCATTGGACTGCTCAGGAGACCTTTTTCCTGCAGAAACTGAATGCCCTTCTTGGGCTTCAAATTAAACTGTTCTGTTCCTGTAATAAGAAGCTACAAATACAGAGAAAACACATGTGTAATACTTATTAAGCTGTTCATATTTTGCTTAATACAGAGGCTCAAAACATGTGACTTTACTTGTAAGGAGGTCAAAAGATAAATAAATAATTAAATAAAAATAAAATCAATTGTTACTAAGCATATTTTAGAAAACATTTTCAACTTGGAAGCACTTCACTGCAATGAAACGAATGCATTTGGTATTCCCCTGAAATGTGGCTCCTTTTCAAAGGGTTACATGCAAAACAACTTGGTGGTTGGAAATACCCTTACAATAAGCTACTTTGGTGCTACTTTTTAACAACTTAATTTTAAAATTTTAAACTTGAAATGTTTTTAAAGCTTTAAACATTAATTGCAAATATGTAATACATGTTAAGCAGTTTATTCCATGTATTACAATGCAAACTCTGTAAAATCTCGAGAACACTTGTTACCTTTTTCTTGTTTTTAATGTTCATCAGTTCCTGTGAGTCTGGAAGACAACTGCTGAAACGCTGAGGCTTTTTAGGACTTTTCTTTTCAGCTAAAAATTTTGGAAGTTAAAAAAAAAAAAAAAAAAATGGCATTATTTTACTACCAAACAAAAATATTTTACACATACACACACGGCTAACTACACAGTCAGTCTACCTGAATCTGCCTCCTCCTGGTCCTGCCTACCCAGTTTCATCTTTTCAGCCATGAGATGACCACTGGTCGGAAGACACACTGATGGCACTCCAGATTCTACTACAGTCTCTCCATTAGAACCAAACAAACCCTTGCTAGCCTCTGCAATTAAAATATGATAGGATTAGCAAAAGGTGAGCAACAACTTCTCCGTGACTACTGAAAATCCATAAACTGATCATCATCAAACCTGTTACTGCATCTGTGGTACTGTCGACAGAGGCGTCTCCTTCAGCTGTTAAAGTTTCTGAATGCTCTTGCTCAGCAGTTCTGTTCATCACTTTGGCCTGACAGTGCGCCTCTGTGCTGTCTATAACAGTTAACAGGGCTTCAAGTGAGAGAAGATGGGTTGTGTAGAGCTGTCCAGAGACTGGAAAAGCATTCTGCAAACAGGAGATCAAATCAATCAGTCGACTGTGTTTACTAAATAAACTTTGCTTCTTGATGTAGATCAGTCATCTAAAAAACACGGCTGAGATGGAGCACCTTAGAGAGCAGCTTGGTGAGGTCCTCAAAAAGGTTAGAACAGTAAAAATCACAGTCATAGTTGATAAAGAGCTCAGTCACAAAGCTAGGGATTCTCCACAGCTGCACAACTGCCTCAAGGGCCATTTCCTTCATTTCATAGGGCATCTTTGGGTTCTCTGAGGTAATGATGTCCATTAGCTTCTTTAAATAAATCTACAAGACAAAGAGCTATTTAGCTCATTCACACAACGGCAAACCAACTTTTAAATTAGAAAGTTATCTATTAAAGTATTATACTAAAGAGTTAAATCTAGAAAACTATTTGCGCAAATGTTCACATACCTCCAGCTGAAATTTGAGATGTCCCCGCATGCTCTCAAACAGAAGAAAGCAGATTCGTATGGAGGCAGCATATAAATTTATTCGCTCTTCACTTAATAACTACAAAAAGACCAACGAGTCATTAAATTATTTGACCTCATGCAGAAATAAATACATAGAAACGCTTAAAAGAAGTCTCATGGAGAAAAGGCGAACCTGTATAAGATGTCTGCAGAGTTCATCTTTGACTAGGACCAGAAGTGACTGGTAGGGAGCAATGTGTGTGGCCTCCAGAGCCACGCTGAGCAGCTGCAAACCCATGTGCTTCATCACATCCGAGTTGTGGCGGTCGTGAGGGTTGGTGAGAGAAATGAGAAAGCGGAAGAGCTCTCTCAGACATGGGAGTCCATAAGGGATCAGAGCTGCACCTGAAGGAAATAGAATGTACAGTAGTATGCATATGTTAGAAGACACTGGGCTTATTTGCTAATTTTATCAAACTGCATGAAACAAAGTTTAAGCTGTACCCTCTTTCTGAGTAGACTGAGTGAAGCGCACTCCTCTGGGATTTACATAGTCCATGTCATGCACGGATGCAGCGTCAGACTGATCCACTAACGAATCTCGGTCCTCAAGCACCTCAGGAATGGACTCTACTGAGGCAGACTGAGTATGTTCTACTTGTCTACCCTCACTCTGTGAACAAAAGACAACACAAACAATTCTTAGCAAATATCTTTGCAACTAAAATATTCATTAGGAGTAATATCAAAACATACAATGATCCGACTGGAAATTTATGTCACTTCCTGGCTTTCTGACAAAGTGTTTAAATATCAAAAATAGCACAAGCTTACGACAGAGTAGTATATTTTTTTAATCATTTATTATAGGTCATTTTGTTCAAAACAGGCAGATTCAGCCACAGTGCTGCTGAAAATGATTGAGTTTTACCTGCGTGTCAAGCATGCTGGCATAAGTGGAAGTTGCAGTGCTGGGAGTGGTGGCTGTGGAGCAGCCCTCCAGGTCTGTGAGGTCATCCTTGGATGTGGCTTTAGAGCAGTTGGACAGTCCACTGTCTGCAGTAGGGCTAGATATAGAGGATGCTGCACTGTCAGAAACAGGCAACTCTGCACTACCCTCACCCTGTTGCTCAATAAACGGCACTCCACCTAGAAACACAAATGTGTCTGTAAAGTTGAATTCAAAAACAAACACCTTATTCCGCTCCTTATATATAATGTTTTGATTTATACGAGCAGGTGAAGCAGATAATCGCTTGAGAAATGAGATAAACAGGCTTCACCCTTAAAGATCAGCCAACTATTTGCCTACTCTTGAGGCCAAGAGTAAAGAAATAGACCTTGTCTAATAGGACTGACACCTAAAAATCTGCCAATTAGACACGGAAAATGGCAATTGCCACATCACAAACGCCACCTGACGGGTACTAGAATCCATTTCATCCCTCATAAGCAGTGGTGTCTGTTTCACACTATGACCCACACAGACCTTTGAATAACAAGATTTGGAAAAAAACATGTCGCCCATTAGAAAATGTACATTGCATGTTACTGTAATTAAAGGGCCACTCTGCCCAGGCCATTTAACTGACAGATATCAATTAAAAACAGGCCATAATTACATGATTTTTATTTAGTCTTTAGAACTATTGCTTGGCATTTTTAGAGATGTGTGTGTAAATGTACATTGAGTATTTGACCAGCAATTAGACTAGTAAAACTAATTTGTATTCAGGTGGAAGATATCTAATAGTGTCTGAGCTAGGTTTACCTGAGAGGTTGTTGCTGAGAGCGCTGAGCTGAGTCTGGTCCATCTGTCCTGAGGAGCTGCGAACCATATCCAGGTGACGAGAGGGACGAGGAGAACGCTTCTGTTTCTTCCACTTGGATGACTCGGTCATTCCACCAGCACGCATCTTCAGCTTGAAAAAAAAAATGACAACTAAATTGAAGTGCAATAACCAACACCAAAAAAAAAAAATATATATATATATATATATATATTTTGTCAAGATACAGATTATCTCAAATAAGCTCTGTGTGGAACAGTCCTCAGAGGCTGCAATAACTTTCATACACAAGGCAAGAAGTGACAAGAAAGGAGTAGATGAACATGCAATGATAAATTCCTAACTTGTAAAAACTAAAGGACTCATCTACAATAACATCTGGTCACAGATATATAAATATTCCGTCTATAAAGTCACACAAATTCAAAGTTGGTGCTAGGCTAAAGTAACCCACCATCTTTGCAGAGCCACACCATGAAACCACTTGATCTATACAGCCTGTCTTTATCTTTCTGGCATTTAAATAAAATATGTCATTCACATACAACAGTGGAAAAACTGGAAAACATGGGTCAGGAAGGAGATAGGATGGAGGAGGTTACACTGATTATTGACTGCAATCTCTTCTCCTTACCTGGACTCGTTTATTTTTCCACAAGATATTGTAAGCCTCGGGAGAAAAGGGGCATGCCCCGGGATTAGTGATGAACACATTACACATGCAGACAGTACAGAAGCAAGACAGCGGAGTGCACACCACCATGCACAGGGCTCACACTCACAGACACACGTGTACACACACACACACACACACATACACACACACACACCCCTATCAAAAGTACTGGATGGCATTCTATGTACTACAGACTGAAACATGCAACTCCTATGAAGGCATACAGTCACAAACATAAAAGGCTCTCTAACACAAAACCTGTCAAACATCCTCACAAACACAAAAGAGAACCTACTGCATTTTTCAGACCATGTAAGACATGATTTACATACGGCAGACAAAAACACAATCACTACATACATTCTGTGCAGAATATAAAGTCTACATAAAAAAAGTATGAGCATGTACTGTATATATATATATATATATATATATATATATATATATATAAAATATTGCATATTAACATGTATGTAAAAATGTATATTCAGTGCAAACTATGTTGATATGTTTTTTCTTTAAAAACTGTCCAGGTGTGATTATCGGGACCTTCACTGTAACATTGTATTAATCTTAATTCACAGACAGTGTGAACCAGAGAGCCACAGATCTCAGAGTAATGCAAGCATATCTGTTAACTATTTGTTACAATACTATCTAAAATATCTAGCAAGGCATCAACATCAACAACACAACCATTTTATTAATTTTATACATCGACTATCTTTACTATTTCAAGTATTTACTTTTAAAATTACAACTTAAATTCTTTACAGTATTTGTCATTTAGAATGTACTTTAAAAACCCCATGCAGTCACTGCTTAAAGCCATGCCTCTCAGCGTATTTAAGTGCACTAGCTATAGCCCAATCACTACTCCCGCTTTACATAAACAAAAAGTACCCTGTCTAAACCTCTCTGACTGCTGTTTCTAGGGTGATCTGCATTAATAAGATCTTGTGTGTCCAGGATACAGCCTGGGATCTGTAGAAAAGAACCAGCAGAGAAAGGTACTATGGGAAAGAAAGACACAGACATAGCAACTGGAAGGTAAAGTTGAAATCTCAAAAAAAAAAAAAGAAAAAAAGGGAGATGCAGCACAGTCAATCATATTAATATAACTATAATACGATATGATATTTGTCAACGTCAGGAGGAATGATTAATGGAAGAGTTGAACGATGGGACATGAGGATAAATGAGCTGTATCACTGTACAAAGCTGTGCAGGGAGAACAGATGTAAGAGAAGCCGGTCTAAGATTAAGGCACCGTGGAGGAAGCAGACAGATGAGACAAAGTCAACTGAGACAGTCAATTCAATCACTCATCACATGTTTGATATTTACCTTCTTCATGTTGGTCCCCACAAAACTTTTAGCTTCCTCTTTAAACTGTGGTAATCTGCAATCAGAATAGAATGAGAGAACTGTACATAAGCAAATTATAGATTTTTTTTTTTCTTTTTAATTCCAAGTTTGGAATTTATTTACAGAAAAGTAATCTGTATTTGGACACAAAACACTGACATATTTTCACACCATACTGTAACTATATGTGAGAAATGTCTAGTGCAAAGCAAAGTAGTTTTAGCTGAGATTAAGAACTGGGGGAATCTGGTTCTTATCCAGATGGACCAAATTAAAAGTCTTGTTCGCTCCAAGAAGTCTTTCAGGTCTGGTTGGAAGACAATATGTCAGAGGAGCTGCCATCTTTGTTCAAGTGTCATGACTTTTTGACCCGTGCAGCCAGTTCATTAGCTGAATTAGACGAGATGATGTTCTCATGGTGCGTTGTGTGGACTCTGCAGCTTTGCCTTAAATAAGCCATCACCTCTCACACAGTGGGAGAGACGGGACCTGATGTTAACTCTGCTCTGCGTTAATAGAGTGTTGTCTTGCTGGCTCAATTATTGGATGATCTGTGAGTCCAACAGATTAACATCCTTAATGCTTTCAGCAGGCTGCTTAAGCCTCCTCCTGAGCACTCAATAAGATCTGCTGCTCATTACTCTCTCACTTTGCCACACATGCGGACATACATGACATCCGCTGCTTATTACTGCTCTTTCTCCCTTACATGAGTGCATACAGAAACGCATGCATGCACACACAAATACATATTCATTGTTAATGCCTTTCACCCTTTATAGAAAGACGTCATGGACAAGAGGGTCTAAGAAATAATACAAGCATAGCAGGAGCAAAGGTGTGTGTGTGTGCGTGCATACTGAAGTGACAAAAATGTGCACAATTATAAATTCCCATATAAACAGGTGACTGATGGTCCTCTCAAGGACACTGGGCCTGAATATGTTTATTTACTTACCAAAAAAAAAAAGCTTTCACACAAACTATGATTTGTTTTTATTCAAAAGATGACATTTGTGTATGTAACTTTTGTGTGCGTGTGCTTGTGTGTATACAGTTCTCATCTATATGCAGATGGTAGACCAGGTTGCTCTGTAGGCTCTTTCTCTTGTCTGTGTGGGATGTGACTGGAAGCCTAATACAAGTGCTGTCTCCAAGGATACACACCTCTGATAAATGCCATCCCATAATCATGTTATTGCATTAGAGAAGCAGAGCACTATGACCTGAAAGGCAGGACAAAGTGATGCTGCGCAAAATTTGATGACATTCATTGCAGTGCAATAGTGTACTAAGTAAAGACATAAAATCTAAATCAAGCCACTTGAAGTTCAAAATCTCTGTGGGTGGATTTCCCCCCCCCCCCCCCGATATAAAAAAACCATTTCTGAATCCTGCAAAAGCTTTGCAGCATCGCAATCTCATTAGCGTTCGACTGGCAAAGAACCTTTTGTACATCGGAAGTGGAAAATCTAGGGAATCATCTGAGAGTGAAATTGGAAACCGTTAAGGACAAAACAAGTTCCTGCTGTGTTTGGTCTCAGGTTCGGTTTGATTATGTTTACACCCAGCAGACAACTGGGTCCCTAATCCCCTCCAACCCCCTCACTCGCTGTCTTTCTCTTCCACACTCATCCATTCCCCTCTCTCTGGTTACCTGGAGAAGAGCAGCTGCACCATGTCCACCAGCGTGTGTTCGGCTGATTTCCTCAGCAGCTCTGCGAAGGGCAAAAAAGGACGGATGAAGTGAGCAGGAGGTTAGCTTAGAAAAGTGGGAGCAGCAGTAGCTCAGGACCCAAGAGTCCCGCTCTGTTTGGCTAGGATTAGTGCTAGGCTTTATTAGCACCCTGCTCAGGGACTGGGGGGGCAGGGAGCTGTGAACTGCAGTCTAACATACACTGGGTCAGCATTGAAGATTTAACTGTGCCAACACAACAGCTGAAAATGTCAATATAATAACCAAGATTGCACTGATGGTTGTCTTATTCACTTATATATGGTTAGTAATAATGTTTCAAGGGGACGGTAGCAACCTCAGTTGCTTGTCTCACCACTTAGTCTCATCTCAAAGCAAATGCGGAAACAGGACTGCATGATCTCGCACACAGACTCGTTAGTCAGATGGGCACCCACTGGAGTCAGCAGCAAAGTCCTTAAAACCTGAAACATCATAAAAAAAACTAGGGTTAGTGTTGGAGTTAGAAATTTAAAAACTTTAAGTGAGGGAATAGTGAGTTGGGAAATTATCACAGTTCATGATGTACATTGTATGGCACATTACAAAAACATAATGATATTAACAATGTCTGTATCCTAAGAACACTAGGTGAAAAGCCAGAATAGATCCCGGAAAAGATTTCAGTCTCTCAAACACAAATCAGTTAATATTGAACAAATAAAAATTTAGAGAGTGTGATAAAAGTGGATACAGTCTACTTATATCAGTTAGACCTCACAACAGTGGACTGTGGCACACTGACTGCCGCATTGTATGTCGCAGAGCCCTACTATATGTTTTTCAGGCACTTTTGTCTGGGTGAGCTTAAAAGTTTTGTCAAGCCATTACCTGGAGGATTTTCATAAGTACCACTTCATCGCTGGCCGGGTCTGTCCCCACAAATCTGGCATGAGTGACTGCATCAGCCATGTTCTCAATCGCCTCTGCTGCTCCTTCATGATTGGCATCTGGAATGGGAAAGAGTTTTAAAACATAAAAACATTTTAAGGAAGCCAGGCTTTTCCTAAAGCTTCAAGAGTTTCATATGGATCAACAAACAATAATAAAAGAATATCAAACAATAAATCTCATACATGTAGTTTGTTTATCCCATTACTCCTTTTCCATTCACAGTACTCCAAGAGAAGGGTCTATCACAACCATCTGACATCTAATCACCAGATGTGTCCTTTGTGGGCAGGTGTGTAAATTGGCTGTCTAGGCAACAGGACTCTGTGTTTTGAAACCTAAGCTGGGCCAGAAGCAAGCTGGAGTCAGGATGCTTTTCTTTCCTAACGCAGTTAAAAAGTATTTCATTAACCAATAAGCATTGGAATAGAACCCACAAGTTTTGCCGCAGGTAGAGTACCGAGACGATAGAACATGTATTTTATTATTAGCTACACAAAGGAAGAAGCAGCAAAGAAAAGGTAGCCTACCTTTTCTGCTGCTTTAAACATCATGCTTAAAAAGGCAGACAATTTTCTGAGATATGTTTAATTATGAAGAATAATTCTTGCACCCCAATGTTGCCAATGAATATGCAAAAAATAAACCCCTTAACCCATTCCTAAATTGCCCATTCTTAAAACCGTTTATAGAGACCACGAGGCAAAAAAGGTTCACGAGCACTAGTGAATTTAGTGCTTATATAGAAACAAGCGCCCCAATAAACATGAGACATTCTTCCAAATGCCCAATCTCCACGGAAACCAGAGCTATGGGCTATTCAGCACAACATTAGAAGTCATCTAAAATACTAATCCTCACTTGGCACCGGCTACACAGACAGGCGGCAGAATCCTTGTTGAAATAACAGCAGTGCGGGTGGGGCTGAGGGACTGTGTGCATGTGTGAGTGTGGGGCTCAAACAGCTGTCGTGTAGTAATAGGGAAAATCAAAGTATGTTCGGACACTTTTACTGAGAATGCCACATTATGGAACAGCATGTATAATGCACATCCTTAAAATGAAACACACAGACACTAATAAGTTAGCATTAAGATCATTTCTTTTCTGGATAAACTGTATAAAATTTAGATAACCTTTTCATTTTAAACTCAAATTACCAAACAGCAAAATATTTGTTGCCTGTTACATGCATCGTCACTCATTAAAAAGTCCACTGAAATCCTCAGTGTGCATGAATCCTTACTCACTAACTAGCCACTGCAGGTTAAGACTTAGTGTGAGGGAATCGGGAAAAGAGAACGGGAAAGTGGGAAAAGTTGGATATGGAAATCTGTCAGTGAGGCCATCCCCTAGAGTCAGCCAACCTCAGGCCTGAGATTTGAAGAGAATTAAACCCTCAGCAAATGAACTCACTCACACAATCACAGACCCCCCAGCACGCTAGAAGGGCTCAGGTCTCACTGTACACACGGCGTGAGAGACAGCGAGACAAGTCATCAGGGACTGGTTGATAAAAAGCACATGCTGTATGTCTTGGTAGATGAGCACTAGATAGAATGAACTATCTCTTGCAATTAAGAACAGAAAAAAGCAGAACTCTACATAAAACAAAACCTTGGTATGTAGATAGGAATGCCAAATGTGACTGGATTTCCATATTTAACCAATAGATGGCAGTGCTCTTCACACAGTGAATAATGATTACTGGATATAGGAAGTCTCATTAAGTCAGTAAAACAACTCATTTTAGGCTCACTGTACTCCACCAAAAGAGCTCTGAAGACCGAGAAGCTGAATTAGTGAGAGCAAAATCTAGAAAACAGCCAGTACAGACAGAACAATAAAAAAGTGATCCATAAGTAGTGGTGTGTGTTATGTCTGTGGAATGCTAATTCAAAGTAATGATAATGTCACTCTTCATAGCAGATTAGGAGAAAGTGAATAAGCATAACCTGTCAGTCAGCATAAAATTACTTGCATGCCAAAAGGTCATTTAATCACAAACTCATACAACTGCATTAAGAGATCACGCATGTCAAGCGTTCACTTGGGATCAAGGCAAAAATTAAAACGCTCACTGCGTGCGTGCGTACAGATAACGCTTAAAAAAAAAAAAAAAAAAAAAATTATATATATATATATATATATATATATATATATATATATATATATAAAATATATACATTATATATATATATAAAATATATATACATATACACACACACATACACACGATTTCTTTTTTAATGAAAGATACACGATTTCAGTAACAATAGAGTATACAATAAATCTACAAAATAACAATAAATATAAACAACCTAAACTCAAACACACCAAATATGGAAAAAAAAAAAAACATTACTTTTTTATGGTGTTGCAGAATTTTCGAAAAAAAAAAAAAAAACTTTATAGTTTACGATAGAAGCCATGCCAGTGTGTGCGCATATACGAACCCTCCAATGACAAGACAGCCCATCTTTTAGACAACCCCAGACTGGTTGCTATAGAAACCCATACACGTGAACCCCCCAATGAGATGCTGGATAAGAGATCAGTGCTGGATTTGGAGTGACAGCAGGCCTCTGGGAGTCCATGACTTACTTGTTAAGCATGTGCATGTGTGAATATTTCCACTCCTGTGCCTATCGTTCACTTGATGCAATTCAGTTGTCATTTGGGTAAAAAAAAAAAAAAAATCCATGTGACATGCCTGTGAATTCCAATGAGCTACATTCATTTTTCTCAATTTAAACACCACATCACGCTCAACCCTCATGTGTTTATGTCATGGCTAGTACATTTTCTCCCATATTACTTATTTAAAAAAAGAAATTATGGGTCAAGTAACTCCTAGTTGCAATTGCAGCACTTCAGGTCATAGCAGGTCTCTCCATCTCTATTTTGTTGTGCAAACCATACAGTTGCTTGACAAGCGCTGTCATATTATTTATTCAACAACCCCCCCACTATTTATGGAAGATTACAGGAAAATTATGGATGACTTACATCTGGAGCGTTGGTTTCTGACACAGCTCTATACCAAATCTTCAGACAAACTGTGGCGGTAGCTGTGTGTATGTATGTATGTATGTATGTATATATATATATATATATATCTATATATCTATATATATATATATATATATATATACACACACACATACATACATACATACATGTATATATATATATATATATATATATATACGTATATATATACATATATACATATTTATATACATGTATATATATATATATATATATATATATATATATATATATATATATATACACACACACACACACACACAAATACTTATTTCCCCCACTTTGCTTTTTTGTATATACAGTATATGTATGTGTTTATGTGTGTGTATATATATATATATATATATATATATATATATATATATATATATATATATATATATATATATAAAAATAAATAATACACACACACACACACACATATACAAAAAAGCAAAGTGGGGGAAATAAGTATTTGATCCCCTACAGATTTTCTAAGTTTGCCCACTTACAAAGAAATAAAGGGTCTATGATTTTTAGCGTAGGTTTATGGTAAAGGACTGAGACAGAATATCAACCAAAAATTCAAAAAAAGCACATGATACAAATGTTATGAATTAAGTTGCATTTCAATGGGGGAAATAAGTATTTATTCCCCAACCAACCAACAATAAATTTTGCCTCTCACAGACTGGTTATGTGCTCTTGTGGTACACAAATTAATTTAAGAAGGTATACATACATACTATACACACACACACACACACACACACACACCTATATGTAGTATTCGGCAAAAGCCTTGACCCCTCAGTTTTGTTTTGTTTTTTCTTATTTTGCTTCCACAGACTCACATGGCCTTCTGTTAAAGACCGCTGTAGACACAGCTTTCAAACTCCTCAGATCCCAATGGGATTCACTGGACAAACAGGTCTGATCCACAGACACCCCGTCCTGCAACCCGACAACACGCAACAAATTTGCTGTGGCAGCATCCTGGGACCAGACGCCCACCAAGCACCAGTGGAACCCAAAGTTTAAGTTTTTTAGTGTTAATCGTTTAATGTTATAGCTGTGTAGTTTTTGTAAATAGATGTTCTTGTTTTTAGTTTGCAAATAACGATGCTTCATATAAAAATATGAAATAAAATACCACAATAAATTACAACATGTTTACATGAAAATAACATCAAATAAACCATACCTATGAGGCCATAAGAAAGGAACTTGTTGACAGAAGTGAGGGCAAGGCCTGTGATTGGTCCAGTTGTGTCCTCTGAGCGAACAACTTCCAAAAAGGGTCGAAGAAACACATTGGGCTCCACTTCAGAGAGGTCTAAAAAATAACAAATGAGATATCAATGCATGTCACAATCAGACTTCTTTAGGTCACTTATGTTTTAATGACTTTTAATGAGCACTTCCTTGCTTGTCCTAAGCAACCCAGAAATGATCCACAGATGAAGAAGAACAACAGGGGAGTAAAACAGTGAGAGAGTTCAAAACAGCAAGCAAAATTTCCTGGTCTAATTCGCGGGCAGTGTGGGATGTCTTATTACAATTCAATTTCTAGAAGCTTTGCTAAAGCAGTGGTATAGAATGTAGGATTTGGCATTAATGAAACGTCTCAATGAAGAAACAACTGTTCAAAAAAAAAAAAATAAATAAAAAAAAAATTCTCTCATAAATGATGGGGATTTTGGTCTAATAAAAAGTTTTTTCTAAAGATTTAAATAAAACATATTAAAGGCTTTGAGGTAGAAAGGTTTAGTTGTTACATCTTAACAACCTAATATAATAGTTTCGCTTTTGTGTAAAATTTGAACTACTACCAAAAATATTATATAAATCTACATCTACAACCACAGAATTTGGTACTGATAAGGTCTCAGTAAAAAACATCAGTCCCTAGCGCACATAAATCCCTAAGCTCACAGAGTCAGGAAATCACAGTAGCAGCAGCAGCACAGGGCACTACACACTGCACGTCCAGTATGCGCCTCTGAGCTACATGTGTGGATGGGAAAGCACCTCGGGCCAATCCACCCAGGAATGGGAAGCAGCTCTTCTGAAAGCCACGGTGATATGAGGGTGAGAGGTTACAAAACACAAACCAGTTAAAACAACAAGGGAAAAATTAGCCAAGTCACGAAACGCGGTAAAAACGCTAAGCTGGCGCTCTGCTTGCCATTTTAATACGGCCTGGATTAAGGCTCTCTAGAATATTTACTTCATAAAAAAGCAACTTGTGACTTCAAAGCCTACAGGAAGATGAGCACATGTGGCCACTGAGTATTAGCTGTAATATCTAATATCCCCAAGGCTTGTTTCGAAATTAAACACAAAACAATTTTAAAATTTCCACACTTTGTTTTATCTTCGGCCAGGTCGCTCTCAGACGAGCCTCCAAAACCAAATCTTCAGCTGCAAGCCATTTCTATGGGACCAGGGCGCCCTTTGCACTCTCTAGAGAGATGCTTGATGCTGCATTGGAGAAGAATTCATGCACTGACAATTCTTTGAAAAGGATGTTGCATTTAAGAATAGACCACTTGAGTACCTTCTATTTCAGTCCATGTGAAAAGCAAACTCTTACAACAAAAACAGAAAGTAACTTTGAAAAACTAGTCAAAGAAATATTCGCTAAGCTTTCAAACCAATTGGTGTAATAACTATTGTGCTAAATCATATCACAAGAGCCGGGAACTTTTAAGGGTGGGCTTAGTGTCTATTACTTTTACGGCGAGAGAGGGGGTCTGAAAAGAAGTGCACAGACATGGCAGAGAGCGCTAAAATGAATCTGTCAATAAGGTCTAATAAAGACTTCATCAGAGTCGATCACCCCGTAAGTGCCACCATGGCGCTCCTAGTCTCTCAGCCTGGACAACAATTGTGTTGTATTGATCTGGAAGGCCATCAGCAAGCAGAGACATTCCATCAGCTGCAACTCACCAACCCCCTCTTACACACACACACACACACACACACACACACACACCCGTATGTGAAGCCCACTCTCCTTAAATAACGGATAAATATGACTATACTTTGAGAATTCTCTAGGGCCAGACTGGTAAATAAATAAAGAATCGAGGTGTTGGAGCATCATGGAGAGACAATCCCAGAGTAATCCCACAGCGTGACCTCTGGGTGACATCACCTAAAATAAAACGGGGATTAAAGTTGATCTTCCCTCCATGTATAACTCATCTACAGGCAACCCGAGTAGCTGAATGAGTATAAGTGCATGAACGGGTAGTGTGTGTATTTTAACAAAATATTTCACCTGATGTGTTTTTAGTCCTACAATCGCATAACAGATTACCTTTTTTTATTGTATCTAGTGATATTCTACAATAAAATACAAAAATGCAAAGCAAAATCATCTGCTAGTGCTATGCTCTAAATGTGTGTCGTATTAATATCTCTTAGCCCATAATTTAAACCAGTGCACAGAGGCTGCTAGTTTCCAACAACAGGGAGCGAGCGGAATCCTTTTTCAACACTAGTGCTGTGCATTCATGTGTGGTTTGTATTGTGGTATAACAACCCCGGAGCACGGGAGACCTTGAAGCTCATGGGAGCACCTGTGGGAGAACATTATAAATGTACATGCATTGGCACTGAAGCAGAAACAGCTTAATTTACAAAGAAAGGTGTTTTATGTGCCGGTTTTACTAGCAAACCAACACAGAAACAGGTTCTATCCACAAAATTCACAGTTAAACCCTGCCAAACCTATACATCATTCAATTTTTAAAATCTACATCAGACCAGCAAATGCCAATCTTAGATGTAAGTTAAATTGTGTGTGAAGTTAAATTTCTTATCAAAAGAATTTTATTTATTTCTTTTTTTTCATACTTTATCCATGATGACCACCCCACCATCCTACCTTTATACTGTAATTAACAGTTTATACTATATAAATGTTTAATACATTATCTCACAGCTTGGGACATTGGGCCAAACCACGCACGGCAGAAATTATAATGTAAAGAAATCTACACAGTTCATGAAACTGGACAGAACTGCTACAGTATGGAGACTGCAATTCTAAATATATTTTGACTTTAAAAACTATATTAATTAGACAAAGAAAGAATAGAGAGTTTGCTAGAATTAAGAGATAAGAAGTGGTTGTGTGTGTATGTGTGTGTGTGTCGGGGGGGGGCTGCTGGGGGGGCAGCTATTCAAAGCAGCACATGATTAGACTACGGCACCAGAAATACAAACAGTGTCTGATGGAGTACTGGAGCTGACAGTGCTTTGTATTTGCTTAATTTAACCACAAAAGAATGAATAACTTAATTTGTCAGACTGCTGTGTCACATATTTTAGTCAGTCATACACTGGCTATAGTCATTTATAGTGTAAACACCAGTTCATTTCAATCCCTCAACAAACCAGACCCCCCCCCCTTTTTTTTTCCCTTTATACTCTGTGTGTAAACTAATGCTCAGAAGAATTTCTCAAAACAATTAAACTGTTATTAGAGAAAAAAACACAACAGAAAAATGTGTTTAAAATAAAAGTTCATTTCATGTAATGCAGAAAATCACCCAAATGTCAAGGACTAAAAAAGGTCTTGCATTAAAGTTCATGTGCTAAGGCACGAGCTCCACTACATGGCCAAAAGTATGTGGACATGTAGTGTTCGTGTGAACCCATGTATTACATGTCTACATACTTTAGTACATGTAGCGTGAGTTTATTATCCACATCATCACATCCACTACATGGCCAAAAGTATGTGGACACGACCATCACATCCATATGAGGGCTCTTTACTAATTTGCACAATTACACAGTTAAAAGCACACAATGGTACAGGATATTTTTGCACGCTGATGCATTAGAGACTCCCTTCATTGGAACCAACATCTATCCACACCTAGCGTTAACATAGCCTTGGTGATCAGATCACAAATGGACAGGCCAGGTTGCACAGATGTCATACATATCAGTGACCATTCTGATCGATTTTCAGATTTTGTTTTTGTTGGGCAACATTTCTTTTCAGACAGAACTGCCCATAAATTTTATCTCATATACCCCATATGGTCTGCCATTAATGAATGAGAAATGAGATGAAAAGCTGCGCCGTCATCCCTGTTGTTATAGCACCATCTTTATCCAGCAGGTAGCTTGGCCATTTATCTTAAATGCTTCTGTATTTTCCAGCTAAGTAAAAGTATTTTTCGTATTTTCCAGCTAAGGTGAATAAAAGGTTGATTAGGTTGTCTTATGCATCTCAGACGACCCCATTCCAGCTTGAGTGATCAGATTTTCGAGATGCAACTGACCCCATACACACCTGTGCTGATCACTGACCACTTACAGTTTGATCATCCAGGGCTATGTTAATGCCAGATGTAAACAAGGCCTAAAAGGCCAAGGCCAAAACCTGTTCCACCATTATAATACCCATGTGCACAAAGTAAATGTTAAAAGGCATGGCTTGCCAAGGGTGGAGTGGAAGAACGCGAGTGGTCTTCTCAGAGCTCTTACTTTAACCCTACTAAACATCTTTGGTATGAAAAGATGGCTGATAGTTCTCATCCTTGGTCCTGGAAGACCCCCTGTCCTGCACATTGTCATGTTTTCCCTGCCCCGTCACACTCACTCACAAAAAAAAAAAAAAAAAAACAGTTAATTAGGCTGATTGGTTAAATCGGGTGCACTGGGAGCTTAGAAAACACTAAAATGTGCAGGGCAGGTGGTCTCCCAGGAATAGAGAACCACTGATCTAGAGTAAAGCCCTCCCAGGGAAGTGAAATCTGAACCTAGTTCAAAAAGCACGCATTGTTCTTGTCAGATGCAGACAAACATCTGGCCATACAGTGTAAAAGAACATGCAGCTCTTTAATGACTCACACTCAGCACCAATCAAGCCCTGATAAAAGACTTCACAAGACAGCAGTAAAAATTCTCCAAAGTGTTGGCCCATGTTGATGTGGGGTGCTGAGACGATATAGGGGTTAGTCACCCAGTGAGCAGCCCAGCACTCATGCTTATTGATCGGCTGCTGGAATTAGAGACAGCGCCTCTGCTGCATTCTGCTCTGGGGTAGAGGGGACGCTTTAACAAGGCCAGAAAGGCCAAAGCAAATCCAGCGAGACCCCTCATCTCTGCCTGCAACCAGCCCAGCAATTCTCTCCTCCTCTTTTGGGGGTGGGGGTGGGGACTGGAATTGACGCATGTCAACGCAGAACTCTCCCCCTTTTCTCCTTTCCTCCAGCTTTTGAAGGAAATTGGCACTTGTCGAAAAGGGCAATTAGGATGTAACAATGTTATGGAAGTCCATATGGTTGTTCCATACAAGCCGCAGCGGTAGCTACAAATGCTTTGAACAATGTTCTGCACAATCTAAACAGGCAATTTTAAAAGCCCCAGAGAAATTAAAACTTTTCTTGAAGCGTCCACAGTAACACAATGCAGCTCTTTTTAACATTGCAAAATCAGAGCAGGGTTCTTCTATCCAGGGATGAAATTTAGTTACATTTTTTATCCATAGCATTAGGTTTTTCAGTCAGTTCTTCTAAGGAAAGCTAAAAAATGAGCTTTGACTTTTTTTTAATAAATGTACATTTTATAAAATCACAACAGTTAAATTATGTACAGTATGCAAGTCATAGGTAGTATGTGTTTTAAGTACAAACTATCCAATTTTTTTTTCTTTTCATTTTAGGGATTTATTTATTTGATTTAGTACAAAAAACATTTGTGATTTCTAAACACTAGTATTTTAACAAAAAAAATGTTAAAGAAATAAATAAGAAAAAAATAAATAAGCAAATATTTGTATGGCAGAAACAAAAGCAGCACATTACATAAATGACCACTTTTCAGAGAAAAAAAGGAAGCTGCTAGGCTTTGTATGCAACAAAAGAAGCAGGTGCAACAAGGTCCTTAGAAGAACTACTGTTGGTCCTGCAGGATGCTCAGTAAAACCTACTAGCTAATTTTTCTATGAAACAATTTTGCACAATTTCTTTCTGAAACCAAAACCCTCAAAGCATTACCATCATGACAAATATTCACTTTGTTTCACTGATTACTGTTTTCTGGGCTTTACAGGATTTGTTTGAAGGCATACTGGCTTTATAGCATTTATTTGTATGTTCTAAAAAGCATTTACAATAAATCTGAAAAGGACATTAGGTAAAAATGGAAATTTGAACAACTGAAAAATATAATAACTAATTAATTTAAGTAATGTTTACTAATTTAATAGTGTTCTCTACCTTGTCAAAACATTTTGAAGTAAAATATTATTTTCCTTACTACATCCAAGTCATGTTTCATTATAGGCAAGTACCCATGTCAAAGTGAAAACATGATTTTTTTTTTTTAAAAAAAAGAAGAAAGAAAAAAAAAAGAAGAAGAAAAAATCCCAGGGATAAATGCTATAAGGTTTATATTTGTACCAGTGTGTGCACTAAACTGATTCCTGATAAGGGGGCAAAGTGTTCTACTCTGAGCTAACATGCTGTCCATTACTATTTCAGCAATAAAAGCCCCAAGCAGCATCAGAAACCTTTTCAGACTGCACGTGATCTTAAAAAAAAGGAAAGCTTAGCTTTACTGATCTAAAAAGTAAGCGCATCATGTAGGTGGCATCACCTACATGCCACCTGTTCTTATTATTAATATTAAAGGTAAATAATAATAATAATAATAATAATAATAATATACTGTAAGATGAAGTAAAAAAGTATAATGTAAAATTATTAAAATCCTGAAAGTAATATAAAGTATGAGTGTTAAGTTTTCCAAAAGATATAAAAACCAGTTATACAATTATACAAATTATCATCACAACTACATTAAAGAAAAGCATGAGTGTTTATTCTATAAAAGGACAGACTATACTAAAATGTTAATTATTAATAAAATAATTTTTCACTAAGAAATAATAAGTATTGCATTTTGAAGCCAAATATAACATTAATCGAGAAGTCAAGGTCTTAAACAAGTAGAGTGCAGGTCACATAACTCAGCAATGTGACTGCTAATAATTGTTTGTACAAAAGATCTTTTGAAGAATCGAGTTTTACTGAAGCCCTTGCTGAAGCTGCTACAGAGGTATACCAGCATGCTGTACAACGTACAGTATGAGCTTGGCAACAAGAAAAAAGGTAATCTGAGTCTTTTATTCTTGTCTTAAATTACTTATCTAAAGCACAGCTTGTTATGAACAGAACAATACTTAACTTCTGGTGACTTTTGTGATCCTACCAGCCATTTTGCATCTTTTTTAAAGGGTTGAACATTGCTTTAAACAGAGTTTACTCTCCTCTTGAAACTTTCACAAAACACTCACACCAGGATATTTACTCTTTAGGTACTCTCGAATGCATGTTATGTTCCCACAGGCCTTAATGTTTGCGTAGACTATGATGACCTACAATTAAAATACAACGCAGTAGAAAATATATATATATATAATAATTATTGGCCATAAGAAATACAATGTGTTCATCATTTCTAATTTTTCATTTATTATTAAGGCAACAATTTTGTTCTTAACTGTTAATCATTTACTGTAAATTAAGTAAATTATTATACTGCAAAATTATTAAGTTAGATAAAATTATTTTTTAGACTCTTACTTTGGATTGATTTAGCTAAAGTCCCACAGATTTTTAGGTTATGGCTGCTTTCTTTTTATTAAAATACATTGATAAAATAAATAAATTAAAATAATATAAATCGTAAACTTCTAATCATTAATTAATATAAATGATAAATGAATAATTAATCATTAAATCAATTAAACATAAACAACAAAATCAACAGTTCCAGCCCTACTGGAGAGGTGGGAAATTGCTCTCTACGAACACGGAAAACGTGTGTGTGAGTGTGTGCGCGCGCGTGTGCGTGAGTGAGAGAGAGAGAGAGGCCAAAAAGCACCAAATTTAATTCAGACAGATGAACTGGCATGTTTGGTGAGTCCCTTCCTCTAATCCAAACCCTCTTTTCTTTCCCTCATGTTCTCGTTGTGCAGCTCTAAGCGGCCGAGGCTTTGTTTGCCACACCTTGAGGCTAATATTAAAAAAGGTGCTGAGCGACAGTGCAAACAAATAAACAGCAGCCCTGCACCTCACCTCTGACCTGAGGGGGCTTTGTTCAAATTGCCCTCTAGACTCTTATTGACCAGAGACTGAAACGCTGCATGATTTGACAGGGTTCAGAAATGCAGCTGCGAGAATGAAGAGGGAGAATAAATAGTTTACGTGGGGAATGAACAGCATGTTAATCCGATGACTTCACTGAGCTCATTACACAAACCGTAAAAATTACAGGGAAAAATAGTCACTTGGTAATTTTGAAAGAAATCATTAATTAAATATAGACATTTAAGACTATTTTTACACTGTTAAACTAGTATATTTGGACATCAAAATAATAAAAAATTTATTTAAAAGTGCTGTATTGAAAAAACAAAATGCCCTATGGTATGGAGGTATATTAAACATGAGTTTCTTGAGTATATTTAAAACATAGTGTCTAAACTAAGAATTATGATTACATTCAAAATAAAGCTGCATCAACAACACTACATATTGTAAAATTCTTTTACCTTTTACCATTCACTCTAGACTTTTAACTATAAATAAAACGGCCAAAAAAATATTCCAAAACCCGAAGCATTTGCAACCCATGACTTCATTAGTATCCGAGCCTCATGCGGGTCACACCTGTTATCCTGCAAATAAAATTTATTTTTTATGCTTCATTCTTTACACAGAAGCCACATTATTCTGGCAGAGCAGGGCGGCCTGAGATGTACAGTAATGTGTTTCACAGTGTGCAGACGCCTCATGATGGATGGGCTTTTGCTCCGAAGTACGTTATGCTCAATCAACTCATAAATAACGGATGTTTTATCATGCTGAATTAAAACATTTGAAAGAATGGCAGGCATACATGGTCCAGTTCCGCTGTCCATGTGTGCGTGTGGGGCTTGAGTGTGTGTATACTTCCTCAAGAATGTCTTGCTGAAGGTTGCTTCCTGTATGCCTGCAAGAACTGTTCAGCACAGATGTATAAAAACTTCAGTTTAAATGTTTTTCTATATTAAAAATAACACTTAAATGCTATAGCCGCTATTACTATTGAACAGAAAAGGATGGGGGGGGGGGTCATTTATATATTGTGTGGTCATTTTACCACACAATATACAAACTAGCACATTGCGACCTTCATCAGAGATGACTTTGCATTAGCACCTCATATCAGAGGAAAACCAAACAGTATCAGTAACTTTCCATCTCGTACGAGCAAGTTCTGAATTGTCTTCGAGTTGTAGAGTAGTGTGTGAGGGTTGAGGATGGTCAGCTTGTTTTAGTAGGGTAGTGTTAGGAGTTAAGCCAGGGAGAATGGGCAGTGCCGCCACACATGCTCTGGCTCGAAGCAGATTTCACACCCTGCACGATGACTACTACAATCCACAACTGCACGGAAAGAATGAGAGAGAGAGAGAGAGAGAGAGAGAGAGAGAGAGAAAGAGAGAGAGAGACAGAAAGAGAGAGACAGAGTAAGACAGAAAAAGAGATTGACAGAGGGGGGGGGGGGAGAAGAAATAAAGCAGGCCGACAAGAGACAGAGCCTGTGCCTTATTTGTTTCACCTGCTGCATTCCTTCAACTCTGCACTAATGGCATTCCCAGGGGCTATGAGAGAATCCTGCAACCATGCACTGTAGAGCTGGACTATGGGCCACAGCTACTGTGTTAGCAAAGACACAATACCCACAGACACTGAGGCGCATACTAAAACAAGCCCTGCCTACAATTACATTGCTGTTTGAGCCTCGAAAGCACAAAGAAAGAGTGAGGAGAAAGAGGTTGAGCATGTTAGAATTCCTTTTACTGTAAAGGGTTGCAAAAATAACTATTCATAATCAACATGTTTCTTAATGAAGTGAAAGGAATAAAAATTAGTTGCTCACATGTTTTCTTATTGTTCAAATTCACAATGGCAAAATTGATAAGAACAATTCTGTCTGTCTAGGTATATATTTATAATCACCACAGACCTTCCGATACAATAATCAGGATATCTAGGTGCAGATTTGAACTGTAGCACACTTATATAAGTGTCACAAGTTTATAAATGTCCTAATTCTTTTTTTGCATTTATTTTCTTACTGTTCTTAACAAACTTAGTGAATAATTACCACATAGGATGCTGTGCTGTGTAAATAGTTTAAAATGCACCACCTGTAGGACTACAGGAGGTACAGCAGCATTTTTTAACTTCACATGCAAACATTAATATAAAAAAATAATAATAATAATAATAATAACCAAACGATCTAAATCAGGGTGGCGATACATACATTGATATTCAAAAGAACTGACACAATACATAATTTTTCCCCTCTGCCATCTATCAAGGGATTTTCCAAATCTCCAAAATAAAATAAAATGGTTCAAACGGCACAAAGTTGTCAAAGTATGAACGATTAATGCCTCCAGCTAACAGCTGCAAGATCACGGTACCATTCAGCCCTGCATTTATCGGCAGTACTCTAGTCCATTTTTTATACAGACAAATACATGTACACGTTTCTCAGCGTTGACAATAAATCCTGCATGTGTGTTTTATAAAGCACAGCAGTTAGGTGGGCTGGATTACGAGTCAAGTCATCTAATGACTGTGTTATGAGCAGGCGCATTAAAGAGGATTAATCTTAATCTGAGCTGTTTCGATTTGCTATGAATGTGTGAACAGACAGAGGGCTAGAAAGCAGCTGAAAAATAGACCAAACAGAGAAAAAGTGTGATAATGCAAGGGGGGGGGGGGGGGGGGATCTGCTCAATGCTGTTAACATTAACATTAAATTAGCAATTAATGTCCCAATTACAACTGAGATGGATAGTTTGTACAAAAACGTAGAAGGCAAGATCTGTACAAGTTTTGCAGGGTAATAATATGGCCAGGACAAAAGGTTTGTGCTCCCATGTGTCAATCTCACTCTCCATGGTAACAGCTGATGACTTTGGACAACACAATCTGAGGGACAACATTTCTGGGCGCTGATGCGGCAGGATCACTGCAGTGGGCAAACACAAGAGCAGATCAGGTTTAAACCCGGTGGGGCACTGAAACGTAACTCTAAGAGTGGCAGGCAATGCCCCCGAGCAGCTTAGCAGACCAAGGCGACAAATGTCAAAAATGACTCCCCTGAGTGCCGGCATGTCTACCATATAGTAACCGACCCAGCGAGTGAGGGGGGACAGGAGATCTGTGAAAGAGCATAGTGTACCCTCCACACACTCCATGTCTCGCAGATCCCTTCTTCAGTCCCTCTATGTAAATACAGTTTCAGTGGGGGAGGCAAAATAAATAAATAAAGCCACTAATTAAGTTGGACATGCCCGGCCACAACTGTGCCTAAGAGTTTAAGAATCTGAAGATCTAACACTAAAGTACTTGAGCTGAATTCACATCCCATCCCGGTCCGTTTCGAGTGATGTCTAAAGTGCACTTCCCTGGGGCTTGCTGTTTGTCATAAAACATCTCTCAGCACACAATTTACCCAAAACTGGAAAGGCAAAAAAAAAAAGAAAGAAATACAAACACAATTTCCAGAAGTGGCGGAGGAGTAAAACTCTACAGCCGCTTGCCAGCAGTGTGGTAACTTTAAACCGCGCAGCGTTAAGTGACTCCTCCACCATATTGTGTGGTAATGTGGGACAGCTGAGCACATGGGCCCTGCGCCAGGGAGTGCATTATCTTTATGAATTCATGACAAAATTCTTTTTAGGCAGCAAACGCCAGATAGGTGTTTGTAAACATTTGTGCGCCTTTCACATGAGAATGTCTTGTACAGATGGAGTTCGAACACAGCGTTACTTATTTTGAAGAAATCTTTTTTTGCTCTGCTAGCATTCTGCCAATACACAACCTTTTACTGAGTGCCAGCATTCAATAAAAGTACAGTGTTTGTATAATTCTTCTGCTTTATACAGACCAACACAGACTTGACTGGAGTTTATATGTGAGAATACAAAGAAAGCAATAAGACAAACAAACGAAATATTCCTATCCTTTCACCGACAAAGAAAAGCATAAGAAAACTAGAAAATGACTTTAAATGTATAACGGGTGACACAAAATGTATAATTAAATCCCTGTTGAATAAGGTCACAGAGAAACACAACACAGGACCAATGCACATAAGTGCAGCTTCCTACAACAAAACGTGTTCTAATCATGAGTATTAATGTCAAAACCTTTATGTACATCACTGGAAAAAAGACATCAGCAAATCCTTAACTTTAATAAATCTAAACAAGCTAATGTCACTTTGGATGTCAAAAAGCCTGAATTTTGACTTTGAATCGACTAACAGTCATCATCAATGAATTTCTAAAAACATAAAAACAATTAAAAGCATTAAATACATTAAAATAAAACATTTACAAGAAAAATTTGTATTACGAATTAAAAACATTTTACTTCATATTTTAGCTGAATTTATAATTTTTTCATGCTGTCGTTACAGAACGCTTTCCCATAATTCAGTTTTTTTGCCGTCTGTTGCGTCTCCATCTCCCTCTGTTCATTCAGCACACGCAAGGCTGCGCCTATCCAATCCAACTGGCATCACGGCCATGGAATGCTGAAGTCCACATTTTTCCCATTCAGCAAGGAAAAACGTCCTTTCAAAACCAATCAGCTAGAAATGTTGCTTTGTTTTTATTTTTTGACTGAACTTCCTGGAACCCATTATGAAGCTGTCAGGGATGTATATTTAGCTATGGCAACAGCGTGTCTCCTTGCGCACTTGCGCCACTGGTCATGTCACTTCATGTAAACAGAAAACAACTAGCCTCCATCACTGTTAAAAAAAAATAGTCCAATGTGCATGAGAAAGAGATGTACAACATGAAACAGAAATAAATCACCTAAGAAAAAAAGTACTTAAACCTCGAGTAGTAAACTAACTTAACATTAACTTTTTTTTAACTTACATTACTATACAAAAAAACTGGCAATTTCAGTTCCTATCACACTGTAAGCGTATAATGATATGCCTCAAGACCCCTTAATGAGCAAGAACACACACAAAAAAAAAAAGATAAATGGGAGGAAAAAATCTTCCTGAGATCACATACGGAAACACTTTCACAAACGTATAGAAGTTCACACCTTCGGTGGCATGTGGTAGTACATGTAGTAGGAAAAGGACACACGGATTAGGCATATGAAGGCACTGGGGTGATTTGTGAGTGTTACAAAGTCAGATGAAATCAAGAGAAAATTGTTTAAATATAGAACATTATAAGGAATGTTGACGATGAGCATATGGCAGGTTAGAAGTTCATGAGGCAGGTTAAAAGTTCTGAGGGTAAGAATATTGAATTAAAGCAGGTCTCTGGAGCATTCGTGTGGGGTTAGACGAGGCCACGTTAAGGTCAGGGCTGATCTCTCCGGCCTTAAGTGACCCTAGGTTAATTAAATCCGCTGCTGATGTTAAATGCACTATAGGATAATTAATTAACTTGTTAAAAATAAGATTAAAAATTTGCATTAAAACTAAGAAAAGATTATTCCCCAAAAAAGAAAAAAAAAAAAAAATCATGGACATTTACGATAGCACAGAAGGTTTTCATGAATTATAAAGAAGTTTACGACACACACACAGGGTTGTGTGTGTTTGTGAATGGGTTTGCTTTTCTTTTCTGCCTAAAATAAAAAAAGAAGGTGTTTGGGGACATTTTTAAGAGCAGACCTGTAACCTAAACATATATGAGGTTAAGTAAGAAAAACCCTAGATTTTACTCTTCATATTAATCAGCTGTAAACCAGGACAAAACAGTAACAGTGCCATGTGCTGGTTAACATTTTAGTACATCATGACCTTGCGCCCGACTTCTTAAAGAGTCAAACTCATGCTGTTACTCAACAAGTGCTCCCAAGTCATAAATTCTGTGTCGAGATTTCATCACTCACGGCTACTACCACTGTGTCAGGGAAGCAGGAATTTTTACAGTTTAAAACCAAGACAGGGTTATATGCATAACTGACATGGCTAGAATTTTATAAAGTGCATACAAGAATTGCTTAACAAGAAAGGCAGTGTAGTAACGCCCCCAAATCCAGCAGAACAAAAGGCACCAGGACAAAAACATGCACACAATAAGATGGCCTCATAGAACAGATTTCATTTTGACAAAATAACTTGGTGGAATTTATCACCTAATGCAAATCACTAGGCCCTGTGATGGATTGGCGCTCCAGCCAGGGTAAACCCCGCCTCGTGCCCCAAGTCTCCTGGGAAAGGCTCCAGGCCCCCCCACGACCGTGAATACAGGATAAAACAGTATAGACGATCAGCGAGAGCGAGTGAATGTAACTTACTACATCTTCTAACGAATTAAATAAAGTAAAAAGCTGGCTCATGAATTGATAAACTTTACGTCTTTGAATTAGTCAGCATTTCTTAAGAGAGTCATCAAAATGACACTAAGCAACTGGAAAAACTAGCTAGGATCTTTAAACGGGAAAGAGTCACAGACCTGTTTTGAGGAGTAGTAAATAACCCAGCTAGCATGACACCTCATGAAGCAATAAAAAAGTGTGAGCAGCCATCGAGGGAAGGGGGGGCGGCTGTAACTGTATATCTGCAGGTCTATTTTGCTTTCAGAGCAGTCATCACCTCCTTGTTGTCCTAGGTTGTTAGCATGTCCCCTGGTCAGCTGTGGGGGGCCTCCTCTCTGCCAGCCTCCCGTCTATGTCAGCATAGTGGCTTTTGTTAAAATATGTAATCGGCAGCGCTGATCCCATTCTATTTAAGAAATACTCGTCAACAGGTTTAAAAGGCTGGCCACATGTGTCACTCTTCTTGCTTGAATATTTATATGTGTGCCCCGAATGGCTGGCAGTTGTTTAATCATCTGAGAGCGCCTGTTACTCTTCCACGCCCCTGACGCCAGCAAGAAAGTTTTGAACCATGTCACCTTTACAATGGCACTCTGCTTCAAAACCAGCTGCTGCACGAAAATAGGAACAACTTTTTTTTATTTAATGCCAGGCCACCACTTGAATGTTGTTGCCTTTGCCAGAGGATCTGTTATGTGCCAACTGTAGGCAAGGAAGACTTCAAAGGCTTTTTGCTGTACGAGCTAATTTTGTCATACGATTCACTGGAGAGTACTTGAGAGTGAGCTGGACATGTTCAGTGAAGAAGTGATGAGCACAGAGACAAAACACCTGAATCACTGAGGAATATTCTCATACACAGGTGGCCCATTACCATCTGAATGACAGTGAAGAGATAACTACTTAATAACAATGTTTCACCAACATCTAATGTTACTTAGGATGGGATGGTGGGTGCTGATTCAGCCTGGCTATTACAACCAAGTACTTATAAAAAGCTTAACACAACATGTTATACATCATCCACTGATCAATGATATGATTTACTACGCACATCATCTGGAGAGCTACTTTTGTCCAGGTACAACTCATGAGCTTCTCGCCAGAGAGGAAAACCCCACACACTATCCTAAACAGGTTAGACATTTTTGCTGAAGAGAAAACACATAGTAGGCAAAACATATTTTTACTGCTGCCTAAAAAATTTTTATTTACTTGACAGATTAATTTAGTAAATGAGGGACAACGCTATATGAAGATGAAGATATGAAACTCTGATAGAATGTAAAGTAATCAGTGTACAGTTTGTATAATGGTGTAGAGTTGATATCCCCTCAAAATATTCAACACACAGACATTAATGTCTGAACTGCTGGCAACAAAAACAAAGAGTACACCCCTAAATAAAAAGGGCTACTTGTGCCCAATTAGCCCTTTTCCCTTCCCGTTGTCATGTCACTTGTTAGTGTTACAAGCTCTCAGGTGTTCTTGGGGAGCAGGTGTGTTAAATTTGGTGTTCTCACTCTCACTCTCAGCTCTTATACTGGTCACTAGACGTTTAACATGGCACCTCATGGCAACGAATTCTCTGAGGATCTGAAAGAATGAATTATTGCTCTACACAAAGATGGCCTAGGCTATAAGAAGATTGCTAACACCCTGAAACTGAGCTGCAACACAGTGGCTAAGATCATACAGCCGTTTAAAAGGACAGGTTCCACTAAGAACAGGCCCCGCCATGGTAGACCAAAAAAGTTGAGTGCACGTGCTCAGCGTCATGTCCAGAGGTTGGCTTTTGAAAATAGAGGTGTGAGCTCTTAGTGTAGCTAGATCAACATATCTCTCCACTCTTATAGAAAATAACAAAAATAATCCTAGATTCTTATTTAATGCTGTAGCCAAATTAACCAGAAATAAGACCACTGCAGAAATCTCCACAACAACATCATGCAATAGTGAGGACTTCATGAACTTTTTTAATAATAAAATTGTAAATATTAGGCATAAAATTGAGGTTTTGAAACCGAACAATGTAATTGATGCAGATGTTAATCTAGCCATGTCAGATCAGAACCTAGAATACTTTACTCCCCTTGAAGAGAATGAACTAATTTCACTCATCTCTTCTTCAAATTCATCAACCTGTATATTAGATCCTGTACCGACACATTTTCTTAAACAGATAGTACCAGCAATAATAGAACCCCTGTTGAGAATAATTAATTCTTCACTCAGCATTGGATATGTTCCAAAATCTTTTAAATTAGCAGTTATCAAACCAATAATTAAGAAACCTGACCTCGACCCCTGTCAGCTGTCCAGTTACAGACCAATATCAAACCTCCCCTTTATCTCTAAGATTCTGGAAAAGATAGTAGCGGAGCAGCTATGCTCATATATACATAGAAATGGCATACATGAACTGTATCAGTCAGGATTTAGGCCTCATCACAGTACAGAGACAGCGCTCGTTAAAGTAGTAAATGACATTCTATTGGCCTCTGATCAGGGTTGTGTAACTATGCTTGTACTACTTGACCTCAGTGCAGCTTTTGACACCGTTGATCACGCTATTCTTCTTCACAGATTAGAAAATGTAGTGGGAATTAAGGGTACAGCCCTCTCCTGGCTCAGATCCTATCTGACCCATCGTTATCAGTATGTAGACTTAAATGGTAATCATTCTGCATGTTCTCTAGTGGAGTTTGGCGTTCCGCAGGGTTCAGTTTTAGGTCCACTGCTTTTTTCCCTTTACATGTTTCCTCTGGGCAACATAATCCGTAAGCATGGTATTAGTTTTCATTGTTATGCTGACGATACACAGTTATATGTCTCAGCAAAACCTGATGAGAAAAAACAGCTTACTAAAATTGAGCAATGTGTGCAGGACATAAGAAATTGGATGCTAATTAACTTCCTTCTGCTAAATCCGGATAAGACAGAAGTTCTAGTCATAGGACCGCATACAGCTAGGAGTAAAATTTTAGATCACACCGTAACTTTAGATGGCCTTTCTGTTCCATCAAATGCAACAGTGAAAGACCTTGGTGTGATTATTGATTCCAGCCTTTCATTTGAAGCACATGTAGATAATATTACCAGGATAGCATTCTTTCACCTCAGAAATACTGCCAGAATAAGAAATTTATTGTCGCTAAACGACGCAGAAAAACTAGTTCATGCTTTTATCACCTCTAGGTTGGACTATTGTAATGCCTTACTGTCTGGTTGTTCAGCTAGATGCATAAATAAGCTTCAGCTAGTCCAGAATGCAGCAGCGAGAGTCCTCACCAGAACCAGAAGATATGAGCACATCACCCCTATCTTATCTTCACTCCATTGGCTCCCTGTGAAATTTCGCATTGATTTTAAAATACTACTCTTGACATATAAAGCATTAAATGGTCTCGCGCCGCAGTACCTGAGCAAACTGCTAGTGTCTTACGATCCGCCACGCCTACTTCGATCAAAGGATGCAGGCTGCTTGTCAGTACCGCGTATTATGAAAAATACAGCTGGGGGCAGAGCTTTTTCTTACAAAGCCCCAAAGTTATGGAATAGTCTTCCAAATAGTGTTCGGGACTCAGACACAGTCTCAGTGTTTAAGTCCAGGCTAAAAACCTATTTATTTAGCCAAGCATTTTTATAAATAGATTTGCCATAGGTAAAGGAGCAGATCTGGGGGACTCATGGACGTAGAGTATTATGGTGAACTGGTATGTTTGGATGCTGTCTTCCTCACTCTCATTGATCACTCAGGTTTGCTGACGGTGAGGTGATTGTTTGCTTTACATGTCAGGAAGCCCTCATGTTTGTGTTTCCTTCTGGCTCTCCCTTTTAGTTATGCTGTCATAGTTAGTCCTGCCGGAGTCTCTGCTTGCACTCTACAGTTAATATACATTCACATTATACATTGTGTGACTGTGACCATACTTAACTGCCATCTCTCCTCTTCTTCTCTTTCCCCCCCTCTTTCTTTTTCCTCTCTCCTCCTGTCTCCCCCTTTCACTCTTTCTCTCTCTCTCTGTCGAGCTACACATGTCGTTCCTGAGCTGCTAGTGATCCAGACTCCCTCTGCCCTCCGGACCGGTCTGACCCATCCTGGTGCCCCGCTTCTGGCTGAAGATCTCGTCACATGGATGCTCCGTGTGTCTCTCTGGGATGCGTCTGGTGTCTGGGAATGATTCTCTCTACCTAGAAAATGGTTCTGGCCTTGACTGGTGTTGCCAACTGTTTCTCTGGGGACTTCACAGTTCGATAGTTCATGACTGGAACTTCTTACAAGTCTACCTGGGTCTTCAATAACTACCTGGACTCCATATTAACATCAATTAACATCAGCTATTATAGCTAAACTGCCTCCCACCCTACACACTGTATAAATGCAGATCATTTACTGCTTTCTGTTTCACCCAAATGAGGATGGGTTCCCTGTTGAGTCTGGTTCCTCTCAAGGTTTCTTCCTATTACCATCTCAGGGAGTTTTTCCTTGCCACTGTCGCCCTCGGCTTGCTCACCAGGGACAAACTGACCATTTTGATTCATACAAATTCACATTTCATACAAAATTAAATAATTCTTTTGACTGTGTAAAGCTGCTTTGCGGCAATGAAAATTGCTAAAAGCGCTATACAAATAAAATTTAATTGAATTGAATTGAATTGAGTGCTGCCAGCATTGCTGCAGAGGTTGAAGGGATGGGGAGCCAGCCTGTCAGTGCTCAAACCATATGCCGCACACTGCATCAAATTGGTCTGTATGGCTGTCGTCCCAGAAGAAAGCCTCTTCTAAAGATGGTGCACGAGAAAGCCCGCAAACAGTTTGCTGAAGAAAAGCAGAATACTGGAACACATCCTGTGGTCTGATAAGACCAAGATAGACTTATTTGGTTCAGATGGTGTCAAGTGTGTGTGGTGGCGACCAGGTGAGGAGTACAAAGACAGATGTGTCTTGCCTACAGTCAAGCATGGTGGTGGGAGTGTCATGGTTTGGGGCTGCATGAGTGCTGCTGGCACTGGAGAACTACAGTTCATTGAGGGAACCATGAATGCCAACATGTACTGTGCCATACTGAAGAAGAGCATGATCCCCTGCCTTCAGGAACTGGGCTATAGAGCAGTATTCCAACATGATAATGACCCCAAACACACTTCCAAGACAACCACTGCCTTGCTGAAGAAACTGAGGGTAAAGGTGCTGGACTGGCCAAGCATGTCCCAACAGCTAAACCCTATTGAGCATCTGTGGGGCATTCTCAAACGGAAGGTGGAGAAGTGCAAGGTGTCTAACATCCACCAGCTTCGTGACGTGATCAAGGAGGAGTGGAAGAGGATTCCCGTGGCAACCTGTGAAGCTCTCGTGAACTCCATGCCCAAGAGAGTTAAGGCAGTGCTGGAAAATAATGGTGGCCACACAAAATATTGACACTGGGCACAGTTTGAACATTTTCATTTAGGGGTGTACTCACTTTTGTTGCCAGCAGTTCAGACATTAATGGCTGTGTGTTGAGTTATTTTGAGAGGACATCATCTTTACACCATTATACAAGCTGAACACTGATTACTTTACATTATATCAGAGTTTCATATCTTTAGCGTTGTCCCTTAAAAAGATATAATAAAATATTTACAAAAATGTGAGGGGTGTACTCACTTTTGTGAGATTTTTAGTGGTTAAGGCATTGGACTATGGTTCAGAAGATCCCAGGTTCAAACCCCACAACCACCAAGTTGCCACTGTTGGGCCCTTGAGCAAGGCCCTTAACCCTCAACTGCTCAGATGTATCATGAGATAAAAATGTTAGTCACTCTGGATAAATGTGTGTGTATATATATATATATATATATATATATATATATATATATATATATATATATATATATACATACATACATACACACACACACAGTCGTGGCCAAAAGTTTTGAGGATTACATAAATATTGGAAATTGGAAAAGTTGCTGCTTAAGTTTTTATAATAGCAATTTGCATATACTCAAGTATACTCAAGTGTTATAAAGAGTGACTAAATGAATTGCATAGTCCTTCTTCGTCATGAAAATTGACTTTAATCATAAAAGAAAACCTTTCCACTGCATTTCGTTGCTGTCATTAAAAGGACCTGCTGAGATCATTTCAGTAATCGTCTTGTTTAGTAATAGACTTGACATGTTTAAAGGAGGGTGATGCTTGAAATCATTGTTCTTTCATTGTTAACCATGGTGACCTGCAAAGAAACGCGTGCAGCCATCATTGCGTTGCATAAAAATGGCTTCACAGGCAAGGATAGTGTGGCTACTAAGATTGCACCTTAATCAACAATTTATAGGATCATCAAAAACTTCAAGGAAAGAGGTTAAATTCTTGGTAAGAAGGCTTCAGGGCATCCAAGAAAGTCCAGCAAGCGCCAGGATCGTCTCCTAAAGAGGATTCAGCTGCGGGATCAGCGAGGATTCAGCTGCGGGATCAGCGTGCCACCAGTGCAGAGCTTGCTCAAGAATGGCAGCAGGCAGGTGTGAGCGCATCCGCACGCACAGTGAGGCGAAGACTTTTGAAAGAAGTGTCAAGAAGGGCAGCAAAGAAGCCATTTCTCTTTAAAAAAAAAAAAAAAAACATCAGGGACAAATTGATCTTCTGCAGAAAGTATGGTGAATGGACTGTTGAGGACTGGGGTTGCTTCTCATCCAAGGGAGTGGGATCACTCACAATTTTGCCCAAAAACACAGCCATGAATAAAGAATGGCACTAAAACACCCTCCAACAGCAACTTCTTCCAACAATCCAACAACAGTCTGGTGAAGAACAATGCATTTTTCAGCTGATGGAGCACCGTGCCAAAAGGCAAAAGTGATAACTAAGTGGCTCAGGGACCAAAACGTTGAAATTTTGGTTCCATGGCCTGGAAACTCCCCAGATCTTTATCCCATTGAGAACTTGTGGTCAATTCTCAAGAGGCGGGTGGACAAACAAAAACCCACTAATTCTGACGAACTCCAAGAAGTGATTGGGAAAGAAGGGGTTGCTATCAGTCAGGATTTGGCCCAGAAGTTGATTGAGAGCATGCCCAGTCGAATTGCAGAGGTCCTGAAATAGAAGGGCCAACACTGCAAATACTGACTCTTTGCATAAATGTCGAAATGTAATTGTTGATAAAAGCCTTTGAAACATATGAAGTGCTTGTAATTATACTTTAGTACATCACAGAAACTGAAACAAAGATCTAAAAGCAGTTTAGCAGCAGACTTTGTGAAAACTAATATTTGTGTCATTCTCAAAACTTTTGGCCGCGTATATATATCAATTTTATGTAAAATTTCCCAGTTACTAAATTTATTTAGTTTATATATATATATATATATATATATATATATATATATATATATATATATATATATATATATATGTATATATATATATATACACATATACATATACACACACATACACACACACACACACACACAGTAGAGTAAACCAGACATCAACAGCATTGACTTCATTTAGGTTTTTTTTTTTCATTTTGTGATATTTAATTGTATTAAATCAGTTGATTGTTTGCTGATACATTTAACTCAAAAGTATATTTAAAAATTAAACTAACATTAAACTAACATTAAATTTGACATAAATTCCCAACTATGCATAAATTACCTGTAGAAAATTGGAGTCTTTTGTGATTGAATAATTGCACAGGTCACAATTTAGATATTTATACAAATAATTGTGTAGCACTATTTACAATTATTTAGTGATGTTTTTTAACATGACAATTTCTAGCATCATGTTTCAAAATAGTTCCCAGTCAAGTTTAGGAAAATATTTTTGTAGATTATTTTGATTGTGTGTTAGTTTGCTTTGGTACTGTATACAGTATACAGTACACAATTACCAGAAGGTTGCTAATTCTTAAGTCTTACTGTCAATTTGGTGAAAATTTCTGACAGAAAACCGTTACTGATTGATTGATTAAAAGGAGTTTTCAGTTTCAATGCTTCATTAGGCAAAAGTTTTACTCCACAGGAATGTCTAAGCACATGGTCGAAGTCATAAATGAGGGATATAAACAAAAAGAGCAGAAGTCACTGATGTCTTTACATCAACAAGGGAAACAACATCCTTGAGTTCCAACATAACTACAGTGGAGTTGCCAAGAAGATGGTCAAGCATTGTGTGTATACCACTGTCAGAGTGACAAACCAAGACCAACAATCTAATGCACGATTAGATATGTGTATTATAATGCTCATGGTCACAGAGTCCTTACGGGGCATGAAATAACAAGCAGCTGTGCGCACTGTGTGTAGAGTGAGGTTTATTAGCCCTATCTATAAAGGCAGTCTGGGATTCACACTAGGACGCCCTAGGCTTAAGATCTCAACGTCACACAAGGCACTGCCTCTGCAATACTAATATTAGCCCTTATTTCTGCAAACCCCAACTCCTTTCCATTCCCCATCTGTTGAGGATTAGCCTGCTATTGAGCCCAGATTCACATCACAACCTCTGCACCTCATAGCTCCTAACTGTCAGCACAAAGGCACAGGAAGCACTGATGCAGCGCTGAATTAAGGATATGCGCACAGAAAATCATAGCACTCCTTCATGCAATATTTCTAATCTTGCATTTTTTTTCCCCCAAAACTGCAGCACATTAAATGCCACTTGAAATGGTTTGGTGCCTTAATGAAGCCTAAACTAGCTGGAATTTAACTGTAAATCAGCAAGACCTGCCAGTTTAATCAGCAGAGTTAAAGCGGATGAACAGACTGCATTAGCAACAAAAAAAAGTGTCAAAAACATCCTGACAAGAACTAAACAAGGGATGTGAATGGGACGGCTTTATTTAATCCCAATTTTTAATAGTTCCGCTCACTCCTTCAGTCTTTTTTAATAAACTTAGTTGGATCGGTTCTAACAAAATGAACAAAAATGTGCCACGGCAACCTTGACCAGGACAAAGCAGACAATGATGAATGAATTACGGTTTATAAATTTACCCTTTTTTGAACTGAAACCTTTATATCCAACCACCTACTTTGATCCGGCATAAAACCGACTCCCCCTGCAACTTTATTAGGTCTCAGATCTCGGACCCAATCATGGCCAAACTACTAATAAATATTTGGTCAGACTTCATGGTTTTTAGTTTATGGGGATTAATCCCTGTTATTGGGCTCTGTAATGGATACTAAGGTCCTTTATTCATTAATGGACATTTAATTGAACTTCAAGAGAGAGGTTATATTACATATACTTTACATTTCTGTCAGTGTAATAATTAATTAAGAAATCAGAAAGCAATTAAGCAGTACGGTTTGCTTAAATCATTTGGTTTGTTGATAAAGGAATAGAACAGCCCTTACAAACAAAAGCTAAATGTAACTTAAGGAAATTTGCATATCTTACATGCACACTTCATAAGCAGCTCAACTATTTTGAGAGCGTGTTAAGCCAAGACATAAATATTTCCCGCTCATAGCGATGCATTCAATTGGCATGGTCTGACAGGCTGATAAAACAACACAGCAAGTTGCTATTATCAAAAATTTTAAGAAATTAAATATTATAATAATTCAGACTTAACTCTTTCTAAAAATTTGTTTAATCCCACCACGAACTTGTGACCACATCAGTCATACCTCTCTGCCCTAGAAATTTCTCCTAAATACTCCAGGCAATTCATAAGCGTTTTAATGCCGTTGGCAAGGCAAGTGCTTCGGGACCTTTTAAGGACTCTAAGAGCAGGAAGTGCATCAGTTTTAACCTTGCAGCAGGCACACATCTCTCTACCTTCCCCATCAGCACATCCGGACCTCCCACCATCCTATAAAACTTCTACCTCTCACTCACACTCGGCTCGCCTGCTACACCGGCAGACCGAGGCTGTGATTAATGGTTGTCCTGGGCCCCTCCATGCACTCAGCACATTGTTGAGAGGCTCTGAAACAGAACAACAGTTGCATCCCAACCTCACACCAAACCTAAGTCCTGCCTGTCAGTTGCCGGTTAGTGGACTGTTAACTGGCCAGATTTACAGCTACTAACTAGCGCTGGGTGGCTGCCTGGCAGACAAGCATTCATCATCACCGATGGGGCGTTTCACTGCTGCAGTGGGTGCAAATCAGAGATAAACCTACCTGGTTGTACTGGAGTCAAATATAGAAAAACTCAGATTTAAAAGAATAGATAAACCATTCAAGACTAATCTATACCAAGAAAAAGAAAAGAAAATGCTCCAGTACAATATCTAAGACATACTTTTTAAAAATTTGTTAACATTGCAGCCGAGTAAAATTTATTTATTTAAACATTAACCATAACGGGCACAATTGTAAACTATATTATATACTCATTTATTAAATTTGAAATTCATGTTGCAATAAAGCAAACAAACAAATATTTACAAATATGTACTTGGAGAGGTCAGATGTTCTCCTGTTTGCTCACATGCAGGAGCCTGGACGATAGTGCTAGCCCAAGGGACATGAGCCCTCCTTCCTCAGAGGAGAGTAGTTGTAAATTCCTTCTAGTTAATCTCTTATTACTCTGGAGTCTATGATTTTGTCTAATTTCTCTCATTATAAGAAATATACTTAGAGAAAAAAAAAATAAAAGTGACCCTAAACCCTAATCGTACGAGGTAGCATTAAAGATACATACATGCATGCATACATACATACAGTACTATGTTTACTGCTTGGAATGAGCACTTACCATTCACACAAGATTCACACAAGGGCATGTCACACCCGCATATGCCACGATGAGTAAACATATTTGCATATGCGGTTGCCTGATTTGAGTTATGGCTCTTCTTCTTACACTGGGTCTGCCAAATTACATTCTTTCGGTTCATTTGGGAAAGATATATGTGCAGATATCAAATGGCAAATGAGCAGCATGAGGCCTTCAGAGTGCAGGATATTCCTACATACTGAGTGAAGGCCACATTGGGACACTGGCACTCAGGCACAGCTGTGAGTCTAAGACGGCTCACACTTGACCTTGGACTCTTGGACTTCAATGCAGAAAGCAAGACACAGGGAGACAAAGAGAGAGAGAGAGACAGAGAGAGATGAGGTGAACAGTGAACAGCTCTTATCTTGCTTTACTACGGTCATCTTTTAAGACAAAACATGGGTTTATTCTCATAATTGAAACTAACTAATTAACTGCCAAGTAAACTTAATGCTGTTGCATGAAAGCGAAAAACAATACTGGGTACATACTGAGGCCAGTAGTAGTCAGCTGTTCACTGGCGTCAAAGGGTAAACAATGTGCTCTAAATAAGAAAAGCACAGATTAAAAGCAAGCCGACTAATTTGATCAAGCTGAAGACCTTGCTAAGCGATCTTTGCTCTGTCCTTTGTTCAGAGGACAGGAGATAATGCAAAATAAAGGTCACCGATGAAAGCATCACAACGAGGTGCGCTCTACAGTTCAATTAAAGCCTGATTAGCCGTAAGGTTCAGGTGTTTCTAGTCAATTGGTGTTGCTTGTAAATTTTCAGTGTCATAAATGGCCAAGAGAATAAATGTCGGGGAAGAAAAAAAGCAAAGCTGTCAATCAGATGAAACTTGCATTTGTTTGAATAAAAATAGGGGGATTTAGCCCTTCACTTTCCTCAACAGATTTTTCAAAAACCTGACACTCAATGTATCAGACGGCCAGAAAGAGGAGGCAGAAAGATTTAAAGATTTAGCAGGCTACGGTTAAGGCTGGCTGGTGCATAAAAAACAGAGAAAAATCATGTGAGCAGGAAAAGAGACCCACATTTTTCTGTCAATCAATACACCACTTGCAAACACCCCGATTCTCTTCACTCTTATACTCCTCCACTATAGAACTGGTCCACAGAAATGATTCAACTTGACACCGAATCCGATTTCACAGTTTATCCATCTCTTAAATCCAGAATGCTTCACAACAAATGCCGGGGATCTACTAAGCAGGCTGACTGACATGAATGTTAGAGAAATGGACAAAGGTGCCAAAATCTATGCCTGTGCTTTACAGATCGTAAGAACTGTTTCCTGAAAAATAACACCCCATCTTCCAACATCCATTTGTCACTTTAACACACTTGTTTGTACTTCCAGAGAGGCTCTGGATTAGTAAACGCATGTCTGAGTGGCTAGCCCTGTCGACAGTGAAAAATAATATGACTTACAGACTACAGACCTACAGAATCCGAATGAGGAAAACTTGCAACAACTTTACATCACAGTTTTAACCTTATTAGATCCACATCATTGTTTATACAAATAAATAAATTGAAAAATAATAATACAATTTTATTTAAAAATGTGGGCCAAATTCTGGTCATAAAATATCAAACCTAAAAACAAAATATTTTTTTCATTTTGGAATACAATTCTGTATATGAAATATGATTTACATAAATTCATCAATATACTTGCTTTACAGTAATAAAAGGCAACTTTAAAAAACTACACAAGAGTTACACAGTTACTACACAATTTTTTTACACAATACACACAAACGTATGTATATATAGATACTGTATAGATAAATGAATATGAATCTGTAAAGATGGTGTGTCTGTACATTGAAAATATTTGTAAAATATTGTGTGTGTATATACATATATATGTGTGTGTGTGTGTGTGTGTGTGTGTGTATGTGTACGCATGCAAGCAAGTCACCCTACACAGGAGCTCCCTCCCTCCTCTCATCTTACTTCAGCTTTACACACGTGCACAAGCACAAACAAATGCACACATACCAACGGAAACACTACTTTATCGGGATTTTTTTTAAAGGTAAAGTGCAGGTCAATTACTGTAGTTTTATTTTTACTTTATATTTTGTATTAGATAATGTTCATATTTTAATAACATTTTTGGGTTGTAGAACGAATCATTCAATCAGTTTACATTATTTCTTAGGGGTGAAATTCACACTGAAATGAGTGTTTTAATATACAGAACAAGCATGCTTCCAAAACCATTTATGCTCGCTATCCAAAGTTTGACTCACACACACACACACCAGGTGTATAGAGTAATATAATTAAGGATGATAACAAGTATTTTGTAAGTAACCAATTACAGTCTTAATACTGAATTAATGAAAAGTTGAAAAGAAAAAAAAAATGCTTGTAGAAACTATTTAACAGCTCAAAGTTATCAAGCCTAAGGGTAGACCAGGTACTAGGATTTTGGAAGTAGACATACATGCAACTGATGCTCAACAACCACAACTGTACAGACTGCTCTTTGTTTCAAAGATGTACACAAAAAAAAGTTCCTGTTCCACAAGTGGAAGAAGAGACAACACTTCCTTTCCCAGAACAATCCATCTCCCAGTCTGACAAGTCCCTCTGCTATATTTACCCAACCAAAGCTGCAGATTATATACTTACAGCTGCACACTGCCGCCGTATGGCACATGCTCCTGCCAATCATACGGCTGCTAGCGGGGAAAGGGAACAGAGCCTGAATCGGGCTAGAGAAATACAGAGTCCTTCGTTTGTGGAGAAGATAATATATAACACGTGAATGGAATTTATGTTTAGCTGAGAGCTACTGTCCACCCAACACAAAACTAATCATCAGAGACAAAGGAAACTCTTTAGGAAAGTATTAACAAAATTGGATCAAAACAAGAGGAATTCTTTAAAAAAAAAAAAAAAAAAAAAACTCTGACTCAAAAGTGTGACCCAAAATACTAAAAATTTGAATTCAACACAGCAGTTGTTAAAGAGATGTGGCTAAGAGAGCTGATTTCTGCATTAAAATCAGAATAAAATTACTAAGCAGCCATAATAATGCCTTGTATTCTCAACATACCAGTATCTAACTACAGGTAATTATGTAATAAGCATTGTACATCCAACATAAATGACTAAGCTATGATTTATAAACCATCAGATATCAGATAACAGATATTATTCCAGAAACCCCAATTACTGATGACTTTCCTACATACAACTATAAACCAGCATGTGAGACTGGTGTTTGTGCGCCAAGTTGGCAAAGAAAGGGGGTTGTGGTGGGGTTCAGGGTGAAAAAGCGTGGTGGATTCCTCCCAGGCCCCTGATGCAGGCGCTCCTGTCCATCTACCAGAATCCCAAGAGATGACAGAAAGTTGAAGGGGGAGTACAAGCGAGGGAGGGGTTGAGAGACTGAGAACTTCCCATGATCAGTCTTCATATCCCAGACTCCCAGGGATTCCATTCTCCTAATTCTCTCATTATTTCTCTCTCGCTGCAGCTTGGGGCTCTGCATGGAAGGCTGACCACAGAGTTATCTAGGTTAAGACGACACATTAATCATGAGCCATCACTGGTGTAATAAATGTACAGTGGAACTGCACATGATGAACCAGACAAAGCATGATGATAATTTGGCAAAGATGAAACTCTAAAATAGAAATGTGTTGACAAAGGCATGGTCTTATTCTATAGAGTGGATGTAACCAACAAACTACCATACTATCTAGACCTCTACTGAAATGTATAGAAACCCAAATCCAGCTCAGTTAAATCCAATTAATTTGAAAAGTTCACTTTTGTTCCTCAAATGAATTAAGTAAACATCTGAATCAGCCCAGTTGTTCTAAAATACCTAAATACCTAAAATAGTAAAAATAGTACAAAAATAATCAGTAGAAAAGATGTGGAAGGGAACATAGGGAAGAAAGTAGGCAAAATGGTTTGGAAAAAGTATCAATATCAAACAATAAGGTGCAATAAGGTACTGAATCAAGTAAAACCCCAGCGTACATGGTATTTAAAAATTTACATCGTTCCACATCTGTGTAATAAGTTATGACTATGTGACACAGTGGATGGTGAAATAACATTATGTAACCAAAAAAATAAAAGCATTTTTAGATGCTATAGTGTGATAAACTTAGAATTGGAAACACCCCTGCCTTGCACTGTCATATAAAAATTAACCACTTTAAAATTGCTTCACGTGTGAACCTGAGCGACCCCAGAGAACCCCTCGGTTGCTACTAAACAATCCACAACATGGTCATCATGAAACCATGTCCTCAAAATACACAAGGGACAGTGTGCAATGGAAGATGTGTACACTAAAAGCATACCTAGCCAAAGACATAGTATTCCACATAGTGTAAAAAAATTATTTCAACACATAATCCATTTGATCCTCAGTACTAGCTGACTAGAAGCAAATCACTTTAACAGCTTGTATAATGAATCAATTAACTTCCTGATACTTAAAGCAGTACTAGGGTTTTAAGCAGACCCAAGCTTTCAGTTACTTTGACTGACAAAATATGAAGGATTCTGCTGCATGCCATCAGTATGGCATTGAAACTAGGTCATGCAATTAGATTTCTATTTTCCTTATACATTACATACCCTTTGTTTAACAGAAAATACAGACTGAATGCAATAGATAGAGAACTTTATTAATCCCAAAGGAAAATTGTAACAGGAGACAGAAAGAGATCGTGCGTGCGCGCGCGCGAGAGAGAGAGAGAGAGAGATCGCGCTGTGAAATAGTATTTGTCCCTTCCTGATTTATTTTGCATATTTGTCACGCTTTAATGATTCAGATTGTCAAATAAATTTTAATATTGCACAAAGATAAACCATGAAAAGACAAAATGCTGATTAAATTATGATTTCATTTATTAAGGGAAAAAAGCTATTCAGCCTGGCCATATGTAACAAGGAATTTCCCCTAAACGTAATAACTGTTTCATAATCAATTGTTTGCAATAACTGGCAAAGATTATTTTTGGCCTGATTAAGGTCAGGTTTCTGTGTTTTTTTGGTCAGCAGTGGCTTTTGCCTTGGAACACTCTCATGGATGCCATTTTTTTTGCTCAGTCTTTTTCTTATTGTTGAATCATGACCAATGACCTTAACAGAGAGAAGTAGTCCTACAGTTCTTTTGTTGTTCTGTTTTGAGTTCCTGGATAAGCTGTTGTGCTTTTTGACCAACCAGTCCTGGGAAGTTTCAGAACGGTTCCAAGTTTTCACCATTCGTGGATAATGATTCTCACCTTGGTTCACTGAAGTCCCAAAGCTTTAGAATTGGCTTTGTAACCATTTCTAGACTGATACAACTTAATTACTTTGTTTCTCATCTTTTCCTGACTTTCTTTATATTGAAGCATGATGTGATGCTTTTTAAAATCTTTATCATGCATTAATGTGTCAGACAGGTTCTCCCTTTTGTGATAAATTGATCCAGCTTTCCCCTTAATAAGTTAAAACAAATTTAAAAACTGGATTTTGTATTTAGTTGGGTGCTTTGTATAATATTAAAACTTGGTTTATTATTTCAAACATTTAAGGATGACATTGGAAAAAAAATAATCTGGATTTTTTTTTTCACATACATTATATATACACTACCGTTCAAAAGTTTAGGGTCACTTTCTAACTCCATGATCGTTCCTGATTTTTATTTCTTTCTACATTGTAAAGGAATGCTGAAGGTGTCCAAAAAATGTATCTCCTTTGAACAGTTAATGGTGAGATGTGTCTGCTACTTATGCTCTGTAAAGACTTCATAACGCCTCTAATCTGCGGTGCTGTTAATTGGTCATTTTTCAGGCTGATAACGCCAAATTAACTTCTCGTCTGCGGCAGAGGTAGGTTTTGGTCTCGCCCTCCTGGGATGGCCTTCATGAGAGCCAGTTTCATTATGGTGCTTGACGGATTTTGCAAATGCACTTGACAATACTGTTTTTGCAAGAACTATTATAGAAAGGCTGACCTTTGTCTCTTTAAATAACAACTAACTGTTGTTTTAAGGGTCCGATATCTGGCTGATAAGCAAGGGAACAAATACTTATTTGACACAGTAATTCACAAATAAATTGTTAAAAAATCCTAAAATGTGATTTCCGGATTTTTCTTTTTTGATTCTGTCTCTCACAGTGGAGATGCACCTATGCTGAAAATTGTAGACCCCTCCATGATTTCTAAGTAAGAGAACTCAAATACTTATTGACCTCACTGTGTGTATATACAATATATTATATATCAGAATAATATTGCCAGTGGTACTAAATACAGACCACTGATTTTTTTTATCCTAAAAAAAATATTTTTATATATGTTATACATATTTATATGTATGTATGTATGTATGTATATATATATATATATATATATATATATATATATATATATATATATATATATATATATATAAACAGTGGTCTGTATTTGGTACCACTGGCAATATGATTATATGATTCTTACAATCTCCCTTTTGGAATGATAAGGGCTTAATTAGAATAGTTGGGACCTATCAGCATGGAAGAGGTAGAGTTGCAGGCAGGTTGCATTTTTAACATTATGTTACTTTGTGAAGTGAAAGCAGCAATATTAGTGACCCTTGCACTTTATATAAGTTTGCCATCATAGCAAATATTCAACCAAAAGCGATAATGAACACTCGAGAAAATCAGCGACTCCCCATCTTTCCCCTGAATACAGTCAACATGAATTCAGTAGAACCGCTGAAAACACAGATTACGAATTCCTATATATTGCATAAGACCCCATTCAATTATTACACCTGCCACTGGCACTCATTTAACTCAATTTACTCAGATTTATATATCCTATAGGCACCTTGATGAGGAACCCCACTGCAACTATATGTGATATAAATCATATGGGCAGTTTTTTTTTCTACATTTAAAATAAAACATCTGAATTATTGGCTTTCATATAAATTAACTTCCAGAGCAGAATGTTTGACATTTCTGGTGTGCCGTGGCTACAATGCAAAAGCCTATTCAGACTAATTCAGCACAGATTGTGTCAAAGAGATTAAAACTCAAGATACAGAAATTATGTCTATTGCCGAGAGATTATGCCTCCCCTGTAATATTTGATATTGGGGCAATATTTGAGGATTGTTTGATGGCTTAAAAAGCACAGAAACCACTCAAACCTAGCACAGACTTTTCACAGCAATGAATTTAGGAGATCATTTTCACTATATTAAATAGAGGAACACTTGCACAAGACTGCATAACATTTACTCTGGCAGTCAGGTTCATTATGAATCATTTAGATAACTAAATGAACAAACACTGACATAGTTTCCATGGGACACCCTAAAATCATGAGGTGAAATAAAAATCCAACAATAAGACAATGAGAAGATAATATTGACTTGAAAATGCCATCCCTTTTCTCAGTGGACATTTTGCACACCTGATTAAATATGCTTGTAGCAGAGAGTACTCTTGTGAATGCTAAAAAGTCAGACATACACTTATCTCAGTGCTGGCTGGCAAGTGGCTTACCCGTATAAAAACAGTTCTACACAGAACCAAATTGTTTAGACAATGTATCACTAACATCTTTGTCTAATAAATATGCAACCTGTGATAGGTTAGGATAGATCCTGGAGAAATTTTATTGAAAAACATTACTAATACAATTTTATTTTAATCATAATCTATCTAATTAGACAATCTAAAAGAAATCAAGTTTGTGATTCTGTATAACCTTTGATATTGTTGAGTGTCTCCTTAAGGTGACTAAAACTGCTGAGAAGCGGGTCCTGATCTTCATCCTGTAAGGAGAATAAATCCATTTTAAAATCATCTTTTTGTGCAACACTTTTGAGAACTTTACAAACCAAAAATGTGTCAATTCAAGGAGGCAATAACAGAAATTGTTACTGCATTTGCACAATTTATTTATTAAAAGGTTAAACATTTGTTTGAAAAAAAAAAAAAGTAAAGCCTAATACTGATTTTCTAAGAACTAAAAGTGACAGCTTAGACAAATATTTGTTTAACTTTTCTTTAATGAAAAAATCAATTATATGTTTATAATAAGTTTTTTACACACATCAAAGACAAGTGATGGTAGCAAATGATTTTGAATCATTTTGAACTGCTGCACAGTTTTGATGGCCCGAATAATATAAAGTGAAACGCTTGTGCTCTAGGGCTGGGCTGTAAATGAATGTCAAAGGACTCTGGTTGTTCTGTCATACTGGTCTCTCAGGTCAAGTATTTTATATGCCCTCACCTGCTGCAGTGAATGCTGTGTAACATTTTTATTTCTGTTTCTTCCACACACGTGTATACACGGTAAACTATCACATTGATTGGTTCTGTTGACATGTTTGACCAAGCCCAGCTTGAACCAGAAAGCACAAGATTACCGGTATATTAATTATTCTCATTTATCAGAAAAGAACCAGGGTCAGGCTAGAACTGTTACTTGGTTTGGATCCGGCCCGCAGTCTGTCATTTAGTGATGCCTGGCATTTAGTATGTGAAATGTAATGTAATGTGGCTTTCTGCTGCTATAGTTTAAGCCTAGGGGCCTCTGAATCATTGATGCTTGTGTAGCCTTTTTGAGGACACCACTATGTGTTTAACTGAGCAAACAGGTCTCTGGGCTTCTTGTTTTTATCCAAAAACATTAGGACAGAATCTGTTTTTAACTTACTATGGATAGCTAAATAATTCAATAAGCTAGCTAGCTTACATATATCAGAGGATGGAATTAATAAAAGAAATATGTAAAAAGCCAAAATGTCATGATCACAGTTAAACTCATTAAATGTGCATCCCTAAATCTTGTGTCTCATTTACTCCACTTTAAAAATTTGGATACAAATGATTTACTGTTTACTAAAAAGTGGTGTACTGGCTCTTCCTTGTATGTCCTTGTATCTATCAAATGTGCTGTCTGTCTCTTGTGAAACTTAAAACAAATTAAAAATGAGGTAAACACAGAAATACACAGATACTTTACCAGCGTTGTGTGTGTACTATATCTGGAGTTTCTCTTGATAGCGCCAACCACTGTTGCTATCTCTCCATGAATGATGTATATATTCTTGTCCACCATTGTGAATCTGAAGATAAAACAGGAAAATGAAGTTAGGCCATGCACTGATCATTAAAATTGTGACAGAAAGGTGTGTTTAACAAAGATTTAAACTGATTTCATATTTCTGTCTGCATGAAGGTGATGCAGTGACACTTGTACTGTACATCCCTCATTTGTTCATCATACACAATATCAGAATAACTAGAGAGCTCCGAATTAGTCTTATGGTGCTAGACTGACGGCTGAGACAGAGATTCCTTAATCCAGCACTATTCTCTTCAGAGTCTGTCTACTGAAATGTCATGCACATAATTTAAAAAAATGTATAACATAAATCAAAAGATGAATAAAAAACAAACAAACAAGAGAACAGAGACAAGTCTGCCGTATTACTAAAGCTAGTGTTCACGAGGCTGATGGTCCTAAACTGCAGTTTCCTGACAATCTTGTAGTAAAAATAATGCAACTAGCGATCATAACTCATTCCCAAATTCTGACCAAGAAAAAACACGGAAACCACCACTTTAACTGGCATGACCTCGATTGTGAAACTGCTTTAATACAAGAGTTCCACAAGCACCGTTTATTGTCAACAGATTATGACCCATTTCTTAATTTAACCAGTTATTTTGCTTCAGCAACACAAAAAAAAATCCTTCTACATTAGGCACTCAAAATAAAATAATTACATTACGCGTTTGTTGTGACAAATAATCAATTACAAAATTTAAAAGCACCACTTTAGGCAACACTAAAACTTAATAGACAGGGACAGTGTGCTTTAGACTAAGGGGCAAGTTCCTGTATATTATTATGCAATAAGTGTGTCCAATCCTATTTAATCAACACACTAATTTCTAATTTCACAGTAGGATGCAATGACGTATTAAAAGTACACAACTGAACTAGGACCATTTCACAAAGCCGATTCATATACAAAATCTTCTATTAAACTGAAGGCTTCTGAAAGAGTCAGCCTAATATCTGAAGCTGGTTGGTCACAAGAAACATTTACGAATTACTTACAAAGCATAGGTCTTAATAACTGATAACATTAGTCACAAATGAAAACTAATAACTAGGCACAAGTTTACGACATTCTGGCACAGATTGTTGTTACATATAGTGTGTCTACCGGTCATTACAGTGTAACAACGTCCTATGTCACTATGTTGTAAACATGTGTGTGCTTATCTGTTATTGTGACAGATGTTATCAGTTATTGTGACTTACGTCTTTTTGAAAGTGATAACTTTTACTTTCATTTTTTGTCACAGTGATTCGGCAACCCTGGATTCAACCTGATCCAACAAAAATAAAAAAAAAATAAAAAAATAAAACAAAAAGCAAACATACAAATGTCTAACAATTGATCTTGCCTAAAAATATAAAATTTTCCGATTGTGGGTTTGTCTGAACGGAGCCATGACAGAGAGCTAGAAAGCTGTCGATTTCTTAGACCTTTAAGCCGAAAGGCAATTTTATGTAACCCTGATAAATGGAGAGTGAAAAGTTCAAGAAAGTAACCATATTATTGATCCTAGCATTGCAGAACAAACTTAAAAGTATACACTATCGACAATAAATGGTCTGTGAGTGTGGAGCTTGCATGCTCTCCTCTTGCTTGGTGGGTTCCTCTGGATATTCCGGGCATTGGTAACTTAGTGATAGGTTTCTCTCCTGCCAAGCGTAAGCCCTGGGTTTAATTCCCACCCAATGCTCATACCAGAGAAACATGGGCTGAGTTGTGTGTGGATCGGATGAACCACTGTGGCAACCCCTCGATGGAAGCAGCCAAAAGACTGACAACACTGGTTTCCTTCTACAGTCCAAAGACATGTAGATGAACTTGACCGTCATTCCCAAAGTGCATGTGTGTGTGTGTGTGTCCTGTGCTGGATTGGTGTCCCGTCCATGGTGTACCATGCCTTGTGCACAAAGTCTCCTGGGGAAGCCTCCACCCTGCTTCCCTCCCTGTACCGGATAAACGGTACAGAAAATGACTGAATGAATGAATAAATGAGCGAAATATTAATAATGGATTCTTCTCATTGCTTTATTTGCACCATTAAGGGTAAATCTTAAGTAAGCTTAACATGTAAATTTCACCTGCAAACCTCGAAACAGGACACCTTTACAGTGATTATGATTGTAGTAATGGCCCTTGAAGACCAGAGATGTGCTTTACTCAAAAAACTAAATAAAAAAACGAAAAGAAAAGGTAAAGAAATAAATGATACACTCTCGACATTACCAGAGAAAAGTAAAAAATACATTTCTGTACCGTTATTTAAACTAATAAGCCCCTTTATTTCAAGAGCTCCGCATAGGGTTTGGGCTGTCAGTCCATTGCTAGTCAGTTCTACAGCTTTACAATGACGGGCTAAGAAAGATGTCAGTGATAAGATTCTCCAATGCTAACAGAAAGTTAAGTCAGTTAGCTGCAGCTCAGCTTAGCCTGTTCTGACAGCTGAAACACACAGCTCTGTACAAACAAGTCTACTCAACGTCTTCAGGAGCACAAACATCCTTTATACATTTAAACGGTCCCTTAATAAATCTACATGCTGGGAGGATATAAATTCAACATTTTATCCTGAAAGATTCCATCCTAGCTCAATACCCATAGCCAGTTAGCATGCTAGGTGTTTAGCTGTGGTAACGACTTAATCAAAAATCTCCTTAACAGTGTACGGACAGTACAGAATCTCTTATTTACCTAAAGGACACACGGTTTCCATCAGCCATGTCCATCTCTAACTGTTAAACCAGACAAAAACACATTACCTGTACAGATGCGAATCCAAAATGGCGTTTAGTGGCTAGCAAGCTAACCAGGCAACTGCCTGATGAATACAAATGTACAATGTTTGTTGCTGCGACGCACATTAAAGTAATGACACTAAACACGGTCTTACATTTAAGCAGGTTCACGTCATGCCCAGGTTATTCCTCTCTGTTTGAAGCTGGAACGTTATTTAACGTCGCTATGCTTAGCAAGCCGGCAACAGTAAACTCGCGCGAGTAAACTTACTGACGTGGAAAAGCGTGAAATGCACACTAGCTTGATGTTTTCATTTGACATGACCCCCTTTTCAGCCAATTGCATGCACCGGATCTTTCCTAACAGACATTTATAACAAAGCGTTTAAACATGTATATTCCAAAAGAATATATATAAATGAGTAAAACCCGTGATAACATAAATGTTTCGTACGTTAATGAAGCAATAAGAGTGAAGTGTTTTATTTGACAAATTTAAGGCGGTTCTACACGCTGCCATGGCAGCCATCAGGTTCGGTTGAACGTCAATGACGGACTGGGTCGTAGCGGGGACTCGATCTGACGTCACGCGTAGGTTCTTGTCGGTGGCTGTTGAGTGGTAAAGAAAGAAAACAGGATATGACTGGGATGCTTCGAATTATTATTATTATTTATTATTATTATTTTGTATTTTACACAAAGTAATGGAGACAAAGATGATGTATATTTAATCCAGGGGTTTATGTTATGGTATATTTTGTCTATGACAAGATCCATAAAAAAAATTTAATCAAGCTGCACCAGTCAAAAGGAAACACCTCACGTTTTTTTTTCTATTTTATTTTATATTCTATATTTTTTTCAACATTTTTACAATAACTCTGAAGACATCCAAACTGTTATTATGTATCACACAAAAGGTGTACAACAAAATATATAAAATATAATTATGTATACAACATATAAAATAAAATATGGGAAAGGTTTATATTTTAGATTGTCCAAAGCCATTAAACGCTATGACGAAGCTGGCTCTTATGAGGACTGTCCCAGGAAAGGAAGACCAGAAGCTACCTCTGCTGCAGAGGATAATTTTATTAGAATGACCAGCCTTAGAAATCACCAATTTACAGGATCTCAGATTAAAGCCCACATGAATGCTTCTCGAAGTTAAAGACATATTAGTACTCAGTAAAACGAAACAACGTTCCTCCAGGACCAAGGTGCTACATACATGCAACAACATAAATTAACAACCAGCTAGCTAACTCACTCACTCACTCATCTTCTATACCGCCTTATCCTGTATTCAGGGTCGCGGGGACCTGGAGTCTATCCCAGGAGGCTTAGGGCACAAGGCGGGGTACACCCTGGACAGGGCACACAGACATAGACACACTCATTCACACACTATGGCCAATTTGAGAACACCAATTAACCTAACCTACATGTCTTTGGACTGTGGGAGGAAACCAGAGTAAACCCACCAAGCACGAGGAGAACATGCAAACATGCACAGACAGGAATCGAGTCTGGCCGGGAATCAAACCCGCACCCTGGAGGTGCAAGGCGACAGTGCTAACCACTACACCACCATACCGCCCAGCTAGCTAACTAAGAAACCGAATTAGCTGACTAGCTCAGATATGACAAATAAAAAAAATAATTTAAGTTAACCTAAAACTACTTTTATACAAAAAAGAGACAACAATAGACAACATACAACAAAGTACACGTGCACATGTACATTTAAACATTCATTCACACAGGGGAAATAAAATTTAGTCAATCTACATACTGGAGTGATTATGGGATGTCATAAAAAAAAAAACACACACACACACACACACACACACACACACAAACCCAAAGTGACAATGGGAGAACATGCAGAGCAACTCCACATAGACATTAATGTGAGTTTAGGATCAAAGTGGGGGCACTGGGAGATATACACCACTTAATTAATATATATCATAAACAACCTTTATTATATGGCCAAAAGGAACTGACACTTATACCCATATGTGCACTTTCCAGAAGCATGAACAAGGACTTGGTACCCGCTTGGTTTTAATTTAGCCTCCATTACTCAGGGAGGGCCTTTTTAACTATATTTTGGGCCATGGCAGCATAGATTTGTGTTAATTCAGTCAGCATTAGTACAGTATAAGTGAGGTCAAACTCTGATGTGAACAGTCAGCATCAGACCAATCAGGTTCTACAAATCATGCAAATCATGGCCACTCACTCATCGTCTATACCACTTTATACTATCCCAGGAGACTTAGGGCATGAGGCAGGGTACACCCAGGACAGAGTGCCAATCTATCACAGTGCACACATACACACACTACCACTCTCATTGACACACAACTGGCAATTTGGAAAAGCCAATTAACCTAATCTGTATGTCCTTTTTTTAACTGTGGAAGAAAACCAGAGGGCCCAAAGGAAGCCCACCAAACACGGGGAGAACATGCAAACTTCGTACACACAGACCCAAGGTGGGAATAAAACCTGAAACGTAAAGGTGTAAAGCAACAGTGCTTATCACTATGCCACCATGCCGCCGGGAAAAGGGAATCGTTATGTTAAAACAGTTTTGGAAATTTTTAGTTCCAGTGAAGAAAATCCTAATGCTACACTTCTTAATACAATGCTTAAACATTCTACACAACTTTGTGCCAAAAACTTTTTGGCAATGGTCTGGGGAAGCCCACATATGGGTGTGATCGTTGGTAACCACATACTACATTTAGTGTATATAAAGCATTTTAGGTTTAGGCTTGGGTACTGCACAATTAAATTCAGTAGACAAAATTAATTATTATTTCAAACAATTTGACAAAGAATTGGTTGTGGGAACATACATGTTTGTAGTCTATTTTCCACCAAAGTAACTATCTATGGCCAATCAACCAGTCCTAAAATTCTGACACAGGCACTCAGGATTATGGATAAATATGTGCTGTTTATCAGGAGATTTTCCAGGAAACCCAGTAATGGATTTTTTATTTTTGTATACTCAAAAGGATTATCCAAATTTAACCAGCTAAAACACAAATTTTTATTGACAAATTGTACTTAATTATTTAATCAATATTACTCATACCAAGCAGAATTATTGTAAATGAATGCCTTCAATTAATTCATTAATTTTCAATACCACTTGTTCTGTATAGGGTCTCAGGGAGCCTTAGAGACTTTGGGCCACTCTAAACACTCACAGACCCGCTTGGTAAATGTGCCAGTTTAAAGTACTAAACACTATGACACTGTGTTCCCCCTTTTTATAATTAATGAAGTAGAAAAGTTTTGGTAATGATGTTAATTATAAAATTTTAGGGCACAGAAGTTAAATTTGTAAATTAAAAAAATGTAAAAAAAAAATAAAATAAAAAAAAATCTATTTGAATTTTCCATAACATAATCTGTATAGTTTTGCAATAATTACACCCACTTGCAAACGTATTAGGATCACCTGAACACCTGTGGTGAGCAAAAGAGCATCTCAGAATACATAACACATCAAACCTTGAGGCAGGTGGGCTACAGCAGCAATAGACTGCATTGAGTTCCACTCCTGTCAGCCAAGGTTGCATTGGGCACAGAGCCAATAAAACTGGACAGCTGAAGAATGGGGAAAAAAACTACTAGCAAGGGATTCCTGAACAATTTTTTTAAACAAAAAAGTCCTTAAAAACACAGCTTAGGAAAAGCTATTTTTGCATACAGAAAGATTTTGAACAAAGATAATTATTGGGTAAAAGGAAGAACTTCACATGGCCTGTGGTAGTCCTTTATAACTGAAAAATTAATCCCAACTAAGAGCAATTTACCACAATTGAGATGTCATGTCAATGCTTGTAAAAATACATACAATTCTTGAAATGACTTTAATGTCTGAATAAAATGCAAATGAGAATTTGCAAGGAGAACATGCATTAAAGCCATGCCCCTACTAATCCCTTTGGTAAGTGAGAACCATTCATTGCACAGTATGTATGAGAACTTTCTTTTACAATATTAAGGCCTAAATGTCTGGAGGCTTTCTTGGTTCTACCAATAAACTGAAGATTCCCACATGTTCCTACATGTTCAGACTGCACAGAGTCTTACATTCTACATGGACAATTTTATTATTATTTTTTTATGTTTTACAATTTTTTATACTCAAAAGCCACACAATTTATAAGATACTCAAAGGGCTTTTTAAAATTGTGGTGCCTGAACAATGTTATGTGTAAAAGGCCTTGCATGTCCTATGACTGATCTTTTTGTGTTGTCTACCCAAACCTTCTGGCTGAGAACCAGGACTTTTGGAGAGGAGAATAACCTGAATTACTTCAAGTAACTCTTTAAAAAAAAATAGGCAGTTGAATGTCTGGGACGGGCAGGTTTTATCTCTTAACAGGAAACAAATGATAGGAAGATTTGACAGTTTTGACCTTGTCGGGAGATTTGGTTGGGAAATTGATGATTTTTTTGTGTGTGTTTTTATTAGGTTTTTTTTTTTGACAAGGGTGTTTATTGTTTTGGGGGGGAAAAAGGTATAAAGGATGTCTTTAAGTGATAAGTATAGGCATAGCATAACTTTAGCTACTGTAGCAAGCGAGTGGAAACACCACACAAAGAAATTACAAACGTGTGTGTGTGTGTGTGTGAGAGAGAGAGAGAGAGAGAGAGAGGTGGGCAGTCCTTGCTGCTGTGGACCTGTCGCACAGGGTGTAACATAAAGTCAGTCCCTCTCTGCGTGTGGGGATCGAGCCTTCACTTTTTCCAGCACCCTTTATGAAAGACCAACGTGAGATCAGGAAACGTGGGCTTTCTCATCTTTCTTTGCAGTCCAGGAAACTTTCTACATGACGGTTGATCGGTACATCATTTCAGGACAGCAGCTCAACCGCAGCCAAGTTGCTTTTTTCGGGAATTACTTCCACCAAAGAGGTATTTAACGTAAGTCAAAAACTACATTCTCCGTAAAACTGTGCAGTGATAGACAACGAATGCTTTTAAACACCTAGAGCTCTGTGTGTCTTACACACGAAGCGTTTACATTCGCCGCCGTAAGCCCTGGCAGCGCATCTAGCTGCATGTGATGTGGAGCTTGGCTTGAGCAAGGAAGATAAACAGCATGCCTTTACCGTCGCAGTGAAGCAGTCCTACTGACCCAGGGCCTGAATGATTATAAAGAGATACAATCACGATGCAGTAAATGTGTCGCTCAGCCTAACCAATTGACTCCATTTCATTTGTATATCTTTTTAAAGAATGACATTAAAGCGTTTAAACCGAGATATCGGCTATATCCAAACTTGTTAAAGTCAGGATGCTGCAGAACAGATGTTAGTCTAATAATTGCGACTACATCGCCTATACAGTCGGGGTGACCTGAATTTGATTTTGAAATTTAAAACCCTAATAAATACATGTTTGTCTTTTGACCATCTTTTGGCCCACAGTTTAATGTGAACGTTTATTATCCGGTATTTCTGTCATAATAGTTACCCGCCGATCCAGATAACGCACGAGCGGGAGACTATAGTGCCGGCCCAGTTTCCACTTACATCTGGCGCACACGTCTGGATCTGCCAGTCAGGATACAGACATAACCCCATCTAGAAGAAATCGTGTCTTAGCAATGATATGGCTCAGAATTTAGTGTGAGCACTTTTCCCCCCATCGTTAATATCCCACACATCAGATTGTATTTGAATCATTTTGGACAGAAGCTGCAACAGGTCAGTCATTCACTGACACTGACATTACTCACCTTTACGTGCCTAAACTCAGCCATGTGCGACCCCAGGTCGTCTGCTGTATGGGAGATAATAATTACATTATACTTTCTACCCTTAACAATGCATTTATAGACGACAATAATCTAATAATCTTATGCTCTAGTCTTATTTCCGCGTAGTCTACTTACTAAATTAAACATTAGAGCAAAACAATAGGCTATATCTTAACAACAATAATAATAACAATAGCTTAGCAATACATTTGTTGAAGAGAAGAATTTAAAGTTTTTGGGATTTTTTTATTCGGACTCCGAAATAGATTAGTTGCACAAACAAATAGGCAAACATAACTGAACAAAATGCAACTCAATATAAACCATCATAATATTAACTTAGTACATTTTAGAGCCTATAGGCTATATGACAGCTGATTTTTTTGCTGAAATAATTTATATGAATTCTTTCAAAAACGGGATATTCATGTTAGATTAAAAACAATAATTTGTAAATTATTTGACACTTTATATCCCAGAACGATGCCTTCATACATCTGCGATGTTTATTGTATAAGTAGAGAATTTGCATACTACTTGGGAGATATAATAAAACACTCTAAGACTCCAGTTCAATGACTGTAAACTACTAGTACCATGTAACCAAATAATGTCTATACCTGCCATCATCTAGATCATGAAAGCGATGGATTTGGGAGAAAAAAATAGTCAGCTTTAATAAACAAACTTTTAGTAAAAGCCACATCTGGTTGAGTTTTAATGGAGTATATAGTCGGAGTAGGTTGTAAATCTGGACATACTACGCATCGCGCCTGTTTGAGCTTTCACGCGAGGGTTAAGCGACCTCGTGGACATTATCATGCGTGACGTAATGAATAAATCCCTGTCAGCTCAGGCTCAGCTGTGGCCCATCAGTTTTCCCTGGGCTGGGATGGGCTTCTCACCGGTCTACCGCACACTTAGCATTGTAATCTCTAGATTTTTGGGTACATTATTAATTAATTCACTATTAAGAACAATTTTACATCTAAGCTCTCATGGCATTTGTTGCACGATCCTCACAGTAGAACCAATACAATAATACAATAAATATATTTATATATAATTTTTTTAAGGCTAGAAAACATGACCTGAGTTTCAAGTTCAAATTCAATTGTAAGGATGCAATAATCTAATTATTTATTATAGATTATATTTTACTACCAGTCTGAGTTTTTTCCTCATTAAAAAGTATCCGCATTTTCACTGTTTTGATATGTTTTGTTTTGGGGGATGTGATGTTTAACGTCCCTACAGCAAAAACATCTGTATCCCAGCACAAAGATTAAAACTGCTTGAATAAACATTGGCAGTGTTATATTGCTAGCTGTGCATCTCTCAGTTCTGGGATATGTAGAGCTGCAGCTTTAACACACAGGCAAATGCAAATGGATGTTAGGAGGGTGGAAATTAACATCTACAAACATTGGGTAGAAATTCCATCTGCCGCCGGCTCGAGTGGGCCCTTAATAAGTTCTCAGACAGCAAAGTGACACACATCTTAATCAACTCTTAATCCAGAGAATTAATTCTGGACGCGTTTATGAATAATTCCCAGCCTAATAATGCTGCCAGTGGAAATGTGCTTAGTCTGCCTTGGTCTAACCAACAGATGGACTCAACAATCTGCAGAAAAATTAGAGGATTTTCCTATCTATTATCTTCTCTGCCCTAATAGCTATTTTTAACGAGATCGCAATATATATATCGCGTATGTTAACTTCTCCGTTAATATATGGATCAAATATTCTTCGTTGAGCTGCATGTACTAAACCATGTTAAGAGCCCGACGGCTGGACGTAGGCTACTGGTTTAACTTCTGGTTTTTCTTCTTTTTTATAGAACCAAACATGCGCTAAAAAAAAACGATTCATGTGAACCAATGTTTTGCTTATGCAAATTATTGTCAAAATACGCGCTGAAAAGTCGGGAAAGAAAAGCACGAGTACTTCATGTAAATTCTTGGGTTGTTCCTCCTTTCGAATCCTTAAAGGTACTGTACTGGATATTAATCTACAGGAAATACAGTTATTATCGGCAGGTAAAACTTAGCGTGAAATGTGCACAAGGCCAACTCAGTGCAAACCATAACGATTATACTAATAAAACTGTTCTGCTACCGAATACCGAATGGCGGTGCTGAATATAATGTTGCCTATAAAGTGCTTGGAGGTCGGAGTGTCAGAGCTTGGAGCATCTTAGTCAGAATATTTATTTAATGTGGAGACAGCGTCATCATACAAGCATTTAAATTATGAAACTAACTAACTAACTACATATGTATATAATTTTATTATTATTATTATTATTATTATTATTATTATTATTATTATATAACGCATCTCTTTTCGAAAAGTCATATTAACTTGATAGTTTGTTTAATTCTGTAACAATTCAGTATATCGAGTTGAATGTTTTGTCTTCACCGGAGGAGGTCCATGACATCTTGTTCCGTCAAAATAACGAAAGTAATCAAACATATTACATATGACATGCAATTCAATCCCTCAAGCTCTGCGTTTAAACAAACCCCAAATCCCTATTCATTCAATTCTTATCAGTCATCGAATTCCCGTTTTGTTTTTTTTATGCCTTGTTGGAACTGAGGCATTGTAATATTTTACCGACAAAATGAAATACTCTTATATATTGTTATCCTTACTGTAATAAACAGTGAGTCTCAAAACCGCAGTGTAAGATTATAATAGGTACCTCCTGATAGTTTTTTGTTGTTGAGGTTTTGAGGTTTTGAGGTTTTAGTCTCAGAGGTTGGCACTTGTTTCAAGAGATTTTTCTCGTTACACACACATCAGTCAATGCTTTACAAGAGCAAAACATATTCTATTACAATGGCACCTCAGAATGAGGCGAGGACATGCTGTCCGTGCACACCGTTTAATAAAAAGATGAAGTTGAACACATACTACAGACAATATTAAGTACAGAGTGATTATCAGCGCATGAGTGTTGTGCATTCCAGAATTAACCTTAACACAATACATTTCCTAAATAAATTATAAAAACTGAAAATATATTTTTTAATTTAATATTTTAAATACATATGTAGGCATTAGACGAATAGCATATTTTATGGATGAATAAAAAATAAACGTATTAGTAAATTAACAAATATTTACGTAAATAATAACGATTAAATCATTATATGATTTGCCGAAATTCTTTACATGTTACGTATATATTTGGCGCTATGACTAATAATAATAATAATAATAATAATAATAATAATAATTGCCTAATAATAATAATTTAGTTTTCCTTGTCTGTAACGTTTCATCTCTGTTAGTATCCCGTTGTTCCACAGTTTTCCTTACAAAACGTAATCATATAAATATCAAAATTATCTACACAAGTGCCATTAATTTATTATTATATTATTTTATATTGGCTTCTTCTCGTCTAAAAAGAAGACATTCGACGAGGGGTATGGTTAGCTTAGTTCTGCATTGCCTTTTGTGCATAATGATGCTGGCTTTCTCTGCAGTATGCACACAGGTCTAAATGAGCATATTCTATACATCATGATCATTCAATATGATCAAACTGCATTTAGCAGTGGTGCATATTATACATACGCTTGATTTTTTTTTTTAAGTGCATCATCATGTAATCCTTTTGGAAGTGCACTTTATTAGTCGGTTTTTAGGAAAAAGCTTTATCTGGATATTACATTTTTACAGATTAACCGATATTTTATACAGCTTTCCAATTTAAAGACTAAAATAGAATGATCTGGATCGATCTCTTGCTCTTTTCCAGGCAGATAAAAGCGCTTTACTCTAAGGGGCTTTATAGATTAATATTGTCTTCCAGTCTCGCTTTTTGGCAGCCTAAAGGCGAACTGAAACATTAGGGCACTTTAGAGGTTAGAGCAGTCTGTGCGTGAAGGGAGTGATTCTCCCATGTGTAAGGTGTTAACTGCTGTTGTATAAATAAACGAGATGTTATTTTATCCTTTATTACGGTGTCATGGATTTGCGCTTCGCAATACAAAATAGTTTTTTTTGACAATAACAAGCATACAATCTTTTCTCGTATAAATATGAAGATTAAGTGTGTTTATTGGTTTGTTGGTGTTGTTTGATCATGGCAGAGTTTCCAAAAAAGGAATAGAACTTGTTAAAAAGTAGAGTGAGCATCACATTGAACCCTCTCTCTCTCTCTCTCTCTCTCTCCGTATTTCAAATGGACCGAAATTATTATTGCTTTTGTTTTTTTCTCAAAGAATATTATATACAGTTATAATAAAAAATTATTGATTTAATTAGGAGAAAAAGTCCAAAATCTAGGTGTATTAATTTGCTCATGTCGGTTTGTGTGTATAATCACGACTTAAGCCTTTATGCCTTAATTAATAAAGATATTTCACAGTCTGGAACTGTTACTATTATCTAACAAACACTCGATTGTAAATTGTCAGCAGATTTAGACAATATATATGGAATACTCTCAGCCTAGACTACATATTATTTAAATGAAATTGCCTGAACTTCTAAAAATACGCGCTAGTAAAGACCTGCACTTTGGTAACCGGCTAAAAAGATTAGGGAAAATAGGCTACTTGAAATGTTAGGGTTTTTTCCCCCAATGAAATTGAAGTCCTGACAAGCTTATTTGTGGGAAATCGAATAAAACATCCCTTGCGTGTTTAACCAGGTTATTTAATGGAAGTGAATTCATTGCGCTAGTGAATATGATCTATTTAAAATGCGTTTTATTTAGTGAAATAATTACTCCTAGAAGTAGTCATTGAATGTATGTGTGTTTTGTGGTGTGTTGCAGAGCCTGTGGGTCGGGGGGATGGAGTTTAATCTGCTGGCGGACACCGAGGCCCGCAGCCCCGCACTGTCTCTGTCCGACTCCGGCACTCCGCAGCACGACGCGGCGTGTAAAGGCCAGGACAACAGCGGTTAGTCAACTGGAGCTGAAATGTTCACACTAACACCGGGTCTAAGGCTAATGTTATGCTGCAAATGTCAAATTTATTAATCCAAGATCTGTGCGCCCAAAACTGCAAAGGCCTACTAAAGCACTACAATAAAGACAATTAAGCAATTACATTTACAACACCTTTTCAAGTTCTATTAATCTTAGTGTATGTTTACAAACAAGTCGATTTATTTCCAAATAAAGTTACATTTTATTAAACAAAAAACAGATAAAAAGATTGTGTTCATTTCTCCTATGTATGGAGATTTTCCGAACACCAGAGAAAGGCAATTTAGGGCGCGCGCGTGCACATCCACAGACACACATTTACTGCCATACAGACCTAATAATATGCCACATATTTGGATGAACTTTGGCACTATGCGTTTTTAGACGTCGCTATTTCAGGGTTGGTTTGAAGTAGACGGTGGTAAACCAGGATTTTCTTTGACACTTTACATATCCAATGAAAACACAGAAATAGCCTTAGCTTATTAAATCCGACTGTTTAAGTCCATGATGTTAATGACCTAAAGAAACAAAGGTTTTAGGTTTTTATTTTGAATTTTCTTCTCCCTTTGTGGGATAAGTGTCTTATTTCTCAAACAAGCCCAGGGCTATTGTGCACTTGCAAATCAACTTTCTGCACTGTGATTTACTGATGATTGGCTGATGTGAGATTAACCCATTATATCTTCAAAGGCTATGTATTATAGAAATAAGGAGCACATGTTGGAATTCACAAGAGAACAAAATGTGTATATTTTATCATGTGTGTCATTAACCTGATGTTTGTACTACATCTAGGCTTAAATTAGGTACGAACATATGGTTAATGACACTTTTTCTGTTACTTGTGAATTCCAACCTGGGCTCTATGTTTTTATATTGCATAGCCTTTAAATATATTATGGGTTACTTAGATAAGAGACTTTGCTCACCCTGTATAGCCTTTTCATTTTCATTAGTAGTTCATTAGATTTGAAGTCAAGTTTTTAAATTGGGATTTGTGTTTTATGTAGGATAATGTTGCGAGGTTTGGTTTAAATGGTGCAAATCCAAAAAGTGTTCTGTGAAATATAGTGGTTTATATCTACAAAGCCCTTGAGAGTAGCATAACAATACAGCATTTCAATCTTAACTTTAATTTTGGTTTAGATCTGTGATTTTTTTTTAAAACAGAAGCAGGTTCAAAATTTTGTTTCTTATAACACTCAATAATAACAAACACTTTATTCTCTATTTTTACTAACCCTGCATCAGCACATATGCTTCAATAACAGCTAAAGCACATATTATATTATCATGTTTTATTTCCAATAATTTCCATAAAGAAAGGGTAGACTCCATGACAACAATGAACCAAAGTAAGGTTGAGAATATTTTTACAGTAAGCAATGCAAGTTCATGTTTAAAGGGAAACATATTATGACAGTTAATTTAGGCAATTTTCATTTAAAATAATAATGAAAAACTAAAGAAATGATACATAGTAAACAGACAGTACATATAAAAAATACTGACAGTTATTGTGATTAATACATTAAAGCAAAAGTTAGTCACAAACATGAGAACTAATAAGAACAGAAGAAACAATCTGAAAAAGTGGGCAATATCAATTATTAGAATTAATTTTAATATTAATTAAAAATATTTTTTTTATGTATTTTGTTGAAAGTTATCTTATTTAGTTATATTTATTTTGTAATTTCTTATCTTGCTGTGTAGCAGAGACAGACATATTTGTTATGTCTGAAAAGTTCAAATGACATTACACTTCAGCAACAGATAATCACCATATATACAGTACATCTGGAAATATGTTGATCACCCCTAAATGTCCCTCTGGTCATTCTCTCAAGTCATTCATTGGCTTGCTTTAAAACAGGTCATGAATAAATTTGCATCCCACAGTGCTCATATAAAACCACTCAGAGTGTTTTTTAAAAGGGTTGTGTTTTTTATTTTATCATTAAGTGAGAGATTTAAACCTACCCTTATGGGACATATATTCACTAATGTTATAATCTGAAGGACAGCCAACGAGTTGATACATTTTTATTTAATTGGAGCCAGTCAAGAGATGCGGCACACACATAAATCCTACTACAGAGCTTTGTGATGCCAACAAACCAACAGGCTTGCAATGAAATGATTAGACATTTTCCTCATAACAAAAAGAAATCAGTGTAAATTAATCAGAAAGAACATATCATAACCCTGTATTGTAGAGCTGCAGGTTTAAGAAGTCATAAATCTTAATTATTGCATGCCTGTGTGTGTGTGTGTGTGTGTGTGTGTGTGTGTGTGTGTGTGAATTCTTGTGACCAGGTCCGTTAAGTAAAAACCAAATTCAAATATTAAAACTGTGTTTGAATAAGGAGCTATTTTAAGTACTTTGAAAGGGTTTTATTTATAACAATGCACAAAGATGTGTTGAAAAATTCATACTGATTTATTGAGAATCATGGTATGTTTTGGAAGCTTGCTGATTTAGAAATGCTCCTGTAGTTAAGCCCATGCCAAACAGCTCCAAACCTGCCCTGTCACTAATGCCTGATCCAGGGATTATGTGGCCAGCTAATTTAGCTCCTTCTGTGAGGTCTTCAATTTGCAGAACTGCTCTGGTGAGGGAGGATTTTCCCCAGACATAACAAATGCTGTTTGGTCTTGCTGTTTACTTTGCTTTGTGTCACTCTTTATTCTTGGTGGGTAACGTTTCAAGAAAAGACAATTTTCCCATGCATCATTTTTTTTCCCATGCAAAAATTTATTTGTCACTAGCGTTAATAAAAAAGAAGTTTGTAATCACAAAATGGTGCAAAAACAATGTGAATTTCTGTAATATGTTTATTTTTCAAATGCAGACACAGAGAAGTCGCATCAAAATCAGACAGATGAATCAAACCCCGAAGATGGCTCATTAAAGAAGAAACAGCGCAGGCAGAGGACACATTTCACCAGCCAGCAGCTACAGGAACTGGAGGCAACCTTCCAAAGAAACCGTTATCCAGACATGAGCACACGAGAGGAAATCGCCGTATGGACAAATCTCACAGAAGCACGAGTGAGGGTATGTGTCTAGTGCAGAAACTGAGCACCACTTAGTAACTCTTACAGCTGCTTTATGATATGAAGAGTATTCATTGTTCACAGAATTGTTTGTGCTTTGTGATCAAAAATGTAGTGAAAATCTACATTTACTCAGAAACTATTATATCACTAAAGAGAAGATTTGGAAAATGTTATTCTCAAAGCTTGCTGTTAATTTGTTAATTTACTGTTTCATAATTTAGAATTTTTAATTGTCATGTTATATGTCATATACATTTACATATAATTATACAATAATTAAATGCCAAAGTGATCAGGTAACAGTTCAGGCACTTATTTAGGTAATCAGAAATGTAATTGTAACAAAATATGTGAGATAATACAAATGGTATATAGCACACGTTTATTAGACACATATTGCTCATATGCAAATTCGGTGCCTATCCCCTCAAATCTGAGCCCGCACTTTTTAGTTATTGCAGTGTAGTAGAGAATAAAGCAGGTGGGCTGCCTGCCTGATGGATGACAGCACATTCATTGGCTTCATGCCTGCCCGACATCTAAAGGATCAAATTCATGGTGGACAGAGGAAAGGTCACATAGCATGCAATCTTGGCTATTTTGAAAGAACAACAGGGATGGCGCTGTCCCTGTCCTAATGTCTATCAGTGGCCTCCTGAACCCTGTATGTGTTCCACTAATCCTAGCAGGACATTCACTCCTGCAACATATTCTGAATGCTTCTTCTGTCATGTTGATTTATGCAATTGAATGACTATGTGTTCCTAATACACTGTCCAAGCCTAAATTATGACCCTGACCTGAAGCCAAGCTGACCTGGACTCCCTTTAAAACCACAATGATGAAGAGGGATTTTTTTCTTTTCAGGAAAATCCCTGTCATGTTACTATTACTGTTCACTTGAGATCTTATGGAAAGTTTCATCACAATATAATAAAAATATCTCAACTATACTATATGCATATTTTTTTTTAATATCTTTTATGCTTATTATCATTTTAGGCTCCTGAGAATAAAAATATAGAAATCTATTGTTATGACAAATAACTATATACTGATGATTCAGTAAATCATGAAACAGCTGAGAACCTAAATTAAGACTAGAGAAACCCTGGCGATTTAGATAGCATTTGATATTCAGTTATTTCTGCGAAGCCTTAAACACCATTGATATCATAGCAAACATGTTTCAAAGAGTAGGGGATTCCACAGCCCTTAAAATAAACTAGTGGTATAATGCAACTATGTGCCATATTATATTTGCCGTCCAAATGAGCTTCTGATTACTATAGCAAGCTTTCCAATGCCACTCAGACAAATATTAAAACACCATATTAATAGATTTGTCATATTCAAGAGTTAACTTTCCTACTTGCTTATTTCAGTATCTGCCAGAGCAAAGATAAAGGTTTAATGTTATCAATAGCCATCTATTAGTGAGAATTAGACAGATTTCGAAATGTTCACTGTTTTATTATGAATAACAAATAGAGTTTTACCCATAAAAATTCCCAAGCAGTTCAGCTTAATGTATGCTTAAGAAAACAGATTTTGAGGAGCTAAATTCAATATTATCTTTTAAAATTAGCAATTAAAACTTTAATCCACCTATAGCCTCTAAAAATAGGACTTTAAATTTGACTAATGTGCAGAGAGATCTCTCCCGACATTTCTCTCAGACATAGCTCATAATAGAAGAATAATTTCGTTTAATTAATCAGCCTCAAAGTGGTTTGAAAATGCAGTGTAGAGCTTGTCCTTCTTTTGATCATTTTCATATGAAATGTTATGTAAATATTCCGTCCTTGATGTATGTATTTTAAGAACTGCCAGATTTATAGTTTTACTGTGGAATTGCCATATTTTTGTCTTCCCATTGTGCAGTAATTTTTGTGTCCATGATACGAGTTAAACATTTTACATAAATTAAATATATGAATGTTGATAGGTAGGGGTGTTTTAATGCAATGGACTAAAACGTGATTGTCTAATTGTGATTAGAATGTACTGAAGTAACAGATGAAATGGTGTATAAGTAAAAAATTGAGTCAGGAAATTAAAATAAAAGGCTGTTTTTTAGTGAATTTGCTTGTTGTTTAGCAGAGTTGTTTTAGTCATTCTAGTGCTATTTATTTATGACATATGTGACATTATGGGTCTTTTTATACTTTATATGTATAAAGTTTTTTATACTGTTTCATTGAAAACCAATGAAACGCATGTAACATTCTTTTTAAATATTGCATTATATTTTGCAGTTGTAGTAATGATTATAATACAGGGTTTGCAAATGTTAGGCTGCCTTAAAAAAAATTATCACACATACCTTGCAATAAAAAATACAATTCACATAAAAATACAGATGATCAAATGTTAATTTTGTGTGTAACATATTGTTCAAATAAAAATGATTGTATATAGCTTGTAGGTTTGATTTTTCTTCTTCTTTGTGTGTTCTTCAGGTATGGTTTAAAAACCGTCGTGCCAAGTGGAGAAAGAGAGAAAGGAACCAACAGGCTGAGCTGTGTAAGAACGGCTTTGGCGCTCAGTTTAATGGACTCATGCAGCCCTATGACGATATGTACTCCGGCTACTCATACAACAACTGGGCCACCAAGAGTTTGGCTAGCAGCCCCCTATCAGCCAAAAGTTTCCCTTTCTTTAACTCTATGAATGTTAGTCCCTTGTCTTCGCAGCCCATGTTCTCTCCACCAAACTCCATCCCCTCCATGAACATGGCATCCTCCATGGTGCCCTCAGCAGTGACAGGGGTGCCAGGATCAGGGCTGAATAACCTGGGCAACTTGAACAATCTTAACAGCCCTACGCTCAACACAGTGTCAGTGTCAGCGGCTACCTGCCCCTATGCCACAACTGCCAGCCCATACATGTACAGAGACACTTGTAACTCCAGCCTGGCTAGTCTCCGGCTCAAAGCCAAACAGCACACCAACTTTGCATACCCTGCTGTGCAAAACCCCGTATCTAACTTGAGCCCATGCCAGTATGCAGTAGATCGGCCAGTATGAATCACTTCTGCTCATATGAAAAAAAATCCCCATCCTGTCCTAAAACCCACTACTGATCTAGACTGCCATTTCATTCTAAGGCATCAAACCAGCAATATGGACTGGATACAAACATGCAACTTTTGAAAATGACTAAGACCTAGGAATAAGGAAATAAACGAGAAATTAACACAAAATGGACCATATATAAAGGACTTGATCGTTACACTTGGCTTTGATCTGGGCAAGTGGATCTCTAAACTTTTTTCTCTCCAGCATGACTAGAGTGAATGACAAAGAAGAGGATTGAAAGCTTTTTATTGCATTGGTTAAAAATAAAGCCTTGCAAGGAAAAGTGTCTAAACTACATTCGCCACAAGCCCACAATGAGGCCCAAGTGTCTGCAACACAGGCAAAAGGATGTACATAATGGCTTTCTGTTTTGTATGTAACAAAAAAAATATCTTTGAAATGTAGTATTTTAAAGAATGATTTAAGCATGTTCCTCAACAGCAAAAACCTGGATAAATGTGGATTTTAAAGGAATTTTAATCTTTGTTGTGAATTCCATTCACCTAGGGTAAGAGGTCGTGTCAAAGGTTGCTGTCAAACAGACGTAGCAATGAATAGTTTGAGAGACAGACAAATAAGTTCAAGAGTAAAAATAAGTTTCAGCTCTGCTTAAACACTGAGCAAGTAACTAAAAAGCCATTGAATATAGTTTTGTGTGGTGTTCTAAAAAGGGAGTCTATGACTGTAAAATATGTATGTAAGAGTGCAGTTGTTGAAAAAAAAACTTTTTTTTGGTGTAGCCTGATTTGTCTCATTAAAATGAAAATAAAGAATTATTTGTTTTAATGCGTAACACCCTGAAAAATATAGGCCTCGGTGAACGTATTAGCGTTCTAAATGACTTATTATCACATCAGAACAACATCTGAGAGAGTGTTCTCTCCTTGTACTTGTCAGCTAATAGCAATCTTCCCTAAGTTCCAGTACAACCCCATACAGCAAGAACGAGGGCAAAATAGAGTGGGAGATGGAAAGATATAGATGTCGCTGGTAACTTGTCACTGATCTGTTTGACCTACATGCTTGTAGAGTCCCCCTCTAGCTGTGAACGGCACATCATCGTGAATACCATGCGATGGGAGGGTGGAGGGGATTCTTGGTGATACGCCTTGTCTCTCAGACGGATCGTGGCCAACATTACGTAAGCACATAAGAGGCATCACTCCAGGGTGCCACGGTGCCCAATCTCCCACTCACAGTCTAACTAAACCTGAGAACCTTCAGCTGTCCACTCAAACATTCCAGTATTTCAGAGCTTTCAATTCAGTTCCTCCACATGTTAACTGACAATGATTTTCCAGAGAAAACGTTTTTGGTGGGCAATACATATGGTGCATATACTTTTTACAACTTTAACAACTACTCTACTACCAAACAACTACCAAAGTGCTTCCAACTTTATCTGGCCTGAATGAATAATGCAAATATTAGAATGAATGCAAATATTTTGTGTGTTTCTTTAAGCTATTTGGTGAGTCATTTCTTGTAAAGGTGTCCTATATTAAAAACACACACACTGCAATAATATTAGCAAATTATTATTATGATTATTATTATTATTTTTATTATTATTATTATTATTATTATTATTATTATTATTATGATTAATATTATTATTAGTGGTATTATTAGTATTAGTATTATTAGTAGTAGTATTATCTCATCTATAGGTTTTTCAACATATTATGGTACATTATATTAAAGTCACCATTTCTACAAAATAATAGTTATACTAGCTTACCAAGAGAATAACACAAAACACAGGATCGACAGTGAAGGCCAATGCAACTAATAGGGAATAGTGTGTACAATTAATAGTATACTAAAGAATGCAAAAAAAACTTTCTTTAAAGTATTGGATACACAATCATAGTATAGGAAAAATGCCTGCAGTACTTACAGATGTGCATGTGCGTACAAAGTGTATGTGCATGAGAAAGCAAGAGAGCGAAAGATCTGTATACTTAGACAAGGCTTGGTCACACTGATGATCCTCTCTCAGCACTCTAAATCAATATCTCAGGGAAGTGTAAATAACCTCTCGTCTTCGATGATTACTTCACACAGCAGACTGTGAATTAGAAAGAATAAGCACTTACAGTTGTTATGACCCCTGACCCAAAATACCCCATGAACTGGTAAGTATAGTAACGATCACCTCAGAGATTTGAGACACCTGTACAGCAGTATTTAATTCCAAACTGACCCAAACTGTAGTACTTGTTTGGAAAATTAAGTTTGGTGGTTATCAGATTAATATCGTATCGATGCTATCATATAGAGATTGTATATCATTTTGAACTTAAATGATTATATGATTCTAATTATATTATGAACAAGATTGCAAATAATAATAATAATAATAATAATAATACAGACCCTGCACTCATGTTATTTGTTTACCTCCTCTATGAACCACTTCATCATTTGGTTAGCTTGTTCGTCAGAAAGAGGCAGAAAAGAAGGGATTTGATTAAATCATACTAAAAGCCAATTTACTTTAATTATAAGATTAATTATAAATATAATAATCTACATGATTAAATTTACAATACCTTCCTGACCAAAAAAGGAGGCTAATTGTTCTAACTGTTTAAGATGAGTCTAATTGATGGTCTGCACCAGATGCAAAAAGCATGAAGATTACCGGAACTGACTTTAGAACTGTCCAACACGTTACTTAAACATGAAAGGAAGGTGGTGAACCATCAGCTTCATGGAAGAAATGTGGTCATTTACACACACACCTACACACACACACACACACACACACGCACACACACACACACACACACACACAGTGCAATGGCAGCTGTGTGGTCATGAGAAAACCACTTGCTGGTGAGGCTAATCAGAAAACTTGTCTCAATTTGCTAAAGAGCATAAAAATTGTACTTTAGAGCAATGTTCTGGGGCTGATGTGATCAAAGAAAAAAGGGAATCACATGAAGCGATGTACTGTACTCACCATGCATAGTGGCCACTGCACAAGCCTCTGTGTTATAATGTGGGGCTGCCGCAGTTGGTTGGGTTTAGACTCAGCAAGGCTTTATTATGTGGTAATAAATTGAGGTCAACTGATGAACTGAAGGTACTGAATGATCAGGTTATCACATCAATGTTTTATTCTTCCTTTATGGTATAGGACTCAAACTGGGCAAACTCAAACTGGTGGTTCTGGGAGCTATGAGGAATTATTTACACACATGAATTTGCCACCACATTGTGAGCTGTAATCAACCCCAAAGATGACTGAATAAAATATCAAAGTGTCAATGTTTTTTTTCAGTTGACAACATTATATCTAAAAATATATATAAGATCAAATAAGATAAAGAATAACACAAAACATAAAAACGAAGACATTTTCTGTGATCACAAATTTGACATTTAAAACTTTAGCCGTAGGTAATAATTTATATCTGAGATATTACTAGCTCAAATAGACTACAAGAAGAAAATATTATGAAACTTGTTGGATGAAAGCTTGCAATGATGAAATAATAATAGCCTTTTATCAAAAACTCATAATCAAAAGTCATATCTTACGTAACACATTCAAAAAGATATGGGTGCTTGATATGAAGAGCTAGTGCCCTAATTCACTAATTGCGCGCATATTTGAAGGTCTCAGCCTAATTACATTTTTTTCATCAGTGTTTCTGGGAAATCATGTCATGGGCCAGGCACTAAGACAAAATTAATATGAAAATTTAGATAAAAGTTATTGAAGCCTGAACAGAGTGTCTTAATCAAGATAATTAGTAGTGAGGGGAAAAAAAAACACTGTGGAGGAAATGTAATTTCTTTTTATACTAAGTTCTAAATGAGGATTAAAGAAATGAAAGTCTGCCAGAATGGTTCTCTAAAATTATTAACAAGACAAATTGATCAAAGATAGATGAAACTTCACATTCGGTTCCATCTTTCTTCGATCAATCACACTCATGCAAACAGTTCATAAAACACTTATTATACTGAGACACAGCTGTGTGTTTTCATCCTATTTTGATCAATTTGTCTTGTTAATATTTCTAGAGATACACTTTGGCAGTTTTTAATCTCGATAATCCTCATTTAGAGCATGATATAAAAAAAAGATTTCCTGCACAGTGTTTTAGTGTTTCAATTTTTAGCACCATGAAACATAATTAAGCCACCATACCTTACATTGAACGGATAATACAAACATCATGAATAAATGGTAAACATAGTCTAGAATTTCTTTTGTGTATTCTTACTCTCGTTACCTCTGGTCATCTACAAGTCAGATCTTTCTCCTCTTGAGGCCTTGGTCAGATCTCCTGGGACCATCCTCTGATTGTAATGCACTGGCAGGATTAAAATTCCAAAGTCAAAATCCCATGACAGAATACATCCACAGCTTACTCTAACTTGCTTGTACACAGAAAAAAATGCATGAATTTTTTCCTTTACATTATTATGGGTAACACTAATAAATAATAACTAAAGGCAGGCCCACAGTAGCATAGATAAACACTACACGAATATATTTTGTTAAGAGTTTTTCTTAGATGTTAACATTTATTTATTAATAAATTATCTACAGATTAAGATAGGTGGTTAAATTATAGATGCACGATTAAGCTAAACAGTATCAATCATTGCCCTTTTTTTTTCATTTAAACCTCTCAATGATGTACATCAGTCATCTCACAGGCTCATAACGAGTGATAGCCCTCACTGTGTTTTATATAGAAAGGTGAGGTGGCTTTTTCCCAATGTAAGAAGATATGTCCATGGGTACCTGTTTATTTATAAAGTCATTCTACACAAATTGCCTCCCTGCACTGCATCACCTCCCCGTTACAGTGAAAGGTCAGTAATGCCTGTAATACCCCATCCTGGACCTAATGCTCAGTGTAGCATGATGAAGTTTATCTTGATCTGGGGGATGAGGTCTGTTATCAGCAGTGGGTTTTAAAGTGTAGCCTGAGGACCCCCAAGGGGACTGCAAATCAGAGTCAAGAGGTCTGTGACTTAGCTTAAGTACAGTGAAGAAAATCACAAATCACTGTCATAAAGGTTTTTGTGTTTCTTATTGAGTTTCATAGTCACTACCCTGTTTGTTGGTCCTTTGAATTTAATACAATAATAATAATAATAAAAAAGTCTAGGCCTAATGTGAAATTTCAGAAACTAAAACCATCGCTTTAATAATATTTTAATATTTTACATTTAAACATTTCTGGGACCAAAAATGTTTACTTTTTAATTGAACCCCATTGTAAATAAAAAAACTATTTATGTCTTTCCCCGGAATTAAATGAAATATATGTACAAGCATTTACACAGGACTATCCAGGACTTTAAAAGTCCCTTTTGACCGGCAACAGCATTTAATATTAGTGTATTCAGAATACAAAAAACAAGAAGTTATTTCATATTTTTTTCCTTGTTTGGATCATATTAATGAATAATTCCATGTTATCTGAAACAATCTTATAAGGAGGCTACCTGGCTCCAGGCGTCTATAAACACGGATCTGCTGCCATCTGCTGGTAATAAAGTGAACTGCAGTAAACAAGAAGGGGAGTATCTCACTGGGTGAGGAACAACCAAGCTCTGATATTGAAGTATGGGGCAAGGATGGCTCTTTGGTTGAGGCATTGGACTGTGGTTCAGAAGGTCCACTACCACCGCTGTATAGGAAGGAAAATAGTTATATTGCATCAGCAAGGTCTTCTCCATGGAAAAATTTCAATGCAGACCAGGGTGTTTCAAGATGTGCTTTTAAGCTATATTGATAAGGCACAAAGGAACAGGCAATGTTGAGTAACATAGACATAGTGGTAGGGCTAGAAAACCTAATAAAAGACACATCTTGCTGTTGTGCTTTCAACATCAGAAGATGGGAACATCCATCTATGTCTGGAAAAGTCTGGCCAGAAGTGGTCTTGCATCCCAAACGCCATACCTCCAACATGGAAACAAGGCTAAACAACTCAACCATGCCTGAAAACATAGAAACTGGGGTGCACAAATTAAAATATTTGGCTGTAGCAAGATGCAGGTTTTTTCCCAAAGGGCTGGAGTGCAATACAAAAATGACTGTCTGCAGGCAACAGTGAAGCATGGTGGAGATTCCTTGCAAGTTTGGGGAAGCATGTCTGTAAATGGAGTTGATGATTTGGTCAATGACTTGAGATTTAATTGTGTCCTCAATTCTAAAAATATCCTCAGATACTTATCCATCATGAAATAACATCAGGGAAAGGTCTGACAGGCCCCAAATTCATTCTGCAGTAGGACAATGAACCCAAACAACATTCCATTTTATAAATTGATTAACACTTAAAAAAAAAAAAAAAAACATTCGTACTTTACAGGATTTTTCCATATATAATCTTGGATGGGAAAATGAGTGGGAAAAAATCTCTTTTTTGTACCACCTGCAGAGCCACTTTGGAAATTGGATGGATGACAAGCCGTGTTACTTCCTGTATGATAAGGAATACTGTCTATTGTAAGGTCCAACTGATTTTATGGGAGGACAAATTTCAATGGTGGCAGTTTCTCAAAAGCTCGAGAACAATAAACAAGCGTGCTATAAATCATTAACCCAGCAGGTGATTACTGCTTAGGTGGGAACGCTACAGGTGGTGTTGTATTACTTTATATAACTTTTTCTAAATTATAATTATTATTAATAATATTAACAACAACAACAACAACAATAATAGATTTAACATTGAAATGAATGTTAAAATAAGCACACAACATTTGTTGATTTTTTAAATCATTATCTTCACACCATAATTTTTTTTAAAGAATCGTTTATAATTCTCTATTTTATCCCAGTAAAAATGGGATCTAATTCTGTTTTAAAATTATAATTAGTTTACAGATTATAATAAATGTATGCTTACTCTATGTTTGTTTCCAAATTTTATCATGGGTAAAGCCCACATTAGTTACATTTTATCAATGAATTATATAAGTTTACAATAAAAAAAAAAATTAGCATTAATCAATAGCATAATCCACTATTTTTTTTTTTTAATCCACTATTTTTAATAGTGGATTAATAGAGGATATTTTTAACCTCATAACCTGAGGTTAAATTAGGCATTAAACACAAACTTCATTTTTATCTTTTCTCTTGCATGTTCACTCTTCCATTGATGAATTCTTTACCTTTATAATGCTTATCGTGTCTTATAATTTATAACTGTTTCTTCTACAGACAATGGAAGCACGTTTTTGTTTGGCTGATGGTGTAATGGTGCAATAACGTTTCAGGCAATTTGATTACAAACTAAGTTGATCAGGCATATGTCATGTTTTATTATAGCACCATCATTATATAGCCTACAATTTAATTATTGAGAAAACTTCGATAAACTAGCTAGGTTTTTACTTATTAGGCTTCTTATTCTATAGTTACCCAACATGATCTTATTAAGCAGCTTTTGCAATGTTTAAAAATAATTTAAAAAAGAGATAAAAGTTTTTTTCTTTTAAAATCTCAAAACAAAACTTTAATTACATTTATGAAAAATCTTTTTTTCAAAAAAAGGTTTTGCCTTAAATGCTCTTTCATAAACAAAAATTAGGTGCAACAGGATATTCAGAGCAGGTATTTATTTGTGCAGTGGGTTGTGCCAACTCATCACCTGTATTTTTCCCACTTACTACATCTGACATCTGATAAGGTATACACATATATAGAGAGCAGGGGAATATCCAGTATCTCTGGTTGCTGCCATTATTAAAGTATGTATTCAAATAGTTTTGATATTGTTTAAATGTTTATTTATTGATTTGTTTTCTGCTGATGTATATTTTGTTTTATTATTTCAGATGTGGCTTTTATTGATTGGAGGACTTTTACACTGCTTCATAGGGGCTGTGTATGGTAAGAGCCAAATCAATTTAATTGACTGTCAGTTACAAATTGCCACCTTGTTACCAAAAAATAAATAAAATTGGTATTTACCTGTAACCATCTAACAAAAGCCACAGAAACCTCTAGTCATCCTAAACCTACTGAAGTTTTCATTTGAACACATTGATTGGCAGGTGCGGAGGTATGCTATGAAAATCTGGGTTGCTTTTCTAATGAGAAGCCATGGAGTGGCACTACTGAAAGACCCATTGCACGCCTACCATGGAGTCCTGAAAAGATCAATGCCCGTTTTCTTCTTTTCACACGACAGAACATTGATTTGTACCAGGTAGAGTCAGCTTAAAGTGTTAAGTGGGGTACAAAATCATATTTTACTCATAAGCACAAGTTTGTAGTACTTTCAGAATCTGTTGAAGTAGTTAAGTTAAAGTGGGTGTGTTAAAGTAAGGAAAATACTAAAATATGTAAGTCGGGTAATTTAGTACCTACCTGTAGAATTTTTTTAAGGAGTCACAAAAGTATACTGCTTTTGAGACAAAATCACTTTTATTTTATTTAATTTATTTTATTTTATTTTATTTATTTATTTTAGGAAATCAGTACTAATGCAGATGTCATTGCACGGTCAAATTATAAAGGAAGCAGAAAAACTAGTTTTATAACCCATGGATTTATTGACAAAGGAGATGAAAATTGGCTTCTTGACATGTGTAAGGTAAAACCATATCTAATCTATTAACGTTTAATATTTATTAAATATTCATGATTTAAATGTAACTACATGCTTATATATACTTTAGCAGTCTATCAGTTCATTACCTTTTTGTATAATATCTGTCTCTTAGCTTATCCTCAGTGTTGAGGATATAAACTGTATTTGTTTGGACTGGAAATCTGGGTCGAGGACATTATACACACAGGCAGCAAATAATATTCGAGTTCTTGGAGCTCAGGTTGCTTATATGATTTCCATCTTTAAGGTAGGTTGGATATTATTAATATTATTATTATTAATATTATTATTTCATATACAGTATTTACTTATAGTATCAAGACATTTATTATATATATTGAGCTGTAGCTGGTCAATCTCTGTGTTTTTAAATATTCCTTATACTGAAATAACTGCAGGAAAGTTTCCAGCAGAGTCCTGAAAATGTGCATATTATTGGGCATAGTCTTGGTTCACATTTGGCTGCAGAGGCTGGTCGAAGGACACCAGGGCTTGGGAGGATCACAGGTAAAAAAAATGAAGGGCCAACAAAGAAATAACATGAATTGGTCTTTGCAAGAGTCTCGTCAAATACTTCTGTTATATTTTAAGGTTTGGACCCAGCTGAACCTTATTTCCAGGGCTGTCCTACTCTGGTAAGACTGGACCCCAGCGATGCTCTGTTTGTTGATGTCATTCACTCTGATGCCCTACCAATGATCCCCTACCTTGGTGAGATTTTAATCACCACTAAATTTAATGACTGCTTGCACATGATTTGTTGACAAGTCTAGTGGTAACATGCTTTAGTTCACAAAAAAATAAGTAAATTAAAATGTAAATAGATTAATACTTGCAAGTTCAACATTGGTCCGAAATTATTTAGTAATCTGTTTAGTAATCATTTGTAATACGCTATTTGTCGACACATTTTCTTGTGCACTAGCAGTTGACTAGTGGTTATGTCAATCCTTATTTAAATGTATTGGATCTATCTATCTATCTATCTATCTATCTATCTATCTATCTATCTATCTATCTATGTGATGAAGTAATGACTTACTTATTTATAAGATTGTTATTCTAATAGCAGTATTTAATGTCAGTATTTGTCAGACCAATGTAATATCAGACCAATTTATAACTAATTTGTCAGACCAATATAATGTCAGACCAAATTCATACATACTACAAACATACAATTTAGCCTTCATATATATTGCTAAATGTTAATTTTTTTTTTAGGATTTGGAATGTCTCAAGCTGTTGGACACCTTGACTTTTACCCAAATGGAGGGGAAAGCATGCCTGGTTGTGAAAAGAATATAATCTCACAAATTGTGGACATAGATGGCATTTGGGAAGGTGACAATCATATTAATAATGTTTTAGGGTTCTAATATTCAGAATTAACCTGATTTTATGAATTATCATAATTATTTATGTACAGTGGAACCTTGGAAAACACTCAGTAGACCAAAGGGAATTTTCCCATAAAAATAATAAAAACTCAAATTATTCGTTCCACAGCCTAAAAAACTTAAATACAGAAAAATAATTAAAGCAAAAAATTAAGTAAAAATAAAACAAATTAACCTGCACTTTACCTTTAAAAAAAGCATGGCTATTGATTATACTAGTGAGAGACACTCACTAAGACCCAGTGGGGACGATTACCCACAATTTCTTTCAAGAGAGAGAAAAAACATTGGCTCAGTTGTGATCAAGTGATGCTTGGCATCAAAACAAGAAGTGCATGCGTGATACATGATACTCCGTCCTCGTAAACCAAGACTTATTCGTTTTCCAAGTCAAAATTTATTGAAAATCTTTGCACTTGCAAACCGCTTTACTCCCAATCCAAGGTTCCACGGTACTTTGTATTTTAGTGATTTTCTTTTTTGCTCCTTTATAGGTACTCGTGATTTTGTTGCCTGCAATCATCTGAGGTCTTACAAGTACTACAGTGATAGCATCCTAAACCCTGAAGGATTTCTGGGATACTCCTGTACAAACGAGGCCATGTTTGTGTCTGTAAGTACAGTCTGAGACAAACCAAAAGAAAGAATGCTATATGGTGATATAAAATAACACATGTTGATTATTTCTGATTTAAATAAAACAAGTGTCCCAGCAGTTAGTATACAAGTCTGTACTTGTGACTTAAAGATTGTGAATGTGAAACCCAGGGCTGCCAAAGCTGACCTTTTTAGCAAGGACTTTACGCGCTCAGCAGCTCTGTATACTGTATGTTTCTATATAATTATTTTCTGCCTCAGGTTTATGTCACTTAAAAGTGTTAACCTAGAGCATACATGCAAATATTACTCACATTGTCATAAGAATGTCTGAACATACATGCTTTAATGTTTGTTATAATTGTAATGAAAAAGTTCAGAATGCCCACCTGTCACTATACATACCACTAATATCGTTATTAACTGTTTCTAGCTATTTAGTTAGTACGTTCATGTAGGTAGGACTTAAGTTAACACACTCTGATTGCAGTTGTCTCTATTAATAACCTTCATCCAAGGTTGGGATAAGCAAAAAGGCCCAGCTGACACAGTACAGGTACAGGTTCTCATGTGACCATGTATACTATGAGTTCTATGTATGCTGGTTCTTTTCTTTATAAACTGCAGCTACTGTATGATAGCTACTCTATTATGAAATGATAATCTAAGATAATGTATATGAAATTTAAAATTGCATTAAAAAAGAAAACCCTTTAGAAATGGAGATAAGTTGCCTGCAGAGAAGTAAAATTAGAAATCAAATCTTAGTCATTTTTTGTTTGTGTGTGACCTGACAGACGGCTTAAAATGATCTTGTCCCCAAGGATTTCTAAATGAGCTTATTCTTCTTGAAGATAAATGGCTGGTGCTACATTTTTCCTTTTAGGGGCAATGCTTCCCATGTACTTCCAGTAGCCCATGTCCTTTCATGGGTCACCATGCTGACAAATTTAAAGTACCCAATGGAGCAGAAAAGTTGAAGTTCTACCTAAACACGGGTGATTCTCGGCCCTTCTCACGTATGTATTTAAATACATTAATCCATTTTCACAATTTGCAGGTTCCCAGTTTTCATGTTGCTCAGTATATTTCATACATTTCATTATTCTTATTGTAAGACAGCAGACAAGGTAAACTAAAATCAACACTAATATTAATCCAGCAATTTAATTACAATCAAATAATATTTACCATGCTAAAAAAAACACTCCATATTGCACTTAACCAGTGTTTTCTTGACAGAATCTCTTGACTTCTGTTAAACTTATTTTTCTTTGTAGGTTATCGCTATAGGGTGACAGTAACTATTGATGGCTCTCGAACCAACACGGGATACTTCAAAGTGGCCTTATATGGTGTTAATGGAAATACTCGACAGTATGAAATTTACAAGTATGCATCATACACCCTGTAACATGTTCTGTTCTGTTTTACATGCAAAACAAATTAAAACATATCAGACATTGCCATATAAGCCACTGTATTAATCTTTTTTTTTTTTATAATTTTGAGAAATAACAGATAAGCACAGCTCTGATTCATTCGTTTCAGAGGCACATTGTCACCTGGTAAAACCTATGAGCTCCTCATTGATGTTGAAAAGGAAGTTGATGAATTGACTCATGTTAAGTTTATATGGAACAACAATGTACTAAACCCATTGCTGCCAAAGTTTGGTGCCACTCAAATAATAGTGGAGAGAGGACGGGACAGGAAAACGTAAGTCATTTTCAATATTTCAAATTATTTCTTTTTTTTGTAGTCAACACTAGACAGAGGTTTTTAGTAAGGCAATGGCAAGAATAAAAAGTAACTGATTAAATGTTTGGTAATGATGTATAGTTTAAAATGAGCAGTGGGACCCAAGCACAGTACAGGACCAGTATTACAGTATAATAATAACAAAAGGTAATTTTTAAAGAATTAAAACATTACACAGAATCCTAATATCTGTGTTTTTCTCTGACAGGTTCAAGTTCTGTGGAAATGGGATAGTACGAGAGAATGTGCTTCAGACCCTGTCTTCCTGCCAGTAAATTTAGTTAATCACAATTTAAAGGATCAGAATATACTCCCTCAATAAAGCATTCACCTTATTATGAATGTGCATTTTTTTTAAGTTCATTTAAAGACTTTATACACAAATAACAGTGGCATGGTTGTAAACTGGGTACCATTGGTGCTTCACAGTTTCAGGTTCCCAAGCTTCTCCCACATACAAATACAAAACTAGAGTACTATTAAGTTTTTTTTTTTTTTTAAATAATTACTAATGTTTACAAAGATTTTTATTGTAATCTTATAATCCTTTTCTTTGAAAGCCAAGGAAAGGATCAAATAATAGTGACAATTACATGTTTAAATACATGTGTTTTGTTTTGAGGGCTCCAAGTTTATAAACTTAAATTTTGTTAATAAAACTAAAATTTTGACATATTTCACAATCATTTCGTATGGTTACCCAGATCGCACACCACTGAAGGGTCAACGTTGGGCCAACAGCAGTGCATACGTTGAGTCAGTGTTGGCATCTGTGGTTGGCCCAATGTCATTTTATCCGTTGACCCAACGTTGGCCCATTGGTGGGGCCAAAGATGAGTTGGCACATCATTTAGTAGATAATGGGAAGGTTGGAAATTGGAAATTTAATTAGACTATTTTGATTATCGTCATCAATAAGAAAACACATTTATATCTCCATATATTCGCAAATGTGATCAAATGAATACAAACTAAGATATGTTACAAATATATGTTACCATTATGATGATAAACTACAAAATAAGCAATTAGTACAACCACTTTTTGTCTCAGCAAGGTGGATGAAAATAAATGCATAGAAACATAACACCCATTGCTTCAGACTGTCTTTTATATCAGGTGGCACTGCATCTTCCTCTAATCATTTACCTCGGTAATTTCACCATCAACTTGGTAACTGTAGCTCAGTTGTTCTTTCTCATCATCTTCCTTATGATCTTCATTAACATTAAACATCTTTGAAGAACTGTGACTCTAGTCTGTGTAAATACATCAAGAAATTTGAACGTTGTATATTAAAACGTACTTTGAAATACATTCTTCGCAATACGTTCCTACGAAATATTTCTTTTTAACCAGCAAAATAGTGAGAAAAACATTTTCCACATTTGGCTCTACTCAGTTCAACAACAGTTTTACAGCATACATATTTTTCTCCAGAAGAAACGAAGTAAACACAGCAATTCAAACAGGAAATAACCTAGCAAAATTGGCAAATGATATGTTTCACATGCTAACTACCTTAGTACATTATTCAACCACTGCATAAACATACAAAAATGCAGTGCCCTAAAGCAAAACAATAATACTGTATATTAGCCCTTTAAATTTTCTGGCACTTACTATGGCAACAATCCCTATGGTTCTAACCTCACTATGGCTCCGTATGCTACTGCATTCACTGGCAACAGGTCGATTAGCCTAGCATAATAGTGCATAGTTAAACACATTTCTCACCACATTACTGCAAAACTATTAGCACTTGCTTTTCATGTTACCACCACAAACACTCATCAAATACTTAAGGGTATTTACATCTCATTTGAAAGAATATTTATACACCTGTAGTTAGGCAAAGAGGCACAAACTTTAGATTGTGTTTAGCTTGGCTTCAAGACGGTCAGTAGAGCAAATACAAAAGTGTCGCCGCCTAGCAGGAAGAATAGGAGAAACACAGGCGACGTTGTTGGACCAACACTGGGCCAACAGCGGTATCCACTGAGTTTGATATATAGTTCGTTCAGGGTTATTTATGTAATAGATTGGTAACCAACCCTCATATGAGCTCCTGATGTGATGGCATCATTGACAGAGCCTTCTGCACAAAGATAAAGCAATATAATCTAATTTCAAATTTCCAACCTTGCCATTATCTACTGAACTAATGTTGCGGCAACTTTGGGCCAACCAATTATCTTTGGCCCCACCAATCGGCCAATGTTGGTCTGACATTAGAGCACTAGAATGGTGTGCAGAATGGGAAAGGACACATAGGGCTAGGGAAAACATAAATATGTGGGGAAAGTGACAGCGTGGGAAAAAAACGGCGCAGACAGGTCGTACTGTATGCAAAGAAGCAAAGAAATTACGGAAGTACTTTAGCTTAGACTGCAGTTCACCAGATACCGATATTTACAATTGTATAAGATATGAAACCAGTTAATGTAGTAAATGTGTGCAGATGATAATGTGGTACTGACAACATTGCTCATACACTTTTACTATATATTACACAATTACACAAGAACATTATTATATATATATATATATATATATATATATATATATATATAGATAGATAGATAGATTAAATATTGTTCTATATATTAATCTTGCATTCTCCAGATGCAAGAACCCAGAGAGGAATGACAGAGCTCTGGGTTTATAGGAACCTCATTGTTCCACACACTGACCTTGATTTGTGCAAACAGACAGACATGCAAGTTCCTCTCAGCTGACCAATATAATGTGACCATATCAGAACCGGGCCTTATTTTTTCCCAGAACATTGCAAAAGTCCAAAATTTTTTTCTTGGGAAGCTCTATGCTCCCTAAATTTTTAGCCTAGCAAGAAAGACAGGCTAAAATAAAAATAAAACATGCTGTAATGTGAACATGTACATGCTTGACATGACCAGATGTATTTGTGGTGATTTAAAGGTATCTCTTTCTTTTTCTTTCTTTCATGTTTTTTTTTATCATCAGTTAAACATTACCTATCTCAACATTTTTGCAACCTATGCAACATCTATTGTTTTTACTTCAAAAGAAATACCAGTCATTAGTATCAAAGTGTTAACAATGAATACATTTTGACTTTTTCAAACTTTTGGTTTTACTTTGTGTTTGCTGGAATTTTGGTTTGCACTGATATGTCCAAGCTGTTATATATATAAAGTATACCAGTAAATATAATGTAAGTGGGCAGTGAATGGTAATATTACCCAAATTGCTGTTCATCAATTTTTATTTTAGTAGCTATTTAACCAGAACATTTATTCTGTGCAAAGGAAAACAGCTGTTTACAGAAATGTAAATTAATTACATGGACCTGCCAGTAAACTTGTATTTGATATTGAACATATAATACTGGTATGCACATAACTGTAATTAACAAGTCAGTGTGAAGTGCATACAAAAATACTTTTCAGTTAGTATCAGTAAGTTAATTTATTGTTTTAAGCAGTTATATGGTCAAACATGAAAAGACGGTCAAACAATGAACAACCAATTTCGATTACCACAATTTTTTTTATAATGGACAAGTGGCATATGCATATGCTGTGACAGGTGGTATATGCACTTGAGGCTGCATTATTTTGCTTTATATTATGTCCATAACCCAGATAGAGCTTCTAAACACAAGATCAAAGTAATTCCAAAGATCACAAACAGTGGAGTCTGGATTAGAATTTTATGTTTTATCTGTGACCGTAGTACAGAGAGTGGCAGTCATGAGTATCTAGCACATCCAGTAGGTCATCCTTGTCAAAAGACTCCAAAGATTCCAATGCAAGCTCAATAAATTTCGTTCCATTGTTTGAGGCTTACAGCAGGAAGCAAGGTTTCACTGTATATATACACAGTGAAACCTTGGATTACAAGCATGATTCGTTCCAAGCGGGGCTTGTATTACAAAACAATCGTAATCCAAATTGAATTTTCCCATAAGAAATAATGGAAACTCAAATTATTCATTCCACAGCCCCCCAAAAATAATATAAATATATGATATTTATAGATGTCAATACATGTCGGCAAGATTCAAACCATTTCCTGAACCGCTAATTGCAGCGAGGCTTCAAACGTCATTTATGACATCAGTCGCTGTAAACAATACAAGCCTCGGAACACGCTTCACTAAATAGTTCCTGCATTTCTCGACACACGCCTCAAAGCATCAGAACAGTATGTCCCATCACTATTTTTCTGTCTTCTAGCTAGACTTACTGGGAGCCGGTATCGAAGACGTCCACTTTCCCTGGGTCACGTGACTGACGAACGGATTCCATTCTGGCTCGATTGCTTTTCCTGTATTGAATTTGTCCTTGAATTTCCAAACTTGAATATTTCTAACTGAATTTCACAGCTTGAAATTTCATGTGACATTCAGAGCACTTGAATTCAAAGATGTTGCTTTTTAAAATCATATTTCAGTTTAATAAATTCAGTAGTATTTAAATTTAAAAATTAACAATTTAACAGTGATTAAATTTCAAAACGTGTTTTTCAAAGGCTGATATAATTCAAATAGCCTAATTATGATGCTAATTTGCTTCCATACTAGGTTTTACTAGCTAGGTTGTTGCTATACTAATACCCAACATTATTCTACTAGGCTGCTGTCATTAGTAGAGTACATATTTGTATAATTCAGACTGTTTGTATTCTACTGACATATATTCTGTTTCATGGTTTCAAATGTGACTTTTATTGATTGGAGGACTTTTACACTGCTGTGTAAGGGTTGTGCATGGTAAGAAATAAAAAACAATTTAATTGACTGTCGGCGACATGGTGGTGTAGTGGTTAGCACTGTTGTCTTGCACCTCTAGGGTTGCAGGTGAATTTGTCTGCATCACTCAACGAAGTTATCTCTCACGCACAAAGTTGTCCAGGCTTCTATACATCTTTCACATACTGAAGCAATATCATTAGTTTTTTTTATTTGTATAAATTGATTGGCAGGTGCGGACATATGCTTTGACAATCTGGGCTGCTTTTTCAATGAGATGCCATGGAGTGGCACTACGGAAAGATCTATTGCACACCTAACTGAGAGTCCTGAAGATTTTTTAGTTTTTTAGTGCAAATGCAGATGTCATTGTGCAATCTAATTATAAAGGAAATAGAAAGACTCATTTTATAACCCATGGATTTATTGACAAATGAGATGAGAATTGGCTTCTTGACATGTGTACAGTAAAGCCATATCTAATCTATTAACGTTTAATATTTATTATTTTTGCTTAAGTGTGTATGCTTATATGTACTTTACTAGTCTATGTGTTCATCATCTTTTTGTATAATAAACGTTTCTTAGCTTATGCTGAGTGCCAAGGATATAAACTGTATTTGTCTGGACTGGAAATCTGGGTCAAGGGCATTGTACACACAGACAGCAAATAACATTTGAGTTGTTGGTGCTCAGATCGCTTATATGATTTCCACTTTTAAGGTAGGTTGGATATTATTATTATTATTATTATTATTATTATTATTATTGGTAGTAGTGCTGGATTGTGTTTATTTTTCTTAAGTACTGTGTTGTTTGTTTTTTCATTTACACATATAGCATCATATCTTTTGTTATATATCCAAACCTGTAGCTGGTCAATCAGTGTATTTTAAAATATCCTATAGACAGTGGGGCAAAAAAGTATTTAGTCAGCCACCACTTGTGCAAGTTCTCCCACTTAAAAAAGGTATATCATAGGTATACCTCAATAATGGGAGACGAAATAAGAAAAGTATGGATATGTAGGATTTTTAATGAATTAATTGGTAAATTCCTCTGTAAAATAAGTATTTGGTCACCTACAAACAAGCAAGATTTCTGGCTCTCACAGACCTGTAACTTCTTCTTCTACCTGTACCCGAAGTATGAATCTGCAATTGGTAAGCAGCTTGGAGTGAAGAAACCAACTGTGGGAGCAATTATTAGAAAATAAAAGACATACAAGACCACTGATAATCTCCCTCGATCTGGGGTTCCACGCAAGATCTCACACCATGGAGTCAAAAAGATCACAAGAGCTGTAAGCAAAGATCCCACAACCACACAGGGGGACCTAGTGAATGACCTGCAGAGAGCTGGGACCAAAGTAACAAAGGCTACCATCAGTGTTGGTAGTAACAATGGTAGTAACACACTGCGCCGCCAGGGACTCAAATCCTGCAGTGCCAGACGTGTCCCCCTGCTTAAGCCAGTACATGTCCAGGCCCAGCGACAGCCCCAAAGCATCACTGCTCTAGAGGAGATCTGCATGGAGCAATGGGCCATGATACAAGCAACAGTGGGTGAAAACCTTGTAAAGACTTACAGAAAACGACTCCGTCATTGGCAACAAAGGGTATATAACAGAGTATTGAGATAAAATGTTGTTATTGACCAAATACTTATTTTCCACCAAAATTTGCAAATAAATTCTTTAAAAATCCTACAATGTGATTTTTTTGGATTTTTTTTCTTATTTTGTCTCTCATAGTTGAGGTACTGTATACCTATGATAAAAATTACAGGCCTCTCTCATCTTTTTAAGCGAGAGAACACAACGCTTAGGTGGCTGACTAAATACTTTTTTGCCTCACTGTACTGACATAACTGCAGGAAGGTTTTTAGCAGAGTCTCGAAAATTTACATAATATAGGGCATAGTCTTGGTTCACATATGGCTCACAGGTATTACATGACCAAGGAGGAATTATAAGAAATAAACTTGTAGTGATAATTTTGTTTAATATTTTCAAATAAACAGATCAGCCATAACATTAACGACACAAATAATAATGCCATGAATAACATTGATTATCAATTATATACTAGTAAACAGGCAACAGAATCATGGGAGCCCAAGGCCTATCTATGTCTGTGGGGACCAAAAGCCAACTGTCACGTCCGATCCCACAGAAAATCCAATTCAGCACAAATCACCAAAAAAAGTCACTGCTGGCCACAAACGAAAGGTATCAGAACAACTTGTGCACACACACAAACACACACATGAACACACAAATTCCCCAAATCTCATGGCATGTGCCAGACAAACAAGCCTATAACTCGCACAGCACACCCAAGAGATCCCATGGCGCCATGCCCTGAAGGGCCACAGCCACCCCTAGTGGCTTAGACACAGCACAGGTTCGTTCTCAGTGAGGTGGCAGGAGACGCAGATATAAAAATAAATAAAATTTTATTGCAAAAATCACATCAAACAAACAAAACAAGAAAACACAAAAGAAATGAAATCCCACTGTAACATATAATAATAATAAACAACTTCACACACACAAGAGTGACTGTGCTACGCCAGAAATGTCTTGGTACACTGTACAACACCTAAGATGTGATAGCAGGCAATAAGGGGCACAAGGCCTCCACTGTACTTTACATTTCGTTACACCTTGAATTAAAACCCAGAATTCTGGTCAAAACAATGAACCCAAACAACGAAAACAAATAAAAGAAATCACACACACCACTGAACACACATTGGCATACATGCACCAAAACAAAGAGAATCCAACACAATATGCACAAAAAACTTAATTAAAAGGAATTGCAAGAAGTAAACCAGTTCAAAGTAACAGTTAGCTCAAGGCCAAGCAGCAGTTAGCTCCCAGGCAAAAAGTTTCCACACAGCCCCGGGAACCCAATCAAGCAGGCAAATACTTTCAACTAAGAACTCTGAGTACACTCTATACGTCCAATAATATCCGTAGCTAACAGGTTTAAATCTGTCCCACGCCAACCTCTGAATGTGTAGAGGAATAACCTCGGGTCAGTGCCAGCAACACGTTAAATGCGTTGTTCTGGATAACACATGGCATGTGTCAAGGGGACCCTACGATCTTGTCACTGAACATATATATCTCCCCACTGATCCATCATAGAACCACCAATAAATTAAGTAGCCAACCAAACATAAGTAGGAGGAGTCTTAGCAGTCCTGCCACACTGGGATGGTCTTCATGAGAGTTTCATCAGGGTTCTTGAAAAGTTTTGCAAATGCACTTGACAATACTGTTCGTGCAAGGACTAGTCCAGAACAGCAGATGTTTATGTCTTAAAACAACAACTGACTGTTGTAGTTATATAATTATCTAATGCTATATGTGTTATTTTATAGATAAAAAACTAAAAAACATAACAGTAATGTTTTAAAATGTAGAAAATAAATCCAAGTGATCCAGCAGTTAAAGTCTGTACTGAAAGGATGTGAATGTGAATCCCGGGGCTCCCAAAGCTGGCCTTTTTAGCTTGCGCCTCTGTACGTTTCTATATGACTCTTTATATGATGTTTATGCCACTTAAAAATGTTAACCCAGGGCATACCTATAAATATTACTCAGATTTTCATATGAATGTCTAAATATCACATGATTTAGAGTTTGTTATAGTGGTAATGAAAAGGTGCAGAATGACCACCTGTCAGCGCACAAACCACTTAGTCATGAACTGTTTCTATCTGTTTATTTAGCAGGTTCATGTAGGTAGGACTTCAATTAACAGAGTTTCTGCAGCTGTCTCTAATAACACTTCTAAAATTGGGATAAGCAAAATAGTCCAGCAGACACAGTCCAAGTTCTCATGTGATCATGTTTCCTGAGGGACTCGTGGTTGTTCTCTTTTGTGAACTGCAGCTACTGTGCTGTATAAAGTTGCGGGTTCCCACAATATAATACCATTCTCATTTATCAAATGACAATCGAAGATTTATGAAAGACAAGGTTGCATTAAAAGGTTCCATTAAAACCTTTTAGCAATGAAGAAAAGTTGCCTGAGGAGTAAAATCAGAAATCTGTCATTTTTTGTTTGTGTTTCACCAGACAGGTGGCTTCAGTGAATTACAAGACTTTTTTAAAGAATTCGTTCTTCTTCTACAGTTGAAACCAGATATTTACATACAAGAAATTTTTTTTATTTACTGTCAATCAGAGTAAAATTTTTCTGTTTTATATCAATAAATATTAACCATTTTTTTGCATTTGTTAAATATCAGAATCGAGCGAGGGAAATTTTTTATGTATTTTTTTATCACATTCATCAAAGTCAGAAGTATACGTACATACACAAGAAAACTCCAGATTATTCCATTCTGAGCTTTAGAAGCTTCTGATAGGTTATTTGATTCCATTTGAGTTAATTGTTGGCACACCTGTGGATGCATATAAAGACGCACACATCAAACACAGAGCCTCTTTATTTGACATCATGGGAAAATCAAAAGAAATCAACCAAGACATCAGGAAAAGAATTGTGGACCTCCACAATTGTGGCTCATCTTTAAGTGCAATTGTCAAGTGCCTGAAGGTCCCACGTTCATCCGTTCAGACAATAATACGCAAATATAAAAAAAACATGGAAATGTAAAACCATCAAATCGTTCAGGAAGATTTAAGAAATCAGGACGAATTCTGAGTCTCAGAGAGAAACGTTTTTTGGTGCAAAATGTGCAAATCAATCTCAGGACAACAGCAAAAGACCTTGTGAAGATTGCATCTGGTAAGACTCTTTGGCCATAATAATAACCATATAAATGCTAAAAGTATGGGGGTGGTAGTATAATGTTGTGGGGCTGCTTTGCTGCAGAAGGCCACTTCACCAAATAGATGGCATCATGAGAAAAGAAAATTATGTGGATATATTGAAACAATATCTTAAGACATCAGCCAGGAAGTTAAAGCGTGGGCGTAAATGCATCTTTCAAATAGGCAATGGTCACAAGGATACATACAAATTAGTTACAAAGTGGCCCAAGAACAAAAAAATCAAGGTATTGGAGTGGCGATCACAAAGCCCTGATCTGAAAAGGCGAATGCAAGCAAAATGGTCTACAAACCTGATCCAATTACACCAGTTCTGTTAAGAGGAGTGGGTCAAAATTTCAGCAAACTATTGTAGAAAGCTTGTGGAAGGATACCCGAAACGTTTGGCCCAAATGACACAGCTTGGGGGCAATTTTATCAAATACTAAGAAAGTGTATGTAAATTTTTAATATTCATTAATCTAAAACAGAAAAAGGTTTACTCTAATTTAATGTTTGACAGAAGAAAAAAAAAGTTTTAGGGGCAATGTTTTTCATGTGCTTCCAGTGGTCTATGTCCTTTTATGAGTCACTATGCTGACAAATTTAAAGTATCCAATTCAGCGAAAAAGTTGGAATTCTGCCTAAGCAGTAGAGTCTCAGCCCTTTTCACATTTTGAATGTCCCACCTATTCTCAGTACTGTATATTTCATACACTTCATTTTCCTTACTGTAAAACAGCATACAATGTAAACTAAAATCAACACTAATATTTAACTATAATTTAAAATGCAACCACATAATATTATTTACTTTGCTATAAAGACACTCCATATTGCATTTACAGTACCAGTGATCTCTTGACAGAATCTGTTGATTTCTGTTAAACTTCTTTTTCATTTAGTTATTTTGGGAAATAACAGATAAGCACAGCTCTGACTTATTCGTTTCAGAGGCACATTGTCACCTGGTAAAACCTACAAGCTCCTCATTAATGTTGAGACAGAAGTTAATGAATTGACTCATGTTTAGTTTATATGGAACAACAATATACTAAATCCATTTCTGCCTAAGTTTGGTGCCACTTAAATAATAGTGGACAGAAAATGTGAGTTGTTTTCAATATTCCTGCCTTATAGCCAACACTGAACAGAGGTTTTCAGTAAGGCAATGGCAAGAAAAGTAATTGATTCAATTTTTGGCCATGAAGTATAGTTTAAAATAAGCAGAGGGACCCAAGCACAGTACAAGACCTGTGAATTAAAATAATAATAAAGGAAATTTTTACACAAACTTATAAAGAATCTGTGTTTTCTGTGACAGGTGTAAGTTCTGTGGAAGTGAGCAAGTGTGAGAAAATGTGCTTCATGTCTACCTGTCTTCCTGCCAGTAAATTCAGTTAGTCATTAAAGCATTCACTTTATTATTAACTTTAATCTTTTTAAGTTCATCTAAATTAAGACTCTTCACTGGGTCACATTGCTGGGTCACAGTTCCAGGGTCCCAAGTTGTTCCTGAGCTTAGTTTACTGTAAATACAATTTGCTCAAGGTTCTCCAGTTTTCTTCCATCTCTCAAATGTGTAGATACAGAGGTTGGACAATGAAACTAAAATGCCTGGTTTTAAAACACAATAATTCATTAGTATGGTGTAGGGCCTTTTTTGTGGCCAATACAGAATGGATTTTAAGCCATTCTTTTGCAGAATAGTGGCCAGGTTACTATGTGATGCTGGTGGAGGAAAATGTTTCCTGACTCGTTCCTCCAAAACATCCCAAAGTGGCTCAATAATTTTTAGATCTGGTTACTGTGCAGGCCATGGGAGATGTTCAACTTCACTTTCATGTTCATCAAACCACTCTGTCACCAGGCTGTTTAAATTTAGCCATGAAGCTATACCACTAAATTGTCCAGTGTTTCCCTTTCATTGTCCAACCCTTGTAGTTGGATAGATGACTCTGAATCGCCTATAGGTTATATTTAAGCATGTGAATATCTGTGCATGGTGCCTTGTGGTGGGATTAACATGACAACGCTTTTGATTGTAACATGACAAAATGTGGAAAAGTTCAGGGGGTGCGAATACTTTTGCAAGACACTGCATGTCCACGAGTCCCTCAGATCTGCACCGTTACCTAATACAAATCTATTCACAAAAGTCTTGGCTACATAAGTAAGAGAGCATGTCTGAGTAATGAACTGTAGTCAGATGACTTCATTTTATTTCCACACAATGATGCTGAGCCGAGACCTGACCACCTGAAGTAATCCTAACACCAGAGGCTTGTACAGTGGGTACTAGATAGAATCACTTCATCTGCCTCTCTTCTTACCCTAATTCAGCCATTAAGGTCAACCTCATCAGACCACATAACCTTTATCTATTGCTTTAAAGTAAAATCTTATGTTCCCTAACAAATTGTAGCTTTTTCCGGAGTAGTCTCACTAACAGGTGGTTTTCTTAGGCTGTTTAGTCTGAGGCAAAAAAAAAAGGATAAGAAAAATAGTATGATGTACTGTTTATTATATGAATATAATAATCCTATCATATTACTGTATTATCATAATATAATATATACTAATATATAACGCAAAATGCCAAATATCAGAAAGAGAGACTTTGAACTATAACACTTTGGCTGTCTCACATTACGTGTTGCAAAGTTTGCAACCTTTGTTCAAACATTTTATGTTGGTCTTTCTTGAAAAAAAAAAAAAGAAGAAGAAGACTATTTCAAACCCTTGTCATATTTGTGAAACTTCTAAGCGTGTTTTGTTATTTCTCTCGTTCGGAATTTTTCTGCTTTATTAGGGCGAAGCTTTTTGCGTCTTGGAAAATATTTCTCACTATTCAAAGGGACGCGTTGTCCTACTAGGCTCTCCGTACTTCTCGCCATGGTCATGTGGTGCAAACATATTCTGCCGCGAAAACTCTCGCGCGCGCTTGCTGTAGGTGCACGAATACGTGAAGGTTTTATGAGAAAAGAACACAGCACTGCATCGGTTAACCTGGTTCGCTGTTTGTTCGTTACTGATTAAATTCTGTAAACAGCTGCTTAATAATGTTTTGCGAAAAAGCCGTTGAACTTGTAAGAGAACTTCACCGGATGAGTGATGGCCAGCTGCCTGCTTTTAACGTAAGTTCTGTATCTCAGTGTCACTGCCTAGATCACAGTTATTGTGTATATATATATATATATATATATATATAAGTTTCCAAACATCACCACATGTTCACTCTTCCTGGCTAATCAGCAACAGATAAAGGGGTAACGATTAGATTGAATCTATTTTATTTACTTACTAAGTTAGATCCACTACAGCCCTGGTTTAAGGATCATTTTGTAACCATTTTTAATTCGTGGCTTAGTAAGTCAAGACTGAGTAATGGCTCTGAGTTTGGAGATTTAATGGAGAGACAAACAACGCGCAACAATTTGGGAGTTTGTCTTTTACTGTTATCTGCTTTCAGGGGAACGTAGCTACTGCGCTTGGTGACGTCGCATGCTAATTTACATATTTGTTGTATCTTCACGATGATTGATTAGATTTAGATTAGATTAGATTAGATTCAACTTTATTGTCATTACACATGTACAAGGCAACAAGATGCAGTTTAGGTCAGTTTACCACCCGCTGCAGTGCCTTACGCTCAGCAACAGAGCAGCTTCCGTACCAAACTGTGACACAGTTGGTTAGGATGCTTTCTATTGTGCAGCGATAGAAGTTCACCAGAGTAGTTGAGGACAGCTGGTTCTTCTTAAGTGTTCTCCAGAAGAATAGGCGTTGGTGAGCCTTCTTGACCAGGCTAGAGGTGTTAGTGGACCAGGATAGGTTCTCCGAAATATGGGTCCCCAGGAACTTAAAGGATGAGACAGGCTCAACAACCATCCCGTTGATGTGGATGGGTTGATGTGGACGTCTTCTTCCTTTCCTGAAGTCCACAATGAGCTCCTTGGTTTTATTGGTGTTAAGGAGCAGATTATTGTTTGTGCACCAAGTGGCAAGGTGCTTGATCTCCTCTCTGTAGGCAGACTCATCGTTGTTGCTGATGAGGCCGATCACCATAGTATCGTCTGCAAACTTGATGATGTGGTTAGATCCATACACAGGCCTGCAGTCGTGGGTGAAAAGGGAGTAAAGGAAGGGGCTTAGCACACAGCCCTGTGGTACGCCAGTGTTGAACGGCGACAGTAGTGGAGCAGATATGGCTCATGCTAGGGTCTGTTGGTCAAAAAATCCGTAATCCAATTACAAAGTGAGGGGTTAATGTCCAGATCTCCAAGTTTGGTGATTAACTTGGAGGGTAAAACAGTATTAAAAGCTGAGCTAAAGTCAACAAACAACAGTTGTGCATAGGTGTTTGTATTGTCCAAGTGTAAGTACAGAGTGCAGCGCTATGGAGACTGCATCATCTGTGCTCCTGTTGGCATGGTAAGCAAACTGGTGTGGGTCTATGCACAATCCTCCTTACCAGAGTCATCCACCGTTCTGTCTGCCCGGAATGTGTGGTGCTCAGCTAGAGCAATAGCATTGTCCGATATATGTCACTGTTCAGCCATGTTTCAGTGAAAATCATAACATTGCAGTTCCATAGTCTCTTACTGTGTTGATGCGGAGTCGAATCTCGTCCATTTTGTTCATCAGCGACCACACATTGGCGAGGAAAATGCTGGGTAAAGAGAGCTGATCTGGTGTTTGGCTGAATGTGTTACATGTGGGAAAGCTTTTAAAACACTGAGAAAAATAGTATTGAATAAAAATCGATTTGAAAGAATCGATTTAAATAGTAACTAGTGATGGGACGTTTGAATCATTTTAGTGACTCGGTTCTTTGAATCTCGTTCATCAAAATTAACGAATCCTTTTTTGAGTCATTTAGTTCATTCCGTTCTTTTGATCAGAAACAAAATAAAATAGTTTAGGTAATGAAAATATTACAATGCAGCTTGGACATATTATAATAAACAGAAGGAGTAGCTCACCTTTCATATCTTCCAGTCTGAGTTGTTCGTTCTTTTGAAACTATTGCACCGAATAGCGTCTATCTGAGTCACGTGTTAAAAGAACGAACGACTCGGAGTAGACATTGAGAGAGACGAAGTAGACATTGACATCATTGAGAGAGAATCGTTTAATACTGTTTCCTGTGTACTGCATTGCATAGCGTCTATGGGAGTCACGTGACAAAAGAACGAACGACTCAGGACCGAAAAGACTCAAAAGTAACAACTTATTTCTGTTTCCTGTATATAACATACAGAGGTTTTGCAATGCTTTGCGCATGCGCGCCCAATAGAAATTAAACGAATCACTCTTCGAGATTACCTCTGTTCACCTGTGTCATGTTAAACATTCCTTCAAAAGAACGAATCGTTCATGAACGACCCATCACTATTAGTAACTAACTTGCATCTAAATAATTTGCACCTCCAGGGTCTGGGTTCGTTTCCTGACATGGGACGGTGTGCTTAGAGTTTGCATGTTTTTTCCAAAATTAATGGCAATTACAATGGGATCAATGCTTAAATAATAAACTATATGAAATAAACCCCATGTTGGATCAAAAGCGGTATATAAGATGAATTATTAAAAAACATTTGTCACATACATAACCAGTACAACATCCAATGAAATGCTTAGACGACTTCCACTGATTGGGAAAAAAAAAATTAAGTGTAAGTTAAATCAAATCCACACTAAAAGAAGAATTTAACTTTACAAGTATAAAATAATAATAAAATGTATAGAAAATAAGAATGAAGTGTACAGTCACAAGGTTAGTAAAACTGTATCTGGTTAAATCTTAAGGACTATCCTAAATAATTGTTGAAAATTTATTCCACTTTCCCATGTGGAATAAATTATTCTTTAAGCTTGTTTTAATGCACAATTAACTGACAGTTATTCATGTCTCAACAGGAGGATGGCATTCGACAAGTGCTTGAAGAAATGAAAGCTTTGTACGAGCAAAACCAAAGTGACGTGTAAGGTTCTAACCATTTTCTCATAATTTCTCATCATTTAAAATCGCAGCAGTCTTGCATCTGAAATTGCTCCTTTTGATTTTTTTTCTCGAAAGTAATGAAGCCAAGACTGAGGGCAAAGCTGAACTAATACCAACTATCAAGTTTCGTCACTGCTGCTTGCTGAGAAACCAGCGCTGTATTTCAGCTTACCTGTAAGTTATTTAACATTTTTACATCCTGTATCTCCAAACAGATGACAACTTACAAGTTTTTTTTTTATTTCTGCAGGTATGATCGGCTCCTGCGAATCCGTGCTCTGAGATGGGAGTATGGAAGTGTGTTGCCCACAACAATTCGCTTTCATATGTGTGCAGAGGAGGTGTTTTTTTTTTTTTAAAGAATGCTAGTAATATCAGGGTTAAATCCTAATACTTAATTAAATGTTTGCCTCTCCTTTCTACATCAATTAACTCGCAGGATCCTAACCCCGGTCCTGGGGTACCCCCTGTCCGAAAACACCTGATCAAATGAATCAGTTAAGTTAGGAGGGGTGACTTAGAGCACAGAAAGTACTAGCTCATGATGTACTCCAGGACAAGTGTCGAGAACCTGTGCATTAACTCATTAGCTAAAAATTGATTCAAGTGTGCGTCAATTCTTCAAACGGGATCAAAGGTAGTAAAAATAAGGGTGCTGGGTTTCAGAGTGACAAGGCAATGTTTGCCCCTACCCTGATAATCCTTGAATCCTGATAATGCAGCAGCCTTTATTGCTAAAAGACAGATTGCATGTGTCTGTTAGTTCATTAGATTAGATTTTTTTAGATTAGATTAAACTTTGTCATTACACACGTACAAGGCAACAAAATGCAGTTTAGGTCTAACCAGAAGTGCAATTAGCAAAAAGTGCAGGATAAAGGTATAAGTTCTAAGTACACCTAAAAGGGATATGTGCAAGGAGAAGTTACAGTATGGGTAACTATTACAGAATGATATGTGAGCATAATGTATGTTGATGCATGCAGATGGACCTTTCCTCAAGAGTGTGTTACAGTGTTCTATGATGAGGTGTAAGCAGCGATTTAAAAGCATAAGGGTGACTGGCTACTTGGGTGTTTAAAGAAACGTGTTCACTTAACCCATTGCAGGTTGGTGGCTGTTGTAAAACGGGGATGGGATAGCTGGTGGGAAGAACTTGGCCAAGACCAAATGGGGGTGGAAAGGGGAAAACACAAGAAGTATATTGATGAAATAGGTTCAGATGAGAAGAGTTGTGTAAAGAACAGAACATCAAGTTAAACAATGGTTTAGATAGGAAGAACACGTAAATTAAAATTCCGTTTATGTTAATCTCAATGTTGTTCAGATCCATTATGGCCAGTGACAGGCTATACAGCTTGTGCACCCAGTCATCAGACTAAAATATCTAAGAGAGAAAACCTGATGTAGAGATGCAAGGAAAAGAGAAGAGGAAGCATAATTCAAGCAATGAGTGGCACTGATTTTCAGTTTTGAACTTGTATGGGTTCTTTTTAATTTATTTAGTTGGAGTGGTTTAACCAGTACAAGAAATCCCTGGCTACATATATGAGGTCACTTGGAGGTGAGGAGGGTTTGGACATAACACAAGACATGAAACCCCCTAAGAGCTTATATATTGAGGTGAGTTAAAATTTTATACATTGAGTTCTGCCTGCAGTCTTCTAATGTAATCATGTTTCAGATTATGCTTTAGTATAATTGATTACTGCACGCTGTTGGTATTGATCCTTCCTTCCGTTTCTTTAGGTACGCTGCTTGAAAGATCATGGGGAGTTTGAAATAGATGATGGAACGGTTATTCTCTTGAAGAAGAATAGCCAGGTATTGAGATGGTTCTTACTATGTCTGTTATACTTTAAGGCCAGATTACATGCTGCCAATTGCATTTACACACAACTCTTTTGTTGTTACAGCATTTTCTTCCCCGCTGGAAGTGTGAGCAGCTGATTCGCCAGGGAGTGCTGGAGCATGTAATTTCCTAACATTTGATGTACAGATGCTTTTGATAGTTAATTTACTATAAATCAACATGTCAGTTAATTGTATATAATTCAAAGCAGTTTCACAAATCAGTCTGTTTTTTTCTGAATGAAGTTTTACTGTCCAAATATAAACAGTGATTCAGATTTTTTTTAAATAGACAAAGTAAAGACAATACAAATCAATAAAATTACACCTTTTACAAGACTGTCAACACAATTTATGAATATCACAGTGGACTGTACAGTAGTGCATCATGATTGTGCAAGTTTAAGGACAGCCTGTGTATCAAAAATGTACATGTGAAGAATACTGTGTGTTGATCCATCTAGTCGAATACCGTACAAACATTATAATGTATATAAACAAATGAATTTTTCATTAGCAAAATGCCCCTATACAATATTCCGGTTAATATTTTATTCAGACACGATTGTCTCAGAAGAGACATAATAAAATGTTCATGGCCTTTTCCAAAATTGTAACATTACATGTTGATATAAACTGGTAGAACACAATTTATTGCAAACATTGTCGGCATATCGCTTGTGGTGTTCATTTTAAACCTGGAGCTTAAATCAACAATGATTGTCACATTTCAGCCAGAAACAAAAAAAAACTTGGCTAGCTTTTCCCATTTCACTATTGTTAGGGATATTTGTGGCCAACAATCCTATCCTAAGTGGAAAGAGAGACAGGAGCAATTTTACGCAAGACTCTGTTGAGTGCGGTGACCTTCTCCTCCAAAAGGAAGGACTTCTTCTCTGCACTTTTCTGCCGCTGCTCAGTTATCTGCAGAGCCTTCATAAGTTCAGCGTTCTCTACGTAGAGGTCCTTTAGAAGCAGATCTGACTTAATGTTCTTAGACATCTAATAAGGAGAAACATTGGACAGAGAATTACCATCATAGCCATGATTTAAGAGTGTCACATAAGCTTGGTGTTAACATCATGGACGCATCTGCTCCTTCAGCTGGGTAACCTTTTCCTGCAGCATCAGACGTACCGCCTTAAGTTTGGTTTCCACATCATCCATCCTGTCTTGCATGTTTTCCATTACTTTCTCATACTGGTCCTGTACATAGAAACATTTAATATACAAACAATTTAATGTCACAACTACAATTGTTTGTCGTCTTACGATTACCAAGTCAGTGGTCAGGAATATTTCTTTCTAGGCAGAACCTAGACCAGGCGTCAGCAACCTTAAACACTGAAAGAGCCATATGCACCTATTTCCCACAGAAAAGAAATCACCGGAAGCCACAAAACCCTTTTGACATCTTAAATTAAGAGAACACTGCATATATCAGTTTTTACCTTTATGGAAAAAATACAAATGTGTTGCATTTATGAAATCAATGAACTGCTAGAGAAAAAAAAATTCTGCATGCAACAAAAACATTTTGAACTTAGAAAAAAAAACGCTGGGTTGAAAGTTACTTTCAATTTTAGATTAAGTTAAAAGATTAAATATTGTCTTTAATCGACTCGGACCACTTTAGCACTGTTACTTCAACGGTGTAAATATTTAGTAATCCCAGTACAAATATTTAGTTTAGCTTTTGTAATTAATATCTTTTGGTGCAGGTGTTTCTTTACATTGAGCAAGTACAGTGGAACCTCGGATTGCGAGTAATGCGGTTTCTAGTGTTCTGCAAGATGAATTTTAATACATTTTGACTTTTAAAAAACGAGCAAGGTTTTGGTTTACGAGTAGTCACGTGATCACAACTGAGCCAATGTTTTTTCTCTCTCTCTCTTGCGCTGGCTGTGGGGAATCGTCTCCCCTGCTGGGTAGTGCGCGTCTTTCAGTGGTTTAATCAACATCCGTGCACATGTGCACTGTTTACTATAACACTGTGACCACGTGTGTGCACAAAACATTTTATTTTGTGTTTGTAAGCGTGTGTGCGCACGCACATGTAAAGCAAAAGAAATTCTTATTTGAGAGGTTAAAGATCCATTTTATGTCGTCGTGTGTGTGCACACGTAGTTTGAAACCGTGCCCCTCTCGGCTCCATTCACACACACACTGCTCTGGCGCGATTCTATTTAAAGATAAAGTGCAGGTTCATTTGTTTGTTTGACTTTACAGCAGTGATTCCATTAGTATGTGTTCACGTGAGTGTCTTTCCGTTTATGTTCGGTAACCAGTTTAAAAGCAATGTAACAAATACATTTTGCAATCTTCTCATAATATAAAATTATGTAATTTAGAAGGGGACACATTATATTATAATAATCTATGATAAATTACAATACAGTATTTATCTACAGTAAATAGGTCTCTTTCCCTCTCACGCAAAGTGTGTGTGTGTGTGTGTGTTTTGGATGTACCTGTTGAAGGTTCAGTTGAGTCCTGGCCTGCTGAGCCTGAGAGTGAAGCTGTACCTCCAGCTGCTGTGTTTTACTCTGGTGTTCAGCTAGTTGAGTATGTAGGTTAGAAAGTAGTTCCTGGGTATTGAGGCCGATCTGTTCCTGTAACTCCTGCACCTCACGAACATGCTGTGCCTTGCTCAGTGATAGAGCAGTGTTTGCCCTCAAAGCCTATGCAAGGTTTATTTCAAGAGTGTTTTATGTAAGAACTGTCCCAACAAAGTTTTAAGATTAAATCAGCCACAGGCATTTAAAATTGAAGGCTATCAAATCTTGCATCAGTATATAACATTCATACATACAATATACATACAGAAGGCCTGCATCAAGCAAAGTAAACACTAAAAGTACTGTAACAGGACTATGAACTGTTCAATGCATTGTTAAAACCTAAAAGGACAGTGCTGAACCATAGAAAATAAAATAAATAATCAGCGATCACTTAAGCACTTAGTCACATCATTAAAAAAAAAAAAAGGTCAACAGGAAATAATAATGAAAGTAAGAGCATCTTCACATGCATAATGCAACAAGAGATTTAGATGGAAGATAAATGTTGGTTAGGTCGTAAGAAAAACACCTTGCTATTGAGACTAATCAGGGGAAAAAAAGCTTCAATTTGCTAGGGAGCATAAAGATTGGATTTTACAGCATGTCAGGATAAGAAGGGAAGTGATGCACCCATCATGCACCCACATACCCGCTGTCCACCCGTGCCATTTCTCTACATTTAAGTCATTAGCTGACTGTATTTTAATGCCTCACGATGTTGCTTCAGCTGGTCAGATCTAGACTCAGCAACATTATGACGCAGTAAAATTAAGTCAGCTGATGACCTGAATGTAGTGGAATACAATATAATTGTACAATTATATATATTTTTTACTCTTTATCTTAATCCTTTTTTTGTCCTTTAAGATGATGCCTCATAAAAACTGTTTTCTGACCCATTTATTGAACAAAACGTAATATTAAGTTACTAAAATGCAGCAAATCAAACACTTTCTTACCTGCTCTTCTGCCTCCCGCTTGGTGGTCTCCAGTTCGGCCTGTTTGTTTTTTAAAGTGAGGCTTTCATGCTTTAACCTCTGAAGTTCTATCTCCTGATCGTGCACCTTAGACTCAGACGCTTTCAACTACAAGTAAATAAAACAAAGTCATATCACGTCTATGTCCTTCATTGTGTGTACATTCAATGAATCCACTTTCTCAGGTTAAAGAACCCAACACAACATGCACTGCATTTATCATTTCCGTTTTAAAAATATTACATATTGCATTCACATTTCCAAGTTGACCAACCTTGTCAAGAAGCTCTTGACACTGGCCTTGCACACTTCTCAGTTTTTCCTGAAGAGCACTGGCTGCTGTCTCCTCCTGCATTCTGTGAACAAGCTGCATGTGTTCTTTCTCCTTAACCAATTGGTGCATCCTGGTTTCAAGCTCCAGAGCCTGTTAAATAAAAGCAGTGGAATTTCATTTACAGTAATGCTTTTGCAAATACAAGCTTTATTTTTAAGCTTCCCCTGCAGTCCCAACCTTGTTTTGCGATTCCTTTAACAGTACGTGTTGTGTGGACATTTCCTTCATGTGATCCTCCTTTTCCTTGCACATTGAATGAATCTGAGAATGAAGCTGTGATGACTGGCACTCAAGTGAGTCAACACTCTCTTGAAGTTTTTTAAGCTGATACAGGAATATGGTTGTTTAAGTACAAAATCATGGATGATTGCATTTGAAATAATTTTTTTGATAATTATTGATAAGTCTTTATCAATAAGATAATTAATGTAATCATTGATAAGTCTTTCCACCTTTTTGTTCCTTTCATCTGCATCTTTCAACAAGTTCTCCTTGTCCTGCTGAAGCGATTGTTTTTTCAAGGTTAGGCTCATCAGGGCGGACTCAACCTCTGTTAAGTGTTCAAGCTATTTAGGAAAAGGTATAAAGAGGGCAAATATTATATTTACAGTTTGTGCAATGAACATTTTTTGTGCTTTCTGCAAATATTGATTGCTTCAAGGTTTTCTATTTAAACATGGCAAAAAAAAAAAAAAAAACAGAAAAATTAGAATGCTAAACCAAATCAATTAACCGCCAAAACATGGTATTGGTGCTAAAAAGTAAACTAACTCCATTTTTTATAATACTTAATGCTTCTTATCTTCTGATTCATGTAAATATGCATACACACATTATCAGATAAAAGGAAACATTTTCTAGCTACAATTTCATGCCCTTTTATGTAGTGTCCGTAACTCTTTATTCAAATATTTCAGTTATCTAGTCATTGAGATAAAACTTGAGCAATTTAGATTTCACATGAAAAAGACAAACCTGAAAAGGTGTATTATTCTAAAAGGCAAATCTGTTAGAATTGTTAGGCTAGATTGCAACATGATCGCATCTTTTGACATGATTACAAATGATACAGATATTTGTCTTTTTAAGCTTTTACTAAAAAACTATATAAGCAACAATTTTTACAGGTCATATGCTGCTAGAAACTTATACCAATTTTAACAAATTTGCATTTTAAATTATTATTGTTTGAAGCAAGAGACTGTATAAGGCTATAAAAATCAGCACCAATAATGTATTTTGGCCAGTTTCTTTTTCAGTTACTACAAAATACCTTGTCTTTGGTTTCCTTCAGCTGCCTCTCCAGGAGGTTCTTTTCATCTTGCTTACTAGCTTGCAGCTGTAGCTTCTCTTTCTCCAGACTGCTATTTGTCTCTTGGAGCTGTTTGATGAAGTTTGTCAACTCGTCTTGTTCTTGACACACCTGGGAAAGCCTTTCAGTCAACATCTGTACTGTGCCTTGGTCAGACTGGAGGCGAGAATTTAACTCTGCGTTCTCGTTGCTAAGCTGCAAGTTTCGTGCACTTAATTCCAACACCTCTCCTCGTAGCTTGGAGTTCTGTTTTTAAAAGAGCGCAGTTTAATGATGGCCAGGGATTTTATACAAATGTGTTCATAAGTAATGGAATTAAATGGTCTTGCCTCTTTGTGGAACCTCTCCTTTTCTTCTTCAATTTTTAAATATTCTCTTCCCATTTCCTCAAGTTTCCTTCTGAAAGGACAGTTCAATAGTAATAAAAAAAATATATATATTGACAATAGCTGAAAATGCAATGCAAAGTAACAAGGGAACAGTCACGTTAATGTAAATATTTATACTACATAGTTATTGCACAATATCTGTGCTAAATAGAATGGATGAACAGATAATCTAATGCATCATTATCCAATCTGCTTTGTACCTATACTAAAGTTCTTTTTGAAAGGAACTATTTTTTTTCTGTAATATATTTATTTTATGTTACACTAAACTAGTTTGGGTTGAAACACACTATTTAATAGAAGTTAAAATCAAGTGATTGGGAAGGAAGATGTTGAATATGTAATGGTGGCAACACCACCAGGTGAATTGAATAACCATCAGTTATATACCAGTAAACCGGCGAGAGAGTTACAGGCAGCCAAGGTTCATCTATGTCTGTTTTGACCGAAGGCAAGCCCGCCAAAAATGTCATGCTGACAATGAAGGGAAAGGTAATGGGACACCCAGTGCTTTCCAGCCGACTATGCAGATGGTCCAATTTTTTTCAGATTCCAATCGGATTAAGCACCTGACAAACGTGGAGACCCCACCCTGCATCCCAGAGCACCCACTCTGCTTCTAATATTCCAGTGCCTGACACCACGGCACACCTTTAGAGGTACCTTGGTGCCACACCCAGAGGATCCAGATACTTGTGTCTATATAACTGGCTTTACAGTGATCAGCCATAACACTAAAGCCATCACTTTTAGGTAGACCTAAAAAGCAAGATCATACCTCTTTTTGCTGACTTCCTCCTCCAACCTCATTACATCCTGATGTAAAACAGTCAATCTGTCTTTCAGTGCACTGTTTTCAGAATTAACCTGATCGAGTTTGGCCCTAGAAATGGAAAGAAAATGTTTCATATGTTTCACACATATTCATCAAGTTCTCCTACTATATGATTTTAATCTGAAGAATGCAATAAAAAAAAGGAGATCAAGCAGTCATAAAAAGATTAGTTGTGAGAGGATGCAACACTGCACATTTTGGCACTAAAATGTGTTATTTAGCATTCACATAAAATTAAAACATGCAGCAATTCAGCAATAATGCAGCAGTTAGTACAATGCAAGTGAAGTGAGGGTTCTCAGGTTACAGATTTATGAAAGATTAATGCAAATGTGAAGGGTTAAATGGAATTTCGTTCCATGACACAATCCAGGGTAAGAAGTGCTCTTGCAACTACATCACTGGATCCTTTGCATCCAAGTTGTAGAAGCAGAACAACAATCAACACAGCATAGATTAACAGTTCTTTGTCTCACGGTCATCTACCGGGCCGGTAATGACAAACCTGTGTGGACTTGATGGGTCCATCACTGTTTCCAGAGCAATGACGAGTCTCTCCATCTCTAATAACTGCCCTTTCATCTGGTTCTTCTCCCAATTAAATGCTTCCTCCACCTGCCGAACTTCTTCCTGGGTGTCCATCAAGGACTGCTGCAGCTGATTAGTGTCACTGTCTGTTTTTTCTCTAAGGGAGCACAGCTCCTTTTCCTTGTCCTCCAAACACTGGGTCAAATGTTGTACCTCATTAGAAAGACGGTTGACATTTTCACACATCTCTGTCTTCTGGTGCACCTCGTTCCAGAGCAAGTCTCTCTCTTTGGATTTGGTATCTAGCAGGGTCCTGAGTTCTACTAATTGTTTATCCTTGAGATGTAATTCTCCTCTCAGTTCCTTGAGATCTTCTGTAAGCTTAGTTGTTTCAGATTCCATTTCCACAATCTGGGATGAGAGTTGGTTTGAGAGATTTCTATAACAGGAATTCTCTTGCAGAAGGTGGCTCTTCTCTTCCTGTTCCAAGTTCAGTTGAGTTTGTAGCCAAGAAACCATGCCTTGCTCCTTGCTTAGAGCATTCTGTAGGTTTTGTACAATATCATTCAGCTTATCCCAGTCTGCAGAGAGATTTTGAAACTTTGCTTGAAGTTCCTTCACAACATTGTCTTGACTCTTCAGCTCCTCCACAAGCCGGTCTCTGTCCATCTCCACAGATTTTAGCTCAGAAGTCTGTTTTGTCAAATCATCATCTCTGCTTTTTAATGCCTCATGAGTTTTTTCCAAATTCTCTCTAAGCTGATCAAGTTCCTTCTCTTGCTCCTCAAGCTGTGCTTTTTGCTGGACAAGTGCAGATGTTAAATTATTGCAGTTTCCTTGAATTCTTTCCTTTTCTATTTGAACTCTGTCAAATCCAGTTTTCATGCCATCCCATTCCTCTGTAAACTGACAGAGTTTATCAAGAAGCTCTTCTTCCCTCTTTTTGTCCTCCATAAGTCTCTGTTCAAGCTGAGACACCTTGCCAAGAAGCTGTTCCTCTTTGTTTTTCTCCACCTTTTGTTGAGAAAGCTTCCTTTCTCGTTCAAAATTAAGTTTGCGCTCTAGCTGAGACACCTTACTGAGAAGCTTTTGTTCTTTCTCCTTCTTAATGTCTATCTCTCTTTCTTTGGCATGAAGCTCTGAGGTCAGACTCTGGATAAGGGCATCCTGTGCTTTCATTGATATTGTGTTGTCTTCCAGTTGAACACACATCTCCTCCAGCTTTTCCTCCATCTCCCTTTGTAGGATGAGTGATTCCTCCTCTGCTTTACACTGTAGCTCAGCCTGCTCCTGCATCTTGCAAATACACTCCCTTAGCTGCCGAACCTCTTCTTGGTGCTTTTCCTCAAGTTTCTTCCTTTCCTGAGCAGCACTGCTGCAGATCTGAACCTGTTCCTCCCCTAAGCGCTCAGCACTGTGAAGCCGCTCCTTGCGCACCTCCTGCTCGAGCTCCTTCACTCTAGCCTCCCACGCGCCCATTTCCCTGCAGCGTTGCTCGGTCTGTTCCTGCAGCCGAACTTGCTCACCATGCAGCTGATGCAGCAAACTGTGCTGAGTCTCGCTGTACTGAGCCTTGATTTGTGATAACTGTTGCTCCAGCTCCTCCCTGGTACAGAGTAAGGTGCTAACTTTTTACCATCAATACCAGTAAGGAAACAGATATAAACTCAAATATAAATTAAACGGCTAAAGTGGGGAAAAGCAGGAATTTTTTTGTAAAATATAATATGATACAATTGAAATTGTTCAATTAAACAGTAAAATAGTTTTTCAGGACCCACCAGGCACAGCTGAGATATAAATATTTAATTTTGTCATATATACACCATCTGCCCAAAAAGTCTATAATATTTGTATATATAAAATTTTATTTGACTAATAATTTTAAATATGGCACACATCATGTTGGGCAATTTTGTGTGTAAAAACGATTCCTCATGCTCACAGAATTACTTTTCACAATTTGAGAACTGACCATTTGTTGCCACTTAACATTCCTGAGCCTAGACCTGATCAACAGAGGAAACCCCAGATTATAACACTGCCTCCAAAGGCTTTTCCTGGTCACAGAGCTTTTTAGACCCAATAGAGTGAAGAGCATTGTGCGAGATGAAATGCTTTTACTTTCACTATTAAACATGCATTCGTAAAAGTGCGTACCCCTTCTCTTAATTCGATGTTTTTTTTTTTGTGTAAAATCATAAACTCATTTGATCAGATCCATTATTATAGTACTGACTATGACTATGTTTTTTCCCCCTCTGCAAGATTTTGTGAAGACATAGCAACAAGGGTCCCAAGAATGTTATCCAACATGGAAGAAGAAAAAAAAAAAAAAAAAAGAGAGCCACTTTTAGTTTAATTTTAAAAGCGGCCGGTGCCAAGAGGCATCATAAATTAAGGTAAAATGATGATGTCCATTTATCTCATATTTAATTTACATGTCTTTTCTAAATGTTTTGATTGTTATGCAATCAAAAATACAAAAATATGATTATAGTGTTGGAAATAATGGTAATATTTGTGTGTGTCTGGAAAAGATTATCTGCATTTACAGGAAAATTATTTCCTACAGGAAAATTCCGTAATACCGAATTTTGCCTTAAAAACTTGCTCCTTCGGGAACATATTAAATTTCTATGCAGATGTACCACTGTATTAAGTACAGTTTGCTGAACACATTTCTTCTATGACATTGGTGGTTCAGCACTATTCTTCTAGGTTTTAAAAAGATATTGGATGGTTTTCTTTGCCTGATGTAATAATTTGATCTTTGTGAAATGCTAATGCTGATATTTGTGGGTTTTTGGCCAAACAGTCTAGATAGCTAACAACAAATATAGTTAACCTACTTTGTATAGGCAAAGGAATGTCACCTCTGCTGTAGCTGAACCTAACAGTAGGTCTGTAAGAGATTTACATAAAAGGTGTAATTTGTGCATTTTTTAAACCTACGGTTTAGTTAAGATGCTGAAGGTGTGCAATACTAATAAGCAGCCTAGAAAATAGTTCCAATCAGTCTTCTTCAGTAATTCCTTCAGTTTATAGGCTACTGGAATACACCCTGTAGTGTAGATACTGTAGTGTAGATTAAAACTGCTAATCAGTTCCTTATTTAAACTCTGCAGTTGAGTTTAGAAATGATTATTTACTGGGAAAAAAAGGCAAGAAAATGCTTTATTATATTATCTCTTTTGCCGTTGAAACTTGAAACTTGTTTCAGTTGTAATTATCAAATGAAATTGAATTTAAGTTATATGCTTAATAGATTCACCTGCACAGTGGGGGCCACAGAACATCAGAGTAAACCCACCTAACAAGTAGTACTTCCTGATCCATTTTTAACTTAAGCTCTGCCTCCAGCTGGTCCTTCTCTGAGGTCAGGCGATGCACAATGTTACCAATCTCACGGGCATAGTTCTGCTCGAGTTCCGCCTGCTCCCGCTGAACTCGTCGCTCCTGTTCAGGTCCCCAAGCCATGGCCTCACTCCTTATCTTCAGTTCCCCTTCTAACCGCTCCACATTCTTACGTAGCTGCTCATGTCTCTTCTCTGCCGAAGCCTTCTGCTCCTCCAGTTCACTTATTTCCATTTTGAAGCCCTGAGCAATTTCCTTACGCTCAACCTCCATGTTCTGCTTCATCAGTTCTATGGTGCGTTCATAGAAGTTTACCTGCAAGGCATAATTATTAGTATCGCTCCATGTGGACAAATATTCTGACCAGGATGTAGTTTTTATCTTTACCTTGGTTTCCAACTGGATTTTCAGATCTTGGATCTCTTGTTCATATTTTTCTTTAAGTTGCTCCATTGCTAGCTCAGTCTCAATGCTCACAGTAGGGGCTAGACTCTCCAATGACCCCAAAGCTGTCAACAAAAATTCCATTGTGCTGAACAATCCCATTTTCTTTTGATACATCCAAAGTCAGTTCCATAATATCTTACCATTCTTGTTAGTGCATTTCTTGATTTTGGGAGAAGAGATTCTTTTTATTTCAGGGTCATCTAAAAGGCGAATAGGTTAGCAATAAAAGCTGTTTTTAATCTACTGCTGTAAAAGAAAATTCTAGTTTTCAAAATTAAAAAATTAAAATAGAATTTACCAGAATCAGACTCAGTGGTTGGTCCTCTGTGGCTTGTTGACCAGGTGTAAGCGGAAGGTCTGTCTCTTGATTTTCTGGTTTTCTTTCCTGAACCTTGATTTTTCAGTACTTCTAGCTCAGAGCTCAACTCGTCATTCCTGTCCTGCAGCTCCTGTTGCACAAATAATGTCTTAGTCAATGGCAGAATACAGAATGAAACCAACTTAAACTAGAAACTAAATAGGAATACACTTGGTTTTAACATTACAGCAGCATCAAATGGAATATATGGAAAATAAATATATAAAAACATTTATATTGTACATATAACATTTATTGTGCATTTTATTTAAGCAAATGCACACAAGTATCTTAGTCACTGAAGTTTAACATTTTAGCTAGAGTGTATAAGACGGAATCATTGACTATGAAAAAAAACATAAGTACAACCTGCATTTTCTCCCCTGGCAACATAATGATTCAAATTGCCAAAGATAATGCTTCTAATCAAAAAGCCACAGAGAAGCTATGCAAAAACAGCCTTACCCGGCACTGCAATTCATACTCCTTTATGATCCCTGAGAGATGCTCCTCTTGACTTATCAGTCCTGCACTGTTTGGATCTAAACCACCATACTGTCAATCATAAGTACAATATCATTATCAGCCAAAATCACTCAGATTGTTAATGTATTGAAAATACATTATAATTAAGGGGGAACATCTGATGGAAACAATAGGCAAAATTGCTGACCTTGTTCTGTAGCACATGGTCTAGATCCTTCTTTAGTTTAGAGATGTTGCTTTCAGCTTCAGACAGCTTCTCTTTTAGAGCACAGTTCTCCTCTTCTAGACGACTGTTCTCCTATAAAGACAGATTGCCAAATACTTAACCTGACACCACACCAGACAGAAACGTACACCACTCACCATGAGTGAACAGCGTCTAAATGAAGGAAGCCAGAACAGTATGCACAGACAGCAAAGGTGGTGTGCGTCATAGAATAGGGTCTAATACTGACAGGATATTAAAAAATATCTATATATATATTTTTTTATTGTAAAAAGATGGTTTAAGCCAGTGCTTTACAGATTAAATTGAGCTATAATCTTTGGTCACCTTAATGGCAGTAGTGGCTTCTTCCTGCAAGTTGGCTTCTTGGCTTTTGAGGAGTTCTACTTCTTCCCTAAACTTGTCTCTCTCCTTCTCCACCTGCTGAAGCAGCACCTCATTCTCTTGCTCCGTCTCACTTCTCAGAGCACTTAGCTTTTCCCGAAACTCCTGCTCCAGATCCCTTAACCAAAAAAAAAAAAACGTCTTGTTTTAGTAACATGATTTTAAGCAAATCTTATATATTTTTACGGTGGCCCTGAAGTGCAAAACAAATTAACAAAACTGAAAACAAAATAACAAATTCAAAACCTAATTAACAAAACTGAAAACAAAATAACTAATATCTGACTGGCCGAGAAGTGCAATACAAATTAACAAAACGGAAAACAAATTAAAAACCAAATAACAAAACTGAAACTATTTTTTTTTGGAGGGGGGGAGTTTTGTTGTTTTGTTTTTGGTTTTGTTAATTTGTATTGCACTTCTCGGCCAGTCCGATACAAACCGGAAAAGATAGGTATAGTTAGCGAATTAAATGCTTACCACTGATTGGACGAGACATCTGTCACTCAAGATATACAGGAAGTAGGAACTTGTTTCTTTATCTTTGTTTCTTGTGTGCTCTGCTTCACTTTAAACTATGATGGCCGTGAAGTGCAAAAAAATTAACAAAACTGACTTCAGGGCCATATTTGAAACCACAATAATGTTTGCACATTCATACACACACAAATTTCCCGCTACTACAGTACTTCCTGTATATCTTGAGTGACAGATGTCTCGTCCAATCAGCGGCAAGCATTTCATTCGCAATCTATACCTACCTTTTCCGGTTTGTATCGGACTGGCCGAGAAGTGCAATACAAATTGAACAAATTCAAAACCAAATTAACAAATCTGAATACAAAATAACAAAACCAAAAACAAAACAACAAAACTCCCCCCCTCCAAAAAAAATAGTTTTGGGTTTTGTTATTTGGTTTTAAATTTGTTTTCCGTTTTGTTAATTTGTATTGCACTTCTCGGCCAGTCAGATATTAGTTATTTTGTTTTCCGTTTTGTTAATTTGGTTTTGGGTTTTGTTATTTTGTTTTGGGTTTTGTTAATTTGTTTTGCACTTCAGGGCCACCGTAATATTTTAGATGTACAGAAAAAGCTTACTTGATCTTAGACTCATTAAGTGACTCCATGGTGGCATGTCGGTCATCAATCTCTCTGACCAGCTGCAGGTTACGACGGTCAGCCAGTTCCAATTGGGCCTTGGCCTTGTCCCTCTCCTGACAGGCTTGATTTGCCAGTGCTCTAAATAATGGACAGATACAAGAAACATATAAGTCAGCAATCAGCAGACCACTAAATTCTAATGACAACAAAAACTTTTGATAACGAAGAAACCACAGTAATTTTCTCAATCTTTATGTTGTTCTAAGAGAAGGGTATAGAAAACATTCTTCCAAATATCAGCATATCACACCTACATGGAGAGAAATCATAAAATGTAATGCACTATATGGCCTAAAGTACATAGAGATTTGACCAATCATACCTACTCTTATGTGATTAATGAATATACCATTTCAGATTTAGTGCCCCTTTTTCTCTTATAACAATCTTCACTATTCTGAGGACACTTTCCATTAAATTTATGATTTGGGTTGTGTGGATATGCCCATTCAGCCACAATATCATTTATAATGTTGGACAATGATGTTAGGTGAGGTGATCCGGTGCACAATCAGTGTGCACTAAGTGTGATTATTTTAAAGGGGAGTGATTCTATTCCATACCCACCATAGGTGTCCACATACTTGTGGCATATACTGTGTGTTTCAAGTAATTTTGTTGACAGTTGATACAAGATAAATTTGGGTATCAGAAACCTACTGAAGGAATTGGATTTCATCCTTGTAGGAAATGAGTGCAGCCTGGTGGATGCCATTGCCGCTGACCAACAGCTCATTGTCCAGGGCTAGGGTGAGGTCAACCAGGCTCAGCTGCTCTTCCAAATTGAAATCCAAAGTCTGTTCAATAACGCAACAAACTAGAATTATGCACAATGCATGTAAAATGTATGAGAACATTGACCATATTGCAACTAAGGTTGTTACCAAACAGTAAAGCACATCTGCCATAAGCTTTAACTTATGAAAATAAAACATCATGAACGACTCCCATCATCACAGAACACATATTCAATCACTTATGTTTACCCAGTATTTTGGGAAATACAGTGCTAAAATCATGCTAGAATACATCAGACATATCCAATTTCTAATGTGACACAGGTCAGATTTTAGGGCTGTGTAAATGTTTTCAGATGGGATCTGTAAAAAAAATTGAGCAATGTGGCTTGTAATATGAACATAGACATAGTACAGTGAAGTTTCTACTGAAACAAAATTTTACAGTTTTAGTGAAAAAAACAGCTACAAAGCAAAATATCCAGACAAACCCAGTTCTGACCTGAAGGATATCTCTGCTGTTATGAATTCCTTCCTCAGTCCAAAGGGTGATGACACTATCAGGACTGGTGCAGCCTGAGCCATCATCCAGCCGAGTGAGCAGCCTCTGACCCACTGTGGCAGAGAGCAACGAGGGTGAGGTGGACCGCAGAACTCGCTCCTCGAAGTCCTGAGAGATCACAGGTAAGGACATTATAAACAGCACAGTTTCACTGTTTAAAAAAAAAAAAAAAAAAAAAAAAATTTTTTACAAAATCCAAAAACACTGGACAATTGTCAAGTATGAGCTGTGGAGATTCAAATATAAATAACATTGGTCCGCATACCACTAATAATCTAAAACATACTGGTGTTGTAAGCTGTAAGCTCTTTAAAACCACGTGGCCTACTTTTGGAACAAATCAAACTATTACGATTAAATCCACAACAAAAATTAACTGCATTTTTTATATTCTGACTTTACTATATTTTTTCTACATTAATTTCTAATTTCATAATTTAGTACTTATGTGGAAAAGCTTTGCTTTTAGACGGTTCTGAATGTAAAAGCATTTTCTGATGATAGCTTTTGATAATGTCTGGATTAACAAAATCACCTCAGGAAAGTCCAGAGCGCTCTCACTGAAAGATTCGAAATGGTCTTGATGTGCCCACGTTACTAAATGCACTTCAGATAGGATCCCTGAAGTACAATACATTGTGCTCATTCTCCACATGACTGTGGTTATAGAAATCCCTTCTTTGTTGGGTTTAGATGGCTGCAGTCAAGATAAAGCTCCACCTTCCCGGTTAACTTAATTACTTTCAGCATCTGCTGGGCTCAGTTCTTTGGCCTGGTATTTGAGCTGTTTAACCAGTCCTATTTGGCACAGGTAAGTATTTAGCTGCCTAGATTTTCTGCCTGTCTAAAAATACATCCAACATACTGAAACCAGATTAATAACATAAAGGGAACACTTGCATGTCATTAGAAATTCTCTGGCCGCTGGATGCACTTGTAGACTTTATTTACCTCCAAACTTTTACAGCAAATAGTTCAACTGAATAACCTTGTCTAATTTGTGCTTAAAAAACAACTTTATAAATTCTCTCAAGTTATAAATCTAGGTGTTTGTGTGAAACAGAGGCTTTTGAAGGCTTACTGTAAGTGTAGTGACCTGTGAGAAAGAGCAGTGGCTAATGAGACGGGCAGGGGTGGATGCAGCTTTGGGTTCGGGCAAATCTCCATGTATAAACAAACCATCCTGGAACTCAGTAAGGCTCACTTTCCCATCCTGGTCTTTATCCAGTTTCCTGAAGAGATTGTCTAGCTCCTGTGTATAAACATAAGCGTTAAACTCAGTAAATAAAATTTAAAACTAACATTTAATCCTTGTAGATATGTTGATCATTTAGATGTAGATATATTGCTTTATTCTCACTATAACACAGCGAATGGCTGCACACTGTAAGACAAGTAGGAAACATTTTGATTTTTGATTTTTAGACACATCAGTTTCCACTGATTAACTACTAGCACTTACTTAGAGCATGACCACAACTAATCCTCACAGGGTGGAGAAATATAATTTGGGGTGGATGCAATAACTGGAATATATTGTAAACAAATTACTGGCATAGGCTCATTCCGCTCCAAACAACAGAGGAAATCGAATGCCATTCTACTTATATGACGAGAAGGTCTCCGCTCTTCTGGACTCTTTGTAACAGATGCCTGTGGCACTGTAAGGAATTGTTCTTGTAAACTAATGACAATTTGGCACACACTCTATTCCCTGCACAGGGAGACAGAGCAATGCATTTTATAAATAAATGACAGGAGTGTAATGTCCTTGTACATTGTGTGTAACATGGGCAACATTTTCTGGAGTTCACATTTCCACTAAGAAGGTAGATTTTACTTCTCCATAAAATTTTATCTCTTCCAAATCAAGGTATAGCTTGGCTGGGAATTTCCCCAAACAATAGTGGAATGAGTTTTTTCATTGTGATGAAACGAAATCCTTTTCTGAACCAGACAAATTACACATCCCAGCATTCAGCAGAGTGCATGTTTCCCAGAATGTTTCCTTTTTTTTCTTTTCTTTTTACTATAACCAGTGAGTGTATAATCTACTACATTTTAGTTTGCTCTGGTTCATATAACTGTACCTCAGATTGTAGATCCTTGATGCCAATGTGGTCACATACTAGCAACAGCTCTTGCTTGTTCAGCGATCCTCCAGCGCCAACCCCCAGATCCTTCCAAACCGCTCTCACCTGCCCATCTGTTACTTCCTGACATGGCTCAATGAAGTGCTTCCGACCTCCTAAGCTGTCTGGCTTCCAGCACTTTAACTGGCCTGAGAATTTTAAACGTGTAAATAAATTTAAACAAACAAAGCAAATGTTTGACAGCTTGAATATTATTAAAGGTTTTGCACTATTTATTAAACTATTTCTTAAACTATTCTTCTATAAGTATTCTTCTTACTTTAAAATGTAAGCAAATTTGTAATATTGACAATGTTACTTGCAATGTACAAAAATTCAGATTCCCGCCATGCCTTATCCAAGGATTTGAATTTAAACTAATCATTAAATTTGCACAAAAGAGTCTATGCACACTGTCAGTAAAGCAAAAAAAAGGGGAATGCTAGGAAACTTTAAGATTCAAGTAAATATTTGAAAGATTCTACTTTTCACTTAAGTTGTTATCAATAATATAGTTTGAAATGGTCTCCGACTTTATTGTATACACTGATTTAGATTAAAAAAAATTTTATTAAACATATGATGATTAACAATGATAAGACAAGACAGTGTGCAGAGACTTTTGTACCAAATTATAGAAAGTAACTATGAAAACTTACCTTGTGCCTCAAATTGAAGTGAGTTCTGAATGGCATTTTGCTGTTCCCTGTTTGTTTCCTTGTTGTTTCCTGTGTCTTCATCAGACTTCAGACTCTAAAAATATATAATAGTTCAGCAATTATTTTTGGACTGTAAATTTTAACTCACTCACTAACTCTCACTCATCGTCTATACCGCTTTATACTGTATTCAGGGTCGCGGGGATCTGGAGCCTATCCCAGGAGGCTTAGGGCACAAGGCAGGGTACTCCCTGGACAGGGTGCCAATCCATCACAGGGCACACACAAATACTTCACAATTTTTTCGAGAACGGCAATTAGCCGAACCTGCATATCTTTGGACTGTGGGAGGAACCCGAAGTACCCGGAGGAAACCCACCGAGCACGGGGAAACCATGCACACAAAGACGGAAATTGAGCCTGGCCGGGAATCAAACCCTGGAGGTGCAAGGCGATAATGCTACCCACCACACCACTGTGCCACCTGTAGTGGTAACCTAAAGTGCATTTTAGGAACACCAATATAAATTTATACTAGTCACTTCTTCATAGAAAATGCACATTCAACCCCAATGACACTTTTGCATTTATACAAAATATATTAAATATAGCCTAACTGTGTTTTTTTTTACATGCAGCTGCAGTACAGTTCACATACTCCACAGTCATAGAACACATCAATACAATCACTCTTGACAGAGAGGGGTCACTGTTTAGCTTCCAGCAATGCCTAATAAAACACACACAGGCCACAATCAATTTTCATCAGCTTAGGGTATTGTACAGAATTACATAACTGTTCACAAACAGTTTTCCAGCAGAGAGCATAGAGTGTTTGTCTCTTCTGTCCCTCTCATACAGTATCTTCTTTTAGCATCTCTTTTCACCCATCACTAATGCAGTCTCTCTTTTCTCTTACATTCACTCTTAACTTTTGCTTATTAGGAAATTCAGAGCTGGTTAATTTACAAACTTAAGCCTCTATACTGAAATTGTGTCAATGAGAATCTTTTATCCAAATTGGCAAAAACTACAGAATAAGCATAAAGTCTTTCCCTGATTTCAAACATACATTTACCCTCGCTAAAGCATCTGTTATCTTTGCCTTTAAAGTTTCAAAAAAGTCTATTAATTAAGTGATATAATGCCACAACTTTCATGTATTTACCATACATGAACACATAACATAATTAGTAAGATGCCATTGTACATAATCAGGGAAGGACTTTTCGCTTACCCTTTATGTTAATACTAAAGTGTATTTATATTCACAGATTAATAAGTTTAAGAGAGCATACAGAAATCACTGAGAATGTCCTGGCTACAATCAGTATGTTTGCAGTACAGATATAATTAACAGTTTAAACCACCATAAAATTAACCAAAAATTTTTATGTGATCTTGGACAGTTTAAAAAAAAGGAGATAAAATGTGATACAAAAATCTGTGCATAAATGTAGCATACTTATTGCATATAGTATTACATAAAAGACTAGAACTGACTTTAAAAAAATATTTACCAGTTTAGTTAGTTACATTAGAAGAGCAGTTTGATTAAACATTACAAAAAGATATGAAATCTCAGATTAGTGATTTACTTCCTCCACAGAAACTTCGCAGTTACTTACAGTCTTTACAGACATGACTGCTTTCACCCATTTAGGTGTAAATACACTTGTTATCTTTTTAAATGATCATAATCTTTGGGGAAGTATGGCTTTGAATTCTCTTCTTCACCACACTGCAATGCTAACCATTTCATATTACTCTAAGAGAAAGTGGTTTGAAACCACACAGTCCCTCAGGCTGCTAGAACAGTCCATGCCAGCTAGGTTACATAAAAGCCCTACATACTTAAAAAATGCAGAGAGAGAAAAAGGGAGAAATTTTGGAATGCAAATATGTGCTTCTAAAACGAGAGACCAGCAGGCCCGATTACAGTGTATGGCAGGCTAATTACTCAAGATGTGTGTCTTCACTCTGGTCTCCACCCAAACCAACCAAACAAGGCTTCTAATCTAAACATTTAAAGCCAAATCAGTATAATTGACAGATAATCATATAGCACTACGATTACATAGCCATCTTATAATCAACATAAATTGCTATGGGAGTGATTTGTGGAACAGCATGCATTCTGTGAGAGACAGAGAGAGAGAGACCTCTCACCACAGTTCTCACTTTCTCCATAAGTGGACCACCACGGATGTCTTAACACCCTGAACAATGCTAATTTCAGCCTCCCTCCCCCTTCACACATTGTCATGGATTGATGGTAAACAAAGTCATTGTTACAGTTAGCTTTTGCTCGAGTACCTTTTGTATTTAGGGAAACTGTAATATGATGCCTCAGAAATCAAATAGAAAGGAAACAGAGCCTGATCGTAGGAGGAGTTCCACCACACATTTTTCTCCACAACACAGACAGAGAGTAAATAAAATACTCCTAAAAGAAAAAAGTGAGGAACACAAAGGCCCTATTTAACCAGTGTTCCTGCACAGTAGAAAAAAGTAGGAAAGTGTATTAAACCATTTCTTGATCCTGAGCCAACAGTAACAGTGAGAACTGGTGAAGGTGGAGGTTGGAGAAAAGGCCGCCACTTGCACATTCCACATTACCGCACTTCCTGAGTAGCGAGCAGCTGTGCTCACACTCCCGTACTGCTGGAGGTACGCAGTGCTCTGACTCTGCTACTGAACTACTAACACTCCTAAAAGCAACCTTAAGCATTACCCAGCACAAACACTGACATTTTAACTGGTGTTTAAAAACTGGTACGAATACAGACCACTGTCCCCTTTAGAGAAATACAGTGCTATAAATATTTATTCAGGCCTTGATATGGTATTAATAACAATCCTTGAAAGCGTGTGAGAATTAAGCTTCCTACCTCTACGCTCTCTAGTGAGGTGGAGCGTCTGAGCTTGGCCCTCCTCACACCTGTACAAGGCGTCTCGTCCTTTTCCGTCTCATCCGTCAGCACAGAGGTGGTTTTATCAGGTCGAGACCTGCGTCCATAGCGCTTTGTCCCTTTCACAAACTTTGGGCTGACCTCCTCTGGCAGTGCTGAGGAAAAAATTTTAATAAATCATATGCAGAATAAGATGTACCCATTTTTACTATATTGACTATAAAAGCAAACTCTATGTAAAATTAGCTCAAAGTGTCTCAATATTCCTAGAATGTTATTGTGGCTTAAAAGACATAAAATGTACTTGAAATAAATGATTTTTTTGAAGATAAACAATTTTGCAATACTTCCATCTTCTAGTACACGGATGCTTTTATCATGTTATTCCATCTAGGAACCTCTGTAGTCCAACTAAGGACCGTGGAGGTCAATAGTGACCATTGTATTTATTCCCATTTTACGACTGTGGTGGGACCTCCGGTTAACATTCACACATGCATTCACACACTATGGGCAATTTGGGAAGGCCAGTTACCCTAATCTGCATATCTTTGGACTGTGGGAGAAAACTGGAGTACTCGGGGAACCCACCAATCACAGAGAGAAAATGCAAACTCGATGCACACAGTCCCTGATGCGGGAATCAAACCCGGACCCTGAAAGTGCAAGACGACAGTGCTAACAACACTAAGCCACCATGATGTAATTAGGTCTAAAGTACTGTATGTACCTGGCTCAAGGTAGCTGCTTTCCTCTTCAGATGTAGAAAAGTCTAATGACCTGGAGAGCACTGCTACAAATCCCTCCTTGAACTCTTCAAAATTCACCTTAACCCATAAATAAAATATAATTATAAAACATTTATGTAGATATTATACAGTGTATTATACTCTATTATTATTCTATACCGTGTAATGTATTACATACACTTATACTAGCATTAGGGTTATTATAGTAAACTGAAACTATAATAAAAAGCCCCGTACTCCACAACAGCTCCGCTTTACAAAAAGTATTTTTTTGTTATAATGCAAAAGTATTTTTGGAAAATTACACAGTAATAAACGCTACATTATGTAAACCTATTATAACATTGACTGGCACAATCAGCTAATTCAATTCCAAGAGAGTGGTCATGCATCACCCTTGCATAATGCTGTGACCCGAGCAGTATGTCCAATAGAAGTGGGAGATGAGCATCCAAACTCAGTTTGTGGCAAAGTGCAGTGATCTCTTCTTTATCCAGGTAACCCGTGCCAGTAGTGTCACAGCTGTCAAACTCCTCTTTCAGCTGAGTCACGTAACGGTTCTGCTCATCCTCATCCATTCCACCACATACTGCATAAACTGCATATGACCTATGTAAGTAAGACATGTAAAAATAAGAGATTTTTGTTTATTTCAAAGTATTTCTATCTACACAGTGTTTATAGGATCACCCAAATCAACAGGAAATTTAGTTTCTCCATGTCTGATTAGATAGAAAGTGAGATAGACAAATAGATAGATAGATAGATAGATAGATAGATAGATAGATAGATAGATAGATAGATAGATAGATCATCGTGTAACAATGTTTTTGGTTATCTTAATGTGCATTAAGATAACCAAAATACTATATATACGATTTTTACATATTGTACAGCATATACTTTATTGTCTGTTTTTAATTTATATATATATATATTCAAATATTTATATATGGACTTTTGCGCTGCCTGTCACTGTGTTGTCTAAATGTAGGCTAAGTGTAGGACCATGATTCTGTCGGACATGCAACTCGAAATTTCCATAAATTTAACTGAAGTTTAGGTGGTTGAGTTCATGTCTGATGTCTCATGTAAGTTTTCGAATAAAACATAAATAGAATTTATTTAGGAATTTGTAGATCAAGTCATTTGTAATTGCAATGTTAATATGTTGCTCATTTTATTAGTAATAATAGAAATAATAATAATAACTATTTGTGTTAACTACACTAGCGACGTACAGTAAACCCACAAACATGAGGGGCCCCAAAAAATTTATACACACTTGAGCACTGGTTATTTACGGCCTTTTTTAACACTTGAAATGAATTATGACAGCAATGTGCAGTATTACTGTATTTTCCTATAAAGATGTCAGTAGTCGCACCATAATTACTGTAATGTTGTCATGTTACCATGATTTTTTTTGTGCATATATTTTTCATGTTGATATGTGTATCCATTTTTTTTGTGCTTCTCTGTGTAAACATTTGTCTTTCCACACTTCTGAGGACCTTCCACATTATTAAAGGAGCTAATTAACGCTATGTTTACATCTATATTTATGCTAACATAAAACTTATGTGTAAAACTGTTCATTAAAAGGAAAACTAAACTGTTGTAGGTTTGGTAGTTAAAATAATAATTAAAAAGGAAAGTAAGAAAAGGAAAAAAAAAAACAGCTTTCCTTGTGGGGACAAGCCAAATGACCTCGCAAGGTTAAACACACACACACACACACACACAAAGTGAGAAAAAGAGCTCGAGTGCACACATTTCCAAGACGTGTATAAAGTATTATCAGTGACACTTTGGATTAAAAAACAACAATTTGAAAGTCTGTTTACACACAGCTGTATATATGTGCATTTCCCATGATGCATTCCTCGAACCTGAACGCTTCACCATGGGAACGAGACTCGACACCGAAAACAAAAGCCCGATCAGCCAGGACAGTTTTATCTGTTTCACACACGGATTCCTCAGCCGACACGGAGCAGATGCGTGGGCGATCCGAACTCGAAAATATGCACACGTAACTGAAAGAAAAGTGAAACATGAGTCCATCTTACCGTCTTTACTGTATCGTGCCGTTACTTTCGGTCAAACCAACTGTGTTTTATTCCACCGCATCACGGCAAAGGCGGAAAGAACTAAAACAACGCAGTCCCCATTAAATCCCCGGAGAAGTGAACAGGACAGGGGTACAGTCACTGGTACGGACACACACACACACACACACACACACACGCGCGCGCGCGCGCACACACTGTAATGAGGCAGTCTCGCCGATAGTTACTTATTGCTCATTCAGAGATGCTCAATGTGTGTGTGTGTGTGTGTGTGGAGAGAGCACAGAAAACACGCAGGCCGCTCAGCAGCCCCTAGTGGCCAGGCGGAAAAGGTGAATTTGGCCTGTGTGTAATCACTGCTATCACACTACATGGAGCTCTGAGCAGGGCTTATATTCTACAATATTCTACAATTCCCCCATTTGACACCAAACAGTAATGCACTCTGCGTTCTGACATCTTTCTATTGAAACCAGCTTTAACCTTTTCAGCAATTAGAACTACAGCAGCTCTTCTATTGGATCAGACTACACAGCCTAGGCTGGCGCCCCATGTGCATCAGTAAGCCTTGAATCCTTCCTGGGATCACTTTTGGTATGCCTTGTCCCCTGCAGCATGAAAACATTCCATAAGAGCTGCAGCTTTGGTGCTGCTCTGAACCGTTCATCTAGCCATCACAGTTTGGCCCTTCTCACAGTAGCTACAGATACAATATCTGGAAGGCACCTGGAAGTGAGTGGGATACATAAGGTAGCAAGTGACCGTTTTGTCCCTGAATATGATGTGTTGAAAACAGACAGAAAGGACAAACGTGAGGATTGAAGTGACTTTGACAAGGGCCAAATTAATAACTGTGTTACAAATCGTATTATGCACGCAGTTGAAATTCCAAAATGGATTCATGAGAATGTGGGCTTTTTCCACAAATGTTCAGTGACATTACTGTAAACAGATACACAACTGACAATTAATTATGTTTAACTCATGGAGAAGTATATTTCTTGGCAAATCGCCACAATATAAGAGGAATAAAACCGTTCACAACATGCACTTTATTATAGTAAAATTAAGAAATCATTTTACTACCAGATCGTTTTCAAAAAAGTTTAAAATATGTCCTAGACCATACATACATACAGTAGACTAATGACACAGACAGAAACATTGACATTTAATGCTTGGTTTATTTTATTTTAAAAGCAGAAATTGAATTTGAAATAAATATTTCAATCAAACACCTGTCTGCTTATTAAATATTATAGTCCACTTTTCTTTACATTTGTAGTTAGTTAATTTAGTAAGGCTATTTAGATTGAAGGTCTGGTAATTTTTGAAATTTAAAAAGAAAACGCCATCCCATAATACTCTCTATAGACTACAAGCAGACAGTGCATCATTAAACAAGTGCAAATCCTTTAATTACACAACTGCATGTAGTCTTCATTCCCATGACAGGAAATACTCGAAGGGAAAAATCAACTGTTTGTTTCTGATTACCCCAAGAGGGGAAGTTAAGACTGAGATCTCTGCAGACTTCTGACTGCCACTTCCAAACAATTTTCTACAGAAGCATCTTTAACAGCATCCTGACAAGCAACATCAGCATGTTGTATGGTAACATCACTGGTCTGGATCTCAAAACCCTTAAACCTTTGGTGTGATCAGCATTGCATACCTCTGGTGAACATCTGCCACACCAGCAGGATGTTTGCATTCATGCAGAGAGCATGGGTGGTTGGGAAGTGGTCGCATTAAGATATTTAAGTGTTTCAAAGTACAATTGATAGGACTGGGCAAATTCTAGCAGTAACATATGCACTAAGATGGGAAATTTATGTTTATTCAATATCATCGACGGTTTTTAGATTTTTTACAAGAAATGCAAGATGATCTTAGGGCACAAAAAAGGGGGGTATGGTTAGGGTTAGGCAGCGCACGTTAGGCCCCTGAGATCATTTCTGAGAACAGTTAAGCACCACAGCACGATTAGGCATAGTATCAAACAGAGTCCCATCAAGTAGTTGTTTAGTTTCAATTTTATCTGCTTTTACTGTGCACTGGGGAATCTAAAATGTGGGGAAAATGCATAATAAAAATTAAATTCCTGAATTCTATCCAATGGTGTCAAATACACTATGAATAAATCCAATAAGACATTAATATATGATTATATTAATCTTCATTTATTTTTAACACATGCTTAAATGAGGAGAAATTAGTTTACATTACCACTATTTTTTATATATATTTTATATATATTAACTTAATATAGCCATTTGTTTAAAATATATATTTAAATTATATATATATACTATTATAAAAGTAATTGTGCTGTCGCAATTACATAACAAAAGAAGTGGAGACCGCCCACTTTGGATGTAATCTCCGCGTGCTTTGCAACGTGATATTTCTGCGCATGTGCGTAATAAAATCGGGCAGGATCATCGTTACCTAATCTGCGTCTGCTGTCTAATTCACAACACGTCGTATACGATGCGTGTCGGGGAATCACACTGATTGTAACTTTAAGGTTGGTGTGATTCATTGTTTACTACTTAGTGGTGTGAAAGATAAACATTTTAACAGTAGGTTACACTGTCTTATGGGACTTTTACTATACTGTTCAAGTGGACAAATGGTTTATTTGTAAGGGCTTGGTCTAACAACCAGTTAAACTAGGTTACACTTAATGACTTGCGAGGTGATTTTCGAGTCTGTCAGCAGTAGCCATAAAATGACAGAAGTACCAGCAAGCATTTAATTCAACAGTTATCGGTCATTTGTGGACTGTTCCTGCACGGAGTAATAATATATTCGCAGCAGTTCCTGGTACTCTACTTCTTTACCAAAGCTATGTGGAATAGACTGCGATTTCCGCCATGCTGGAGAGAGCTAAAGCCATAATGCACCAATGACAATTAACTAAATGATCAGCAGATCAGCAGTGAGATTAGTTTTAAAGAGAACATTAAAAAAGAAAAGGACAACGTCGTGCTTAATAGTTGCTGTATGATTTGCTAGTCTTTCTGGCGAATCCTGTTTTCCCCGTTATGATTGGTTGTAAGAATTTATTCTGATCTATGATTGGTTAGATCTCCACAGATGAGCCAATTCTAGAGCACGAAGGCGGAACTATAGTGTAGCTGCACTTCCTGCTGCTTTCTTTTAGAGCAGATGAGGTTTGGGGCTGAACTTGTTTAGGGTACAAGTAATTTAATATCTGAGGGTGAGTTACGAAGTGTATTATTTCAAGAGAAGAACAATTTTTAATTAACCTGTTAAATATAAATAAACAGAACAAAGTGAAAGCTGCAAAGAGCCACTCTGAGCCATTTTCTCAACCAAGCTGCATGTCTCTGGAAATGTTTTGTTGTGCAGGAATCTGAAAGAAAACGATGCATAGTACAAACTAAATAAACCTGAATTCTACTAGAAGGGGAAAGCACCAACAGAGGACTGTGTACTGTCAATGTTTATGCTAGCCCAGTAATCTAAAATGTAGGGAATAAAAGCATAATAAAAAATAACTACTGAAAGTTATCCATTGGCATCCTTTTCACTGATGACCAAAATGCACACTGACTGATATTTAAGTGTATATATCAGATACACTGTTTACAGTCATATTATATTATATATATATATATATATATATATATATATATATATATACAGTGTGAATCTGAAACACTTCACATTTAGGTGCATCAATGAGTTAAAAAATATTGTAAAACAATATGAATATACTGTCTCTACATGTACATAATGATTAAATGTACCGGAGGGGAGTTAAGTAACTGTACACGAGGTGCACCAGCAAGTTGCAATTTTAATTAAAATAGAGAATGAAAGAACAGTAAGTCCCCAACCTTCAAATGAGTTCCGTTCCGAGAGCTATTTCTTAATAATGAATTCCAACGAATATTGGTTAGGTACTTGGATACTAACACAGTTGGCTGTACACAGTATAAAACTAACATGTTCCATGATGGTTGAATGATTCATGTTAAAAGAACAAGCAACGTTTACACTTGCTTCCGGACATCCTAGGATGCAAGCTGCACGCACGTGGCAATGTATGGTGGACATGTGATCTAACTAACGCAATTGAACATGCTTGACCACATGTTCTCATCTTTGAAAGTTCGTAACTTGAATGTTCACATGAGGGACCTGTTTTTAGATTTTCTGAGATCCTGTTTATGTGGCTCATATGCCGAATATGAGCTGCCTTAAATCCAATTTTAAAATCTCATTTTTATGTTGTGCAACATTTTAAATAAACAGATCTAAGTCACTTAGGTAAAATTCAGGTTTTGACTTGCTGAAGCATTGTAGTGTATGAACCCTAGGTATAGGAATAGGTTTACATTTTACATTAAGGCACTTGGCAAACGCTCTTATCCAGAATGACTATAAAAAAGTGCTTAAGTTTCCATAATTGGATAGATTCTTACACTGGTTTACTAAGTTGCAAACTAAGTACCAGTCAAACACTGTTGGGAATTTTTGTTTGTGTTTTGGGGGGGTTCACCCAAGTAGTGAAGAAACAGATATGTCTTAAGTCATCGTTTAAATATTGCATGAGTCTTAGCTGTACGGACATCTAGAGAAAGTTCATTTTCCCACCTAGGTTCCAGAGTCTAGATGTATGTCATCCTCGATCTCTGAGACGTGGTGGGCTTAAAGCAAATTGCCCCACAATATGAATCAATAGTGTGGCAATATGTAGCCCAAAAAAGGATGATCAAATATTTTGTTCTTGTATTTAGATAGGGGCATTAATGTATTTTTATTCATTTCAGATTTACACTATGGGAGGCCAGTTGTCCATTGATGAGAAGGTTCATGTGGTAATTGTTGGTGGTGGGTTTGGTGGCATTGCAGCTGGCATGCATCTTAAAAGTCACGGGGTACCCTTTATCTTGATTAACCCTTTAGATGCATTTCATCACAATGTTGCATCACTGCGCGCTTCAGTTCAAAGTGGTATGTCAGCATAACACATTTTGAAATAATGTATTCTTACTAAAGTGATTTTAAATATATGTAGCATTTCTTTTGGGTATTTTTTTTATGTGTAACAGTCACTGCTTTTTATTTACACAGGCTTTGCCCAGCAAACCTTTATCCCTTACAAAAAAACATTTGGCCTGAATTTCCTTCAGGGCCGTGTGACACAAATAGACACTACAGAAAAATTTGTTGTGCTCGACAATGGAAAGGTATTTACTGATGCTTCTTAAAAATAAGTAACTATCTTGCAATATTGGTATTAAAATCTAAACAATGTGTAACTTTTTATAGGAAGTAAGATATTCACACCTGATTCTCTGTACTGGGTCAGATGGACCTTTTCCTGGGAAATGCAGCAATGTGGATACGTACCAGAAAGCCATAAAGAAATATGAAGATATTGTAAAAGAGGTGGAACTTTTAACTGTCATACTAAATTTCTCCTTTTCTGGAGGGTTACAAACATGTCTTATCATGTTATCAACAAAACAGGATTTGTCTAAACAGGAAGACAATTCAGTATAATGTCCTTTCTCAGGTCCAGGCAGCTGACTCAGTGCTCGTAGTTGGTGGTGGATCCACCGGGGTGGAAATGGCTGCTGAGATCAGGACAGAATATCCAAACAAGAGGGTAATTATACTTGTTTAAGAAACTGCTTTTACGGAGCATTTTAATAACTAGAAATACAAATTAAGGATTTTTATTATTAATTAAAATTTGTATTATTATGCAGGTTATTCTTGTTCACTCACGTGATACCCTAGCTGATTCAGAGCTGCTTTCCAGTGTAAGAGAAGAGGCCAAACAGGTACTACTCGAGAAAGGAGTGGAGTTATTTTTAGGTAAATCTTTATGATGACATTTATATATTTCCAATACATTCAAACTACAGTACTAGTCAAAAGTTTGGACTTACCTTATAATTCAATGGTTTTGTTTAGTTATTATTATTATTATTATTATTATTATTGTAGTAGTATTTTTACATTCTAGAACAATCCAGGAAAATTAACAGTCAGTTGTTATTTTAAGACACAAAAGTCAGTTGTTCTGGTGTAGTTCTTGCAAGAACAGTTTTGTCAAGTTCTCCTGCAAAACCCATCAAGCACCATCATGGAACTGGCTCTCATAAAGACCATCCCAGGCAAACAAGACAAAAACGTACCTCTGCTGCAGGGAAGAAGTTATTTCAAGTTACCAGCCTTAAAAATCACCAATTAACAGCATCTCAGATTAGAGTCTTTATGAAGGCTTTGCAGAGCATAAGCAGCAGACACAATACCAACTGTTCAAAGGAGATTATTGCATATTTTATATTCAGCATTGTTTTACAATGTTAAAAGAAATTAAAAACAGGAAGAAACCAATGAATTAGAAGGTGTGTCCTAATAATATTTATTCTTCTTATTATTATTATTATTATTATTTATTAATTTTTTTTGGCAGATTTGGTCTTGGTCTTTAAATGTTTACAGCATAATTGGTTAGTCCAAAATTCATTTAATTATTTTTTTTCATTTTCAGGACAGAAAGTTTCAAACCTTGATGAGCTGGAACTGAATGTGAAGGGCAAAATGATAAAGACGGATAAGAACGAGCAGTTTACTGTTGACCTTATTATTTTCTGTACAGGGAATAAGATCAATTCAGATGCATACAGGTCCAGTTTAGGTCAGTAAATAAGTAAATACCCAGATAAATGAGATTTTCTATAAATGTGGCATTTATGTAACATGAGTGTGAATGTTGACCAGTGGTCTTAACACAGTTGTAAAAATGGGAATAAATACAGTGGTCACCATTGGCCTTCTTAGTTGGTCTACAGAGGTTTCTAGCTGGATTTATAAATCTCTGCATTTATGTATATTTTAATGCTTAATTGTTAAATGTAGATGTAACAGATATATTCTGACACACATTTCTAGTGTTAAAATTGATATATCCATCCATTTCATTCTGTTTGCTATGTATCTACTCATGCTTCAGCTGGGTCTCTGGCACAGAATGGAGCCCTGAAAGTGAATAAGCACATGCAGGTGGAGGGCTTTGAAGATATATATGCTGTTGGGGACTGTGCTAACGTGAATGAACCAAAGATGGCCTACCATGCTGGACTTCATGCCAAGGTGGTTGTGACAAATATTATTAACAGTCTGGCCGGAAAAGCACTGACGTCATACAACACAGGTAACATATTTCACCCTTTTCTTAGATTGTACCCTTTGGTTGCATGCGCTAATCTTGCAGATGGCTTTGATGTCTACATTCATTTTGCACTTTATTAGGGACACTACGAGGTGGTGTAAATGTTTCGAGATTTATGTGCCATTGATCCGGTCACTTTCGCTATGGGGTTCTCTCTCAGACGCCTTAAAACCTGGCTGTAGAATTTGCTATTGACTGTTGCTGGGGATGAAATCTTGATGCGCAATGTCACTTTTGACACACTGACTTATGAAGCTCTATGCTCCCTGTGACTGTGTGTGCAGTTCATTGTATGGTCAGAATCATCGAGATCACATGTTTTCTCCATTCTGATTATTAATGTTAACACTGAAACTGCTGAAATCTTATCCTTGAGAGCCATTTCCGTATGCTTGAAGTTACCGCGGTCATCTGTAAAAACAATACCATGCAACTCTAAACAGCATGAGACCACGCAGACATCATACCACTAAGAAAGGAGATTAATTTTGTCTCCTAAATGTGAAAGTACTTTGGTATAAAAAATACAAATTAATCCCAGAACAAAAACAAAGAACCATGTGAAGACACTAGATGGAAACGGGAACAAACATATTTATAGCCGTAGTAAAACAAGTCCTATATCAATTAAACCTGAAAGGCCGGTGAAGCCATTGTTTAAAATGCAAGCTGAAAGAGGCCAGTAGCATCTCTCAAATACTGTTATTTCGACATTTTACATTCTTAAAATAAAGTAGTGATCCTACCAGACCTAAGACAGTATTTTTTTACTAGGATTAAATGTCAGGAATTGTAAAAAAAAACTGAGTTTAAATGTTTCCGGTAAAGGCGTATGCAAACTTCTGTTTTCAACTGTACAGTTCATTTTTTCTGACCAAGTGCACTCCTTCATGGAAACGGTATTTCCTGATGCCGGTGGCCATTTTTAAACGAATAATGCTCCCTGCCCCGCTGCAAAAATGTTTTTAAGAATGGATTAAGAAACAGAACATTGAGTTTGAGGTGTTGACAAGATCTCCGGATTCTTTAGATCTCAGTCTAATTGAGCATCTGTGGGATGTGCTGGACAACCAAGTCTGATCCATAGAGGCCTCACAATTTACATGACATGACCTGTTTTAAACTTTCACCTGCACAACACACATGATGTTATTTCTATCTGTTATCACCCAGATGAGGATGGGTTCCCTGTTGAGTCTGGTTCCTCTCAAGGTTTCTTCCTATTGCCATCTCAGGGAGTTTTTCCTTGCCAACGTCGCCATCACCCTTGGCTTGCTCATCAGAGACATCATCTAGACACATTTTTTTCACCCATACACACTTCCAAATATTTTCTTTCCTTTTTTTTCTAAAAAAAAGAAAAATTGAATTAAATTGAATTTTGACAGAAAAAGCAAGACCCACTCAATATTATCGGCCAGAACATAATGTGTGTGTGTGTGTGTGTGTGTAAAAACCCGTGTGTGTGTGTATAATGCATTTAAATTTTGTCTCTCTGATTTCTTTTGTAGGAAATGTGACAATGCTGTTGGCTATGGGCAGAGATGATGGTGTGGGACAATTCAATGGTTATAAACTACCTCGCTTCTTAGTCACTAAGGGGAAGAGTCAAGGCTTACTGCTGTGGAAGAGCTGGATGGAAATGGGACAGAAAGCACCTAGCTAGTAGGTAGCCACAGGGTCTATTATTGTGCAGTACACAAAACTACATTCATCTAGTTCAAGGAGATTCCTATTCCTATTGGTGTGGTGGTAATTTTGTTATCAGCCTAAATAGAAGGACATATATGCTGTTAATTATATATCTTCAATGTAACTAAAGATTTTTTAATAACAGTACTGTATCTCGCAGTGTTTTTAATGGGTTCACATGGAAGATACATGTTTAATAAAGTGTACTTTTCCCCCCTGACAAACAGTTAAAACATCTTTACATACAGGTGCCATGAATTTTTTTTTCACTTATTTTTTCTTTTTTTGTAATGTCCAACAAAGTCCATTTGTTAAGTGTTCACATATATACTGCTGTAGTATAGTATGTAGTATATATAATACCTCCATGCAATACAGGGAAGACATTTAAATGTAAAATCACAAGATAAATATTAGATGATGAATCAGGATTCCAGCTTTTGTTTACTAACCTTTACATCTACTGTAGATTAAACAAACCTTTTGTTTGACTTTACACATTTTTGTGAGCCTTGTGAAAACTGTTACCCAGTGTCCTAATATTATATGCTGTTCAGTTTACTGAAAGACTGTCTGTCCAATAATTTGTTTTCCCTTAAAAAGTGTATAGTCTGTCACCAAGGAACGTATGATCTTAGATGGCTATCCAAATGTAAATATTAGGAAATTAAATTCTGATATAACGTATCATGCTCATCTTTTGATTTCAAGCCTAAATGCCCTTGGTGTATAGCAAAAATGAATAAATTTACCTTGCTTTGGACTCTTATGTGTTCCATGTATTCTGTAATAGTTTTTTGTATTATCCTTTTCCATGGAAGAGGAAGTAGGTAAATGACTTTCAGAAAGGTTTTTTTCTTTCTGTCTCTAAACCTAAAGCTACACGTTTTAGATCACAAAGGGCTGGTTATTAAAGAGGGTAGCTCAGTGGTTAAGGCATTGGGCCAGGGGTAGCTCAGTGGTTAAGGCATTGGACTACGGTTCGGAAGATCCCAGGTTCAAACCCCACAACCACCAAGTTGCCACTGTTGGGCCCTTGAGCAAGGCCCTTAACCCTCAACTGCTCAGATGTATAATGAGATAAAAAAAAAAAAAAAAAAAAAAAATGTAAGTCGCTCTGGATAAGAGCGTCTGCCAAATGCCTAAATGTAAAGAGAAACAATAGTGTTGTTTTATCAATAATTCACAGCCCATGACCTTCATTTGGAGTATAAGCACAACCTCAAGCAATGACATTTGTTTAATGCATTCAACATAATTTTCCAGTGAAAAGATCACATTTACAATGAAAACAAAATCAATGTAAAGTCAGTATAAATGAAATAATGTAATGTATCTGGTATATATGCTTTTGTTAAAACAGTAACATATTGTCACCTCTAGATGGTGACAATATGTTTCAAAAACGTAACTTGGGTTTGATCCAAATAATTTACAGACAGTTAAGTATTCTACACTCTTAAAACAAAAGGATAATTTAGGGCTTTTGGACAAACAAGTTTGCCTCCTAACAGGACTCCACTTGAAAATCTCTAATTAGCAGACCATTTGTGAAGGGAAGGAGAACCTACAAAAAAACTTTAACTGTTCTTTTAGAGGAAGGCTAAAGGCACCTTCAGGGTTGTACATTAGCCTTTTTGTTTTTAAGAGTCTGTGTAATAAAAGCATGCAGGTGCCTGTATGTGTGTAATTCCACTTTTCCACAAGGTTTACCCGTGCCTGATATGATTCAGTTCAACTATGGTTTGTTTTTTTCAGTTAGCTTACCAAATCCTGGAGTTTGTCCAAAACCATGTGTAGTCATGCATGGCAGATTTTTTTGTGTGTTTTTTTATGCACTTAATTTTTCTTAAATCATTATATTCACACCTCCAGCTATTGGGACTAAAGAAAGGTGAGGTATGTATTGTTAAAGTAAATGTCATGGAAATGGGGGGAAAAGGAGGTACCAGCAGACATTTTAAATAAAGTATTACATATGAAATAACATCATATGAGATTATGTATGAGAACAATAAAAAAAATGTGAAAAGCAATCTCAATTTCTGGTGCAGTATATACTGCATGCATACTTTTTTTTAACCCATAAAATAGCATATTAAAACATGTTACATTTGCAGCACTTCTATTTATATTGTCTAAAAACATAGGTATTGATACAATGATACTGAAACATGATCAGATTATTTATACCTTCAAAATAAGAGGATACAAGCATGCTTAGCTTAACTTGATACTAGAATCCAGATTGAACATTAGGTCATAGAGATAATGGTAAAGGAAAACTGAATCCAAAGGTTGTTTGGCATTCAAAGAATTCTTCTTATGTATACACTGGCTGGTCAGAAAAATGTCAGTGTTTAGATTTATATAAGCAAATATTTAAGGGTCTTTGATTGAATAATTGTACAAAGGGCAAAGTGAAGAAAAATAAGTATATTGCTAAACTGTCCTTTAGGGAAGAAATGTGGTCAGAGAACAGCATTTACACACACACATACTATGATGAGCCTCACATGATTGGGACTAAACTGTGTGGCAATAAAAAACCACTTGTTAGAGAGACTAATCAGAAAAAGGCTTCCATTTGGTAGGGGGCATAAAGATTGGACTTTGGAGCAATTGGAAAAGGTCATGTGGTCTGATGGTCCAGACTTACCCTATTCCAGAGCGATGGGTGCGTCAGGGAAAGAAGGAAAGTGTGTGAAGTGATGAGTCATTTTCACATGTGATTGGCCAGAACCATCCAGACCATAACTCAATTAAAAGTCGTTGGGATGCAATGGAGAGACTTTAAGTAGTGGTTTGATTCTCCTATGATCAATACAAGAACTTGGTTAAAAATTATAATGTTCCATAAGGTTGTAATTATTTAAAGATAAAGGAGGCTCAGTGAAATATTAGAGCATGCATTTTTTTGGGCGAGGCAGTGTAAATCAAATCTTTTTTACCATCAAGTTTGATAACATTTTAAATTTATTATTATTATTATTATTATTATTATTATTATTATTATTTTGTCGTTGTTGGCTTTCAAAAGCTAATGGCACCCTATTGTGATTAATAGCGTTAGGCATCCTATTTCATGTTTCAGGAACTTTGGAGCCACATTTGGCTCCCCCTGGTAAGAGAATAAAAGAGGGCTGTCATTTGATCTTGCAACAAGATATTTCCTCAGGTTGGCACAAAAATGGCTCACTGATCTCCTAGAATAAAACAAACAAGATACACTGCAATATACTGTTATTGAAAAACCTTTAGTCACATTGAAGGTATATAATGAACAATATGCAGGTCCTTCTATTTAGGCTGATCACAAAATTACCACAAGGAAGAATTTGCAAAGATGCACCAAACCATCAGGATCCGACTCGCTTTATAGGTCAGGTAAAAATAGAAAAATAAAATACTCCAAAACATATAAAAGCTTTGTAAATCAACAGAATTGCCTGAAAATAAAGCAGGTGATACCTACAATAGTGACAAACCAAAATAGAGAGACTATGTGGTATCCCTTGGGGAAAAAGATTAGTATCGTCAGAAAAGTTGTAATAGCTGCTACATGTAATTTACAAATTCACACATAATTTATGAATGGTACAATAATATTAAACAGAGCATTCCCTCCAAGTTCTGACTTGGCGATCTGATTGGATGAGAAGCATTCACAGCTGGTGATAATAGATGGTAACAACACTGGGTGTTAACAGTGGTTAGCACTGTCGCCTTGGAGGCAATGTCCATGTTGTCTTGGACATTGGACATTTTTTTTTGGACAGTTGTGGAATGAATAGTTCTCTAGGAACAGCAAGCTGTATAGCACACAAAGGCCAATACTATAAAACTACACATAATGTGGAATTAAATTATTATTATTATTATTATTATTATTATTATTAGAACTATTATATGGTAAATTAAAAAACTGTTCTAATATGAAATCATATAACTGTGTTGTTTCAACTTATATCCTCATGACATTCTATTTTTTACATAATAATTTAAATCGATGCACATATAAATACAAATGTATAGAATCATCTTGTACTTTGTTACCGTATTCTAATATTATGTAGTGTCTTCATCACAGATGGTACGTCTGGTGTACAAATCAAATAATAAAATACTTAAAAAACAAAATTCTTTAAAAAAAACAATTTCGGAGGCAATTTATTTAAACTCAGACTGAATAGATTTAGTGAACTGAAGCTGCATTGCGGTCTAATGAACAAACAATATTACTCATTGAATATGAAAGTTGTTAATACACCTGACACTAACTGTATGTTAATACAACAAATAGTTTTTAATTCCACTATTAAATAGAATGTGATTTTTAAACACAGGGTTTTGTGTACATTTTAATGATGATTCATCAGTATAGATGTGAATAAAACATAAAATTAATTCATTTTCCATGCTGTTTATTCTGTGCTGGGTGGCATGGGTGGTGGAGGCCTGGAACCTATTTTAGGGGAATTTGGGCATGAGACAAGGGAAACCCTGAATGATTTGCCAACCCAGAGGTCACCAGTTTAAGGTGGGCAATTTGAAAACAATAACCAGCCTACAACGCATTGACCATCATCAGACTAAAACCCTCCAAAACTGGGAAGAGCAGAGTCTCCTCTCACACATACTGGAGGTGAAATTTAAACCCCCAACAAAAATATCTTGTTTTATGGACATAAGTTTAAGCAAAGTGAACATAAAAATTAATTTCCATTAAGCTCATAAGTGATTGTGTAAAGTAAACATAAATGTCTTATGTCAGTTGATAGACTTAAGCATTTGTGTAGAATCTACACAAAACCTTTGTCTTGCATAAGGATTTAAATTTACAGAGTATGTATGTGATCTGTAAGATATTGCCATATACAGCAAATAAGCTTTGCCTGTTTTTTTTTTGTGTGTGTCTGCAAGTTCTTGCAGGAAACTGCAGTTTTTCTGCAAAATCTGCAAAAATGTGTTATACAAACACCATCTGGCCAGGGACACAGATTACATGCATAGCACCAAGTATATATTTATTATTTACAACATTATAACAACAGTTTGATTCACAAGAAGTGCATTATGATTGTAAGCAACTCCATTTAAAATTTGGAAATCTCAGCTGATCCTTTAAGTAATTATTATTATTTCACTATGGCTTTAGCAGCTTTCTATAAAACATTTACTCTAAAGAGAGTGTGGTGGATATGTTTAGTCTATTATGTATAAGAAAGCTGTGTCAGACAAGGACAGGGCTGTGTGCTCTCTCCTTTTCTCCACCCTTTGTATACCATTGACACCTCATAGACAAGACCAATGTTACAGGCTTGATTCACATGGATCAACAATAATACAGTCAGGTAGTCATGTACAGTAGTATATTCCGTTGTACCATAATCTCCAAAGATCTCAAGTCAGACATCAACACATGCACTACAGTTGAAAAGGCACAACATAGGATGCTTTTCCTGAGACAATTTAAGAAGCTCACATTGCCTCAGGCAGTACTGATCCAGAGCAACACTATAATTGTGGAGTCCATTCTTACATCATTATGACTATCTGCTACAATGGAGCTAACAAAGAGGACACTCAAAACGTGCATCACATCATCTGCTTAGCGGAAAATGTCTTTCTTCCATCGATCAGCCACAATCTGCCCGAAACAAGCGGTACAAAGGAAAGATCATCTTTGATCCATTTCACCCTGGACACTCACTGTTTAAACTGCTTCCATCAATGAAAGGCAACAAAAACCAACACCAAATGCTGTTGCTTTACAACAGTTGACTTGTTCCATCTCAAATCAGACGAGATATCATGTGATTCATAGTACCTTTGCTGTCATATCATTAGCTTTTTATTTATGTCATCTTACTCTCCATTAATCCTTGTACATGCACTTTCAGATATCATATTACATATAAGAAACATGTCTTGTAAATGTGTGTTTAATGCTCTGCAATTATATTATTATTAGTAGTAGTAGTAGTTCTTCTATTCCCGTTTATCTGTGGAGCAAATACCAAGTTTCTTTTTTTATATGCACACTTAGTTATTAAAACTGATTTTCAGAATGAATTTAATTTGACTGTGAAGTGGCATCACCATGAAAGAAACTGAACTTCACACTTCTTGTAACTGACTCAAACTTTTTCACAGATGCTGCTTCAAATTAATTTAAACCGTATCAGTTTTAATATTTACCAGCACAGTGGCATAGTGGTTAACCCTTGCAAATCCCATTATCGAGTTTGCATGTTACCTGTTCTTGGTGGGTTTCTTCAAGGTACTCCAGTTTCCTTCAACAGTTCAAAAACATGCTTTTTGTGTGTAAATGTGTTTGGCACTTGTGTGATGGATTGGCACTTCAGGGTTTACCCCGCATTGTGCCCCAACTTACCTGGGATTGGCTCCAGGCCTTCTGCAGTCCCACACAGGATAAAATGTATAGTTAGTTAGTGAGTTAGTTAGTTAGTTAGTTAGTTAGTTAGTTAGTGAGTGAGTGAGTGAGTGGGTGGGTGGGTGAGTGAGTGAGTGAGTGAGTGAGTGAGTGAGTGTTTGATTGATTGATTGATTGATTGATTGATTGATTGATTGATTGATTGATTTAGTTATTTAGTTATGGGCCCATATAATAGGATAGATTTATGACTGGTATTTTTTTCTTTTTTTTTGCTGATTCATCTGTTCACCAGTGATACATTATATGTGTGCTTGTCTTTCCTGGCATCTAAACATCCAATACAAAGTAAACAAAATGTACTTCAAACTAAACAATATACAAAATTAACATTACTAGTTGTTTAAATTTTACTTTTTTACAGTGTTAGCAGTGGAACACGGAATGTGTGGTAGTCAGAGAAAAGATGGAGCAGGTAGAAGGATGTTTTTCTGAACTACCTTAATGGATTGTGATGTGGATTTTTTGGGCTTGGGCCAGGAGCTAATGCAGCATCATCTTGCCACTCCCTGCCGGCAATGCAGAGTCAGAAGAAGATGGCATGACTCAGTTTAATATATAAAAAAGAAATAAATAATTTTAAATATGAACTACATTTAATGACATTTATTGAAAGTGCATGAAATAAAAATGCAAGATGCTCTTTATTCTGAAGGAGAACAAAATGGTTACTGTGTTGTCTCCTGTTGTGTGTGTCCTCTGCAGTGGTCTGAGCTGAGGTTGACATCATACGCTTTTATGAGATCACTCTTAGTCCTAAATCATTTAGCATATTGTTGCCATCTTAGTCCATTCTCAACTGGAATAAGCCAGAAAAAAAGTGGACTTACACCAAAATTTCATGCAGGTATAACAATCATTGGATGCCATAGAACTTTAGAAATTATTTACCTTAGCATTGCGTGTCATTTTACAGGTCATAAAACCCATTAAATTTGTCAGCCATTCCTGCACTTATCTCATTTGCTTCAAGTCACATGATGTTTTGCATCCTAAACTCTGTCTTCTTGTCTAGGATACATGAAATCATGTACTGTGTAGTTTCAAATTCAATTATACAGCCAATTTGTGTGCTTTGAGCTTTAAGGACTTTGGGAGGTGGCCTGGGTTTTTTTTTTTACTGTCTTGACAAATCCGTTGTCCCGGACTGTCCTGGGTGTATTTCTCCCTGTTGGTCTAGCTAATAAGGTGGGTGGAGTTGGGGGTTAAAGATGGGAGGAGTTAAAGAAGAAATCCACAGCCAAAACAGCCCACCCCCAACTTATGTACTGCATGGGAGCCTGTATTTACTTTGCAGCAGTGGAGACCAGAGCATCATCGCAGAGTGCACTGTTACCTAGCGTGGATTCAGCGCATCATCGCTCACTCTCTCCTTCACTCACTAGCCTCACAGACTGACTGTTTCCTGCTCATTCTCTCCCTCTCTGCACATCATCAGTAAGCAAGAGTGAAGAAGAGGCTGCGACTTCTGCAGCTCCAGAAGGAGTGGACGGAAGCAGCCTGAGCAGACGCAGCATATTTTTGGGCCAGACATCACTGGACTCCAGGCTTGAGTGCTCTCTTTAGAAAACAGCCACAATGTGTGACTGTTTTCATCTGGCATTCCCCAACTGGCATGCACCAGCTGCGGGTGGGCATCATCACTTTGCCTCTCCCTGTCTCTCTTTCTATTGCTCAGCCTTACCCTCTAGCTTGCTTTATGCCTGCTATTTTTATCCCTGATCCAGCCCTTAGCACTCCTGCCTGGCAATATATCCTGATTCTTGCACTGCAGTGACTCATTGTTTGTGTGCTTGTGTGTGTGTGTGTGTGTGTGTTTGTGTGCGTGCGTGCGTGCGTGTGTGTGTGTGTGTTTGTGTGCGTGCGTGTGTGTGTGTGTGTGTGTGCGTGTGTGTGTGTTTTAGAAGAAACTTTAGCTTTGACCTTGTAAACAGCATCATTGCACAGCGCTGTTGAGGCATTGGCTGCAGTGTTTGTGAGTGTGCTGGGTGTGTCTGCAGTAAAGTGGGTGTGGCTTTGCTGTAGGCGTGCACACCATCACATATAATTTAATGTGCAGTCTAGAATAGGTGTGTCTGCAGTATTGTGAAAGGATTTTTAGATTTCTGGGGCTTATTGTCAACACCTGCAAAAGATTAGCATAAAACCCATACTACAGTACCATAATTACTGAGCAGTGGCAGAGCCTGCGTATGTTTAGATGTTAAGTTTTAAGGTATTTTAAGCCAAATTTTTAAGTTTCCTTTTGCATATTCCTGCTTGCATATTCCAGTGGAACAAAGTGGCTACCTCTTATCAATACATAAACAGAAATTATATGTAATCAGTGATTTAAATATGTAAATGGGTCAAGTCGATCAAACTACAAAGGTAAATAATGACTAACATGCCTGACAGTCAGTAAAGGGTGTGTGAACACAATAGCAGTATTTTGCAAAATTCTAATTGTCCTCCATTGTCCTAGGACTGATACGTGATACCTCTGCAGAGCGTGACAGATGACAGTCAAACCAAAATAAGTGAAAAACTTAATAAGAATCATATGAGTTAAAAACTAATTGAAATAAAATTATGGTTTTGCGATCTTAACAAATAAATTTGTTTTGACAAATAAACATACAGATATGTAATACATTTTAAAGTGAAGTAATTTATTGTTTAAGTATTTACCGCTTTATTTAAGTATTATATCACATGTTAGACTACCATCAAGAGATTGTGATTTAGTCTTTGTCCTTTAATTAGTTCCACAAGATTGTCTGAATGTCTGATAGATGAGCAGACAGGATCTGGGTGTGAACCAATTTATCTACATAATATAGACCAGTGGTTTTTAACTCCAGCCCTGGACAACAACCTGACCTGAGTGTTTTATCAGCTCCCAACACACCTGATTTAACTAATCAGCCCAATTAACAGCCTCTTCGGAACTGAAGTAGGTGTGTGAGAGCAGGGAAAACACTACAATGTGTGGAGTGCCTGGTCCATCAGGACTGGGGTTGAGAACCAGTGACATAAACAAAACCGAGACTAATCAAATGATATAGCTCTAATAATTCTATAATACTTAAGAGGAAGATCCTAACTAGAAAAACCGGCAAACTCAAAGACATTTGGAATAATACATTTATTGTTCAACTATTAATATATCTAACAAGAAACTCAAAAGCAGGATTAGCTTACCGGAACACTGATGTATCTTCATAAAGTGCTCAGATACATTATTAATCTCTGTTTATGACTACTTAGTACCCATTTAAAAGTCAACTGAAAGTCCCACAATTTTATAGGTCTCTTTATAATTATGAATAATGAATTGTACATGATCAGGCATCTGCTGGTGAACCTTTTAAATCCAGCCAAGGGTTCATGGTTATTGGTTTTCTAACAATAACTAAAAGTAGGATCATTAAAGCACTTTTTAATTAAACCCCTTTTCCCCTATAAACAAATATATGATAGTTTCTGACACCACTGTGGATTTTCATCAGTTAATGGAATCATTAAAAAGAATCATAGAATCTCATGTTCTTATAAGAGTGGGCATGAAAGCAAAAACAAACAACCTTCAATTCCTGTAATTCTGCTCATAGGTGATTCACTTCCATACTAGATTGATTTAGCAATGTGGCCGCTTTTACACTTAGGCATTTCATATTTATAATTTTTCTAACAGGAATGTTTATAATTTAGTGATATTAACATGACAATCCCATATCACCGATTTTTTTCATGGACTTTACATAAGATTTACTTGTACAGTAAAGTACGATAATTAGCACAATATACATTTTTAAAATGTATGGATGATTTGTGACAATTAATGTAGTTTATTAAGGGAATAAAAGAGAGCCAGCAAACAATCACTATAATGACATAATATGTAAGCTTAGACCAGATGTGGTAACTGCAAAACTTTTGCAACACATTGCAGTAGACTTGATGTTACTCATCGCGCATTATTCCTGATATTGTGTAGTCTATTCCCATAAGCAAATTAACGCAAGTGTAATAAGACACTTATGAGTCAGTGCTGAGAAGAGCCTTTTTGGTCCATCACCAGGAACTTCATAACAACATGTTACTGTAAATCTACTCCATGTCCATTTGAAATCTGTTTTTTTGACAGCTATATCTGTTGATTTACTCCTTGAATCTCAATTGAGATTGCAGTTGTTTAGGATGTGCTTAGGTCTTACAATTGAAAAAAGTGTCTTGGCTCATCGTATCAACTTGAAAGGAATTTTCATCACACTATGGGAATCAAAACCTGGGTAGAATCTATTGAAACTTCTTAATAATGATATTGGTTCTTTGCACACATAAGCTGTAATCTGTAAACACTGGATAGACTTGCTTGACTATACTTAGGCTACTGAGAAAAAACAATTATAGGGTTATTTTCCTTTTGGTATTTATTTATTTGAATTTTTTTTATTACTAGACCAACTAGAACCTATCATGGGAATGGGTCTTTTACTACAATACTTGCAATACTCAAATCCAATAAAACTCTTAAAAGTATGAAACTCTTTTTTTTATGTTGACTACTAACACAAGAACTGGTTTAAGTTAATTTGTGTATACCAAAGCATGTGCAATGCACAATCACTTGAAAGTATATCTTTACATGATGAACAGGTTTTCTAATTGTGACATTTCTTAACTTGGACATTTACATTAGACAACCATTTTTAATGAATTTAATCTGTCATGGCCTTATCGTTTAAGTGGCACCCTTAAAGCAAATATTTGTGTAGGGCGGGACTGCGTCATGAATTCAGAAGTGTTGGGATTCTCAGACCATACAAAGACACAAAACTGACTGGACAGATTATATATATAAATATGTAGATGAAAAACATAAAACATAAAACAACAAAATTCAGCACCATGAGGTCTTTATGTAGCTGGTGTGTTTGTGTGGTTTGTTTTTGATTTTCTACTGTACAATTAAACAGTCTGAGCAGTAATGCATGTGTGATAAACAGGGTAAATAACTAATTTGCTTGCAGAATTCAGCACAGTTATTTGTTGGTAGCGAAGGCAAGCACCATAAACACTTTACTAGATTGCTGAGCTGATTTATTTGCTATAAATGAAGTAAGACTACGGTGCCATGTGCTTCTCTTACAAATTGAAGGAACACCACCTCAAATGTTTCTTAAATCTCTAGATGTCCCTTTACACCTGTACTCATGTATGATCATTTACAGTTATGTGGACAGTAACTAAATACTTAAAATGTATAAAAAGAATTGCTTTTAATAATAAGTGTACATGTTGCTTATATTGCCAAACCCGTGTGTGGAAAAGGGCAGGGCACTGCAACGCCTCCTGTACTGAAATACAGATGAAACCAAGAATGCATACCGGATTGGGTAAAGCACAGTAACACATGAGAGGTATTTCAGTACTTATAGAGAGAGAGCCTAGTTGACAATATCTCAGGTAAGTGCAATGTTTTGATCTGAATAGTCATTGATTGCAGAATGATCATGGTTTAATGATTGGTAATGCAGTTGGCATTGCAATTTATTAATAATGTGTCGTTGATCTTACAGCAATTAGGAATGTAATTGTGTCGGTGTGTTTGTGTTCTGTAATAGAAATCTGTCTGTAGTTAGCTGAAGGTGATACTGTCTTTACAGCATTTTTTCAGTAGAGACACTTTTTATGGCAAATATGCTTGTCTTATGTGATGCAATAAGTCATTAAAAAACTAATTCTGTGCTACAGCAGAAACTGTCATTTAAAATATTGCACATGACAGTAACTATGTTTCTTGTGTTTTTTAAAAACTAAGTTGCAATAGTACAGAGCTAATCCAATAGGTTTGTTTACACTGTGAATGAGCACAGGACAGTGCAGAAACTGTACTTAATCATGAGTAATGATGATTGTTGGGCATTAATATTTACGTTTTGTGGGTTAGTGGTTCTTATGTAAAATTAAGCACCTTTATTTAACTGAGTGCTACTTTCAGTGAAAATTGCTGTTCTTAATGTGAAACAGGTGCTGGGAGAAGGCTGAGGGGACCAGAACAAGAAGCAGAAGATGATTCAGTAAGATTCTATTGTATTATTAATCAATTTCAAAACACAGTTGAAGGTATAGGACAGAGGGCAGAGGTAGCTTAGTGTTTAAGGGATTAGACTATTAATCAGAAGGACCCAGGTTCAAACACCAGAACCACCAAGTTGCCACTGTTGGGCCTTCGAGCAAGGCCCTAAACCCATGACTACCCATGTTATGAGATAAAAATGTATGCCTCTCTGGATAAGACTGTCTCCCAAATGCTGTAAATTTAAATGGAAAAAAGTAATAAATATTATAATGTTTGAATAATTTCCTAACCCCTTCCATCAACTAGAGAACAAAAGGGTAATTCTGGGCTAGGGGAGTTTAACAGATGCTGTTAGGAGAGCTTAAAATGTTGTTTTCATGTGGATTTTGTGAGATTTGGCTAGATATTTACTTCTACAATAACATTAATCTGTAATCAGAATAAAACATGTGGCATTTTGGGTTTTGCTGTATTGATTTAAAAAATACATATATTTGATGATATTATTAGGTGTGTGATGACCCTGAGGTTTTAGAGAGGGAGAGACCTCGTCCTCAAGGCTCTTCCCCAATAGAAGAATTTCCTGTTGAAAAACAGGTAACTACAATCTATTCAATATATTTAATACAGCTTCGGGTCTATTAAAATCTGTGATATATTGTTCTATATAATCTATAATCTATTGTTTTGTCAGGCTGAGGAGGATATGTCTGACCCAGTACACAAAAGTGAAAGCAACAAGAAAAGCAGAAAAGCAGGCTTTGGATCTCTGTTTGAGAAGCGCACATCTGACAGAATGAATGAAACAGAGGTAAAGTTTATTGGAATAATTTGTTTTTCATTACGCATAAAGTGGAACTTTAGATTGCGGGCATAATTGATTCTGGAAGCATGCTTGTATATCAAACTAATTTGCCCATAAGAAATAATAAAAACTTTGATAATTTGTTCCACAAACCAAAAATATTCATATACAAATAATTAATACAATATATAAAGTATTTTTTTTTTAAACCTGCGCTTCACCTTCCATGAAAGAATCAGGGGGGTCTACTTTGTAGGACGACTTTCACACACTCATGCGTGTTTTGTGTGCGCCTGCGTCTCACACACACACACACACACACACACACACACACACACACACACAGACACAATTCCATAGGGCAAGAGAGAAAAGAACCATTGGCTCACGTGATCACGTGACGTTCAGCAGACAAAGCTCATGCATACCACAATACTAAGGTATGAAGTCCTCAGTAGTTTAATAAGTAAATAAAATATGCCTACTTCAATATAAATATAAAGGACAATTGAAGGAAAAAACAAGTGATGCCTAACTAACAACATGGCAGTCCAGAGTTTGCTTTTTTATTTCTATGGTTACCATAGCATGTGATTAGCTCATTTTAATTAGCATTAAACTTTGCCATCTGTGGTTGCAGGACGTGCAGAGTGGTGAATCTGAAGTGATTGTGAAAACGGTGAAAGAAGCAAGTGTTGAGGGCTTAGTCGTGACTGGTGGAGGGAAAGAGGGGATCTTCATTAAAGAAGTGAAACTAGATTCACCTGCTTCCAAAGAACTGAGAGTGAAAGAGGGTATTAAACGATTTAAAACATAGCTTGTGTTTCACTGTACTGTAAAATTTGTGTCTTAAACATCTAATTTTTTTGCATCTCACTCAGGTGATCAAATACTAAGTGCTACAGTATACTTTGATAATGTTTCATATGAAGATGCTCTTCAAATTCTTGAGCGTGCTCAACCATATAAAATGGAAATTCTCCTAAGACGCAAAGTGGAACCAACCATACCAGAAAACGCTGAACTTTTGCATCCAGAGGTAACTGTAATAAATGTTTTCTTGCTTTAGCTTTTGTTATGTAAAGTACTTAGTGCTCTTTTATTTATTTTCCTAGGAAAAAGACCATGGGCCACCAGTGATGAGAAGCCAGAGGAAAATGAAAAAACAGCAGGAACGCATCTCATGGCCGAAGTTCCCATCCTTTGGCAAGGGACCTAAAGTGCAGTTCAACAGATCTCACAGCACATCAGAAGCAGAGGAACACAGGAAGTTAGAGCTGAGCCCATCAACAAGTGACAATGAATCTCCAACAAAATCTCCACTGAAATGTCCAGATGGAAAGGACAAAAAAAAAAAGCACAAGGTTGAACTTAAAATGAAGATGAAGGGCCACAGGAGCAAGTCTGTTGAGGAGGGTATATTAGAAGAAAAGGTTGCTGAGGGACATGAGGAAAAATTTCAAGATATCCTACAGGGTCTGGATGGAGCTGAATATGAGATTTCTACCGAGACTGAGAATGATGATCCATTTCAAATGGAACGGCATGAAGCTCATTTAATTAGTTTGGGCAACACATTAAAGACTACAGATATTTCAGTTGCTCTTGCAAATGGAGGAAAAAGAGAGAGTTCAGAAATGAAAGTCAAAGTTCATGAGGAGGATGCACCTGATATTGGAGCAGAAAACCAAGCAGAATCTTTCAAAGGTTTGCACACAATTTCAGCTCCACCAGCCCATGACAGTGATGTATTACCACAGACAGTGGTAGAAAAATTTGACGATGTTCTCAGCATAAAGGGAACAGGAAAAGATAGTTCAGAGAAAAATTTTTTGGAATTTGGGCATGCAGAACTTGGGATGCCAAATGTAGATATTTGTGTAGAAGCATCAAAAAAATCTCCAAGGATTGGTGATGAAAAGCAAAGGAGATCAGGGTTTCAAAATGAGAGTTATGGGATTCGAACCAGAGGTCCGATGGCAGACATTGCCACAGCAAAGTCCCACTTTGTTCGTACAGAAAACGGGCTTCAGTTCATTTCACCAGATTTTTCTGAGCTAATGCAAGTGGGGAAAACTAAAGACAAATTAACTGACAAAGAAGAAATCGAAACTTCCACGTCACCAACAGAAAGATTAATTCTAGCAGATCTAGATAGAACATCAACATTAAAATTTAAATTGCCAAACATAGAAACCTCTGGATTTGTACCAGATAAAGAAATAAAAATTTCAGAAGTGGAAAAAATTAGGACCCATCTACCTAAACGAGACGATATTGAAATTCCAGGAATGGAAAATAAAAAAATTAAACCCAGTCTTCAGACACCAGAAATTAAGCTAATAAAAACCGAGAAAAGTATGAATATTACAAAGGAGAGAGAAATCCAATATCATCAAATAGATGAAGAGTTTAATGTTGAGGATGTTAAAGTGGCTGTCTCCAAATTCCCTTGTTTTAAACTGCCTGAGGGAGACATAACAGGAGTTCTTGTGCAAAGAGAAATTACAATTATGGAACAGAAGTCAGAGAAGTCGACTCCTAGGGGATCTCCACGTAAAATATCTACCACGAGTACAGACAGTTGCACTAGTATCCTTAAAAGTAAAGTGGGTGAAGAAAAGTCACCATCTACTGATACTGTAGATAAGGACACAGCATTCAAGATGCCAAAAGTTGAACTACCATCTATTGATGAGCAAACATCAATACCTGTGATGAAAATAGACTACACACAGCTACAGATAACGGATTATGAGAGATTTGGAGGTATAAATTTCAAACTTCCAAAGCGGGAAGATATTGAAATACCAGGGATGGAAGCCATAAAGGAATCAAAACTACAAGACACAGCAATTAAAACAGTCAGTGGTGCAGACCTTGACAAAGCTGAAAGACCAAGAACTAAAAAACACAGTGACAAGAAAGGTCATGACAAGAAATCAAAGAAACCAAGCCAACATGAAAATCAGTCTCTAATTATTAGTACTGAATTACAGAAGAGAGATCCCTCTAAAATATATACTGAAGAAACAAGAATCCATGAAAAACAAACATTCAAAATACCCAAAATAGGGGACGTTGAGAATATAGATGCTCCAGTACAGGTCATTAATATTTTACAAGATACTATGGGAAAAAAGGACTTGCCACAAAAAACAGAAACTGGCAAAACAAAATATAAAATTCCCTCAATTACCCTGCCAGAATCTGGCACTAAAGTTCCAAGGGGAGTAGAAGATATCTCAGCTGAGGATGTACAAGTAGAAGAAGCTGAAATAATTTTACCAATGGATAAATTAAAAACATCAGATGAGCCTTTATTATCTAACTTAGAAGGCATTGATGTAAATAAAGATGGGCAGCCTGTCAATGTGTATGGCAGAGCTCATGATACTGAAGCTGGGCAAGGGACAAAGTTCAAACTGCCAAAATTTGAAATAAGCTTTCCAGAAGTAAAACCACCAAGAATTATTTGTACATCAAAGAAAGATGATGACAGTTCATTATCAGAAAAAGAAAGTGCTGAAATTCCAGTAGTACATTCCTCTAAAGCTGAACTACCAGATGTCAAACTTGATGTGGACACAGACCAAACAGAAATAAATTCTGAAATAACTAAAGTGAAAATTAAAAGACCAGGCTTTTCATTTCCCAGGTTTGGAATAGCTACATCAGAACATACAGCCCAAGAAGCTGATGTTAATCTCACAAATGTTGATATGTCTTTACCAGAGGGAAGTATAGAAACTCAGAGTCCAGACACAAAAATTGCAATATCAGTGAAAGAGGGTAAACAGAAGGATGCAACAAAGTTCAAAATTCCTTCAATCAAATTTCCACATTTTGGAGCCAAAGTTACAAAGGCAGTGGTGGAGACCTCTTATGTGGAGCCTGATGTTAAAGGAGCTCAAATAAGTTTGCCACATACAGAGGTAAAATTCCCCACCGAGCCGATTACTATTAAAGACTCTGATGAAGACAAAGAAAAGGAATCTGAATTTATTTTTATGGACATCCAAGGAGAGATGCAAAGGAGTAAATTAAAAACGGAAAAATTTCCTAAAGCAAAAGAACCAAAAATAGATATAAGTTCAGATATTGACATTTCAAAGGAAAAATTAAAGATGAATCCTCCTGATATTGAAGTACAAGCTGGGACACATGAAGTGAAAGTAGACCTGCCATTTGGAATGAGCATTCCAAAGACAGGAAGAGAGATCCTTGAAGTGAATGTAGATGTTAAAGGACCTGAAATAGTTCTACCGGATGCAAAGATAAAATTATCAGCTGAGCCTCTATCTGTGGATTTAAAAGGGCCTGATGCAGACAAAGAAATAAAAACTAGTATGAAAATGAGAGATCAGGATTTCCAGATTAAGGAGCAAGGGAGTAAACCTAAATTTTCAAAATTTGGAATCAGCCTTCCTGAAGTAAAAGGTGCAAAAGGAGATGCAAGTTCAGAGAAGGTAACGATTGGTATTTCTGTACCAACAGCAGAACTGCATCCTTCTGATGTTGAATTGCAAGATGGAACAGTGGAAGTTAAATCTGACCTGTCAGAAGTGGATTCTAAAGATTTCAAAGTAAAAATAAAGACACCAGGCTTTTCGTTTCCTAGAATTGGATTTGATAAATCAGAAATTAAAGCACCTGAAGTTGATGTGTCTTTGCCTGAAGGAAATTTAGAAATTGAAAAGCCAACTGCCGATGTAACAGTAGCAATAGAAGATGCAGAACTACAAGGCCGGTCACAGTTTAGTTCTAAATTTCCTTCAATCACCTTTCCAAAGTTTGGCATTAAAGGTCCAAAAGCATCAGTGGAGATCCCTGATGTGGATGTAGAGGTTAAAGGACCGGAAATAGGCCTACCTGAGGCAGAGATAAAATTGTCAGCTGAGCCACTCTCAGTGGATGTAAAAGGGCCTGATGCAGACAAACAAACCAAATCTGTCAGTGTGGAAATAAAAGATCAGGATATTCAAATGAAGGAGCAAGGGACTAAATTCAAATTGCCAAAATTTGGAATCAGTCTTCCTGAAATAAAAGGTCCAAAAATAGATGTAAGTTCAGACAAGGCAGAGATTGACATTTCTGTACCCAAGGAGAAAGTAGAAGTTCATCTACCTGATGTTGAAGTTCAGGGTGTAACAGCTGAAGTAAAAGCTGACCTGCCAGAAGTGGATTCCAAAGATTTTGAAGTAAAAATGAAAACACCAGGCTTTTCGTTTCCTAAAATTGGATTTGATAAATCAGAAGTTAAGGCACCTGAAGTTGATGTGTCTTTGCCTGAAGGAAATTTGGAGATAGAAAAGCCAACTACCGATGTAACGGTATCAATAGAAGATGCAGAAATAAAAGGACGGTCAAAGTTTGGTTCTCCAACTAAGTTCAAATTGCCTTCAATCAACTTCCCAAAGTTTGGCATTAAAGGTCCAAAAGCATCAGTGGAGATCCCCGATGTGGATGTAGAGGTTAAAGGACCTGAAATAGGTCTACCTGAGGCAGAGATAAAATTGTCAGGTGAGCCACTCTCAGTGGATGTAAAAGGGCCTGATGCAGACAAAGAAACCAAATCTGTCAGTATGGAAATAAAAGATCAGGATTTTCAAGTGAAGGAGCAGGGGACAAAATTCAAATTGCCAAAATTTGGAATCAGTCTTCCTGAAATAAAAGGTCCAAAAATAGATGTAAGTTCAGACAAGGCAGAGATTGACATTTCTGTACCCAAGGGGAAAGTAGAAGTTCATCCACCTGATGTTAAAGGTGAGGGTGTAACAGCTGAAGCAAAAGCTGACCTGCCAGAAGTGGATTCCAAAGATTTTGAATTAAAAATGAAGACACCAGGCTTTTCGTTTCCTAAAATTGGATTTGATAAATCAGAAGTTAAGCCACCTGAATTTGGTGTGTCTTTGCCTGAAGGAAATTTAGAGATAGGAAAGCCAACCACCGATGTAACGGTATCAATAGAAGATGCAGAACTAAAAGGACGGTCAAAGTTTGGTTCTCCAACTAAGTTCAAATTGCCTTCAATCAACTTCCCAAAGTTTGGCGTTAAAGGTCCAAAAGCATCAGTAGATATCCCTGATGTGGATGCAGAGGTTAAAGGACCGGAAATAAGTCTACCTGAGGCAGAGATAAAATTGTCAGCTGATCCACTCTCAGTGGATGTAAAAGGGCCTGATGCAGACAAACAAACCAAATCTGTCAGTGTGGAAATAAAAGATCAGGATATTCAAATAAAGGAGCACGGGACTAAATTCAAATTGCCAAAATTTGGAATCAGTCTTCCTGAAATAAAAGGTCCAAAAATAGATGTAGGTTCAGACAAGGCAGAGATTGACATTTCTGTACCAAAGGGAAAAGTAGAAGTTCATCTACCTGATGTTGAAGTTCAGGGTGTAACAGCTGAAGTAAAAGCTGACCTGCCAGAAGTGGATTCCAAAGATTTTGAAGTAAAAATGAAAACACCAGGCTTTTCGTTTCCTAAAATTGGATTTGATAAATCAGAAGTTAAGGCACCTGAAGTTGATGTGTCTTTGCCTGAAGGAAATTTGGAGATAGAAAAGCCAACCACCGATGTAACAGTATCAATAGAAGATGCAGAAATAAAAGGACGGTCACAGTTTGGTTCTCCAACTAAGTTTAAATTGCCTTCAATCAACTTCCCAAAGTTTGGCATTAAAGGTCCAAAAGCATCAGTGGAGATCCCCGATGTGGATGTAGAGGTTAAAGGACCGGAAATAAGTTTACCAGAGGCAGAGATAAAATTGTCAGCTGAGCCACTCTCAGTGGATGTAAAAGGGCCTGATGCAGACAAACAAACCAAATCTGTCAGTATGGAAATAAAAGATCAGGATATTCAAATGAAGGAGCAAGGGACTAAATTCAAATTGCCAAAATTTGGAATCAGTCTTCCTGAAATAAAAGGTCCAAAAATAGATGTAAGTTCAGACAAGGCAGAGATTGACATTTCTGTTCCCAAGGAGAAAGTAGAAGTTCATCTACCTGATGTTGAAGTTCAGGGTGTAACAGCTGAAGTAAAAGCTGACCTGCCAGAAGTGGATTCCAAAGATTTTGAAGTAAAAATGAAAACACCCGGCTTTTCGTTTCCTAAAATTGGATTTGATAAATCAGAAGTTAAGGCACCTGAAGTTGATGTGTCTTTGCCTGAAGGAAATTTGGAGATAGAAAAGCCAACTACCGATGTAACGGTATCAATAGAAGATGCAGAAATAAAAGGACGGTCAAAGTTTGGTTCTCCAACTAAGTTTAAATTGCCTTCAATCAACTTCCCAAAGTTTGGCATTAAAGGTCCAAAAGCATCAGTGGAGATCCCCGATGTGGATGTAGAGGTTAAAGGACCGGAAATAAGTTTACCAGAGGCAGAGATAAAATTCTCAGCTGATCCACTCTCAGTGGATGTAAAAGGGCCTGATGCAGACAAACAAACCAAATCTGTCAGTGTGGAAATAAAAGATCAGGATATTCAAATGAAGGAGCAAGGGACTAAATTCAAATTGCCAAAATTTGGAATCAGTCTTCCTGAAATAAAAGGTCCAAAAATAGATGTAAGTTCAGACAAGGCAGAGATTGACATTTCTGTACCCAAGGAGAAAGTAGAAGTTCATCTACCTGATGTTGAAGTTCAGGGTGTAACAGCTGAAGTAAAAGCTGACCTGCCAGAAGTGGATTCCAAAGATTTTGAAGTAAAAATGAAAACACCTGGCTTTTCGTTTCCTAAAATTGGATTTGATAAATCAGAAGTTAAGGCACCTGAAGTTGATGTGTCTTTGCCTGAAGGAAATTTGGAGATAGAAAAGCCAACTACCGATGTAACGGTATCAATAGAAGATGCAGAAATAAAAGGACGGTCAAAGTTTGGTTCTCCAACTAAGTTTAAATTGCCTTCAATCAACTTCCCAAAGTTTGGCATTAAAGGTCCAAAAGCATCAGTGGAGATCCCTGATGTGGATGTAGAGGTTAAAGGACCTGAAATAGGTCTACCTGAGGCAGAGATAAAATTGTCAGGTGAGCCACTCTCAGTGGATGTAAATTGGCCTGATGCAGACAAACAAACCAAATCTGTCAGTGTGGAAATAAAAGATCAGGATATTCAAATGAAGGAGCAAGGGACTAAATTCAAATTGCCAAAATTTGGAATCAGTCTTCCTGAAATAAAAGGTCCAAAAATAGATGTAAGTTCAGACAAGGCAGAGATTGACATTTCTGTACCCAAGGAGAAAGTAGAAGTTCATCTACCTGATGTTGAAGTTCAGGGTATAACAGCTGAAGTAAAAGCTGACCTGCCAGAAGTGGATTCCAAAGATTTTGAAGTAAAAATGAAAACACCCGGCTTTTCGTTTCCTAAAATTGGATTTGATAAATCAGAAGTTAAGGCACCTGAAGTTGATGTGTCTTTGCCTGAAGGAAATTTGGAGATAGAAAAGCCAACTACCGATGTAACGGTATCAATAGAAGATGCAGAAATAAAAGGACGGTCAAAGTTTGGTTCTCCAACTAAGTTCAAATTGCCTTCAATCAACTTCCCAAAGTTTGGCGTTAAAGGTCCAAAAGCATCAGTGGAGATCCCTGATGTGGATGTAGAAGTTAAAGGACCGGAAATAAGTTTACCAGAGGCAGAGATAAAATTGTCAGCTGATCCACTCTCAGTGGATGTAAAAGGGCCTGATGCAGACAAACAAACCAAATCTGTCAGTGTGGAAATAAAAGATCAGGATATTCAAATGAAGGAGCAAGGGACTAAATTCAAATTGCCAAAATTTGGAATCAGTCTTCCTGAAATAAAAGGTCCAAAAATAGATGTAAGTTCAGACAAGGCAAAGATTGACATTTCTGTACCCAAGGAGAAAGTAGAAGTTCATCTACCTGATGTTGAAGTTCAGGGTGTAACAGCTGAAGTAAAAGCTGACCTGCCAGAAGTGGATTCCAAAGATTTTGAAGTAAAAATGAAAACACCTGGCTTTTCGTTTCCTAAAATTGGATTTGATAAATCAGAAGTTAAGGCACCTGAAGTTGATGTTTCTTTGCCTGAAGGAAATTTGGAGATAGAAAAGCCAACTACCGATGTAACGGTATCAATAGAAGATGCAGAAATAAAAGGACGGTCAAAGTTTGGTTCTCCAACTAAGTTTAAATTGCCTTCAATCAACTTCCCAAAGTTTGGCATTAAAGGTCCAAAAGCATCAGTGGAGATTCCTGATGTGGATGTAGAGGTTAAAGGACCTGAAATAGGTCTACCTGAGGCAGAGATAAAATTGTCAGGTGAGCCACTCTTAGTGGATGTAAAGGGGCCTGATGCAGACAAACAAACCAAATCTATCAGTGTGGAAATAAAAGATCAGGATATTCAAATGAAGGAGCAAGGGACTAAATTCAAATTGCCAAAATTTGGAATCAGTCTTCCTGAAATAAAAGGTCCAAAAATAGATGTAAGTTCAGACAAGGCAGAGATTGACATTTCTGTACCCAAGGAGAAAGTAGAAGTTCATCTACCTGATGTTGAAGTTCAGGGTGTAACAGCTGAAGTAAAAGCTGACCTGCCAGAAGTGGATTCCAAAGATTTTGAAGTAAAAATGAAAACACCCGGCTTTTCGTTTCCTAAAATTAGATTTGATAAATCAGAAGTTAAGGCACCTGAAGTTGATGTGTCTTTGCCTGAAGGAAATTTGGAGATAGAAAAGCCAACTACCGATGTAACGGTATCAATAGAAGATGCAGAAATAAAAGGACGGTCAAAGTTTGGTTCTCCAACTAAGTTTAAATTGCCTTCAATCAACTTCCCAAAGTTTGGCATTAAAGGTCCAAAAGCATCAGTGGAGATCCCTGATGTGGATGTACAGGTTAAAGGACCTGAAATAGGTCTACCTGAGGCAGAGATAAAATTGTCAGGTGAGCCACTCTCAGTGGATGTAAAGGGGCCTGATGCAGACAAACAAACCAAATCTGTCAGTGTGGAATTAAAAGATCAGGATATTCAAATGAAGGAGCAAGGGACTAAATTCAAATTGCCAAAATTTGGAATCAGTCTTCCTGAAATAAAAGGTCCAAAAATAGATGTAAGTTCAGACAAGGCAGAGATTGACATTTCTGTACCCAAGGAGAAAGTAGAAGTTCATCTACCTGATGTTGAAGTTCAGGGTGTAACAGCTGAAGTAAAAGCTGACCTGCCAGAAGTGGATTCCAAAGATTTTGAAGTAAAAATGAAAACACCCGGCTTTTCGTTTCCTAAAATTGGATTTGATAAATCAGAAGTTAAGGCACCTGAAGTTGATGTGTCTTTGCCTGAAGGAAATTTGGAGATAGAAAAGCCAACTACCGATGTAACGGTATCAATAGAAGATGCAGAAATAAAAGGACGGTCAAAGTTTGGTTCTCCAACTAAGTTCAAATTGCCTTCAATCAACTTCCCAAAGTTTGGCGTTAAAGGTCCAAAAGCATCAGTGGAGATCCCTGATGTGGATGTAGAGGTTAAAGGACCGGAAATAAGTTTACCAGAGGCAGAGATAAAATTGTCAGCTGAGCCACTCTCAGTGGATGTAAAAGGGCCTGATGCAGACAAACAAACCAAATCTGTCAGTATGGAAATAAAAGATCAGGATATTCAAATGAAGGAGCAAGGGACTAAATTCAAATTGCCAAAATTTGGAATCAGTCTTCCTGAAATAAAAGGTCCAAAAATAGATGTAAGTTCAGACAAGGCAGAGATTGACATTTCTGTACCCAAGGAGAAAGTAGAAGTTCATCTACCTGATGTTGAAGTTCAGGGTGTAACAGCTGAAGTAAAAGCTGACCTGCCAGAAGTGGATTCCAAAGATTTTGAAGTAAAAATGAAAACACCCGGCTTTTCGTTTCCTAAAATTGGATTTGATAAATCAGAAGTTAAGGCACCTGAAGTTGATGTGTCTTTGCCTGAAGGAAATTTGGAGATAGAAAAGCCAACTACCGATGTAACGGTATCAATAGAAGATGCAGAAATAAAAGGACGGTCAAAGTTTGGTTCTCCAACTAAGTTCAAATTGCCTTCAATCAACTTCCCAAAGTTTGGCATTAAAGGTCCAAAAGCATCAGTGGAGATCCCCGATGTGGATGTAGAGGTTAAAGGACCTGAAATAGGTCTACCTGAGGCAGAGATAAAATTGTCAGGTGAGCCACTCTCAGTGGATGTAAAAGGGCCTGATGCAGACAAAGAAACCAAATCTGTCAGTATGGAATTAAAAGATCAGGATTTTCAAGTGAAGGAGCAAGGGACAAAATTCAAATTGCCAAAATTTGGAATCAGTCTTCCTGAAATAAAAGGTCCAAAAATAGATGTAAGTTCAGACAAGGCAGAGATTGACATTTCTGTACCCAAGGGGAAAGTAGAAGTTCATCCACCTGATGTTAAAGGTGAGGGTGTAACAGCTGAAGCAAAAGCTGACCTGCCAGAAGTGGATTCCAAAGATTTAGAATTAAAAATGAAGACACCAGGCTTTTCGTTTCCTAAAATTGGATTTGATAAATCAGAAGTTAAGCCACCTGAATTTGGTGTGTCTTTGCCTGAAGGAAATTTAGAGATAGGAAAGCCAACCACCGATGTAACGGTATCAATAGAAGATGCAGAACTAAAAGGACGGTCAAAGTTTGGTTCTCCAACTAAGTTCAAATTGCCTTCAATCAACTTCCCAAAGTTTGGCGTTAAAGGTCCAAAAACATCAGTAGATATCCCTGATGTGGATGTAGAGGTTAAAGGACCTGAAATAGGTCTACCTGAGGCAGAGATAAAATTGTCAGCTGAGCCACTCTCAGTGGATGTAAAAGGGCCTGATGCAGACAAACAAACCAAATCTGTCAGTGTGGAAATAAAAGATCAGGATATTCAAATGAAGGAGCAAGGGACTAAATTCAAATTGCCAAAATTTGGAACCAGTCTTCCTGAAATAAAAGGTCCAAAAATAGATGTAGGTTCAGACAAGGCAGAGATTGACATTTCTGTACCAAAGGGAAAAGTAGAAGTTCATCTACCTGATGTTGAAGTTCAGGGTGTAACAGCTGAAGTAAAAGCTGACCTGCCAGAAGTGGATTCCAAAGATTTTGAAGTAAAAATGAAAACACCAGGCTTTTCGTTTCCTAAAATTGGATTTGATAAATCAGAAGTTAAGGCACCTGAAGTTGATGTGTCTTTGCCTGAAGGAAATTTAGAGATAGAAAAGCCAACTACCGATGTAACAGTATCAATAGAAGATGCAGAACTAAAAGGACGGTCAAAGTTTGGTTCTCCAACTAAGTTTAAATTGCCTTCAATCAACTTCCCAAAGTTTGGCATTAAAGGTCCAAAAGCATCAGTGGAGATCCCCGATGTGGATGTAGAGGTTAAAGGACCTGAAATAGGTCTACCAGAGGCAGAGATAAAATTGTCAGCTGAGCCACTCTCAGTGGATGTAAAAGGGCCTGATGCAGACAAAGAAACCAAATCTGTCAGTGTGGAAATAAAAGATCAGGATTTTCAAATGAAGGAGCAAGGGACTAAATTTAAATTGCCAAAATTTGGAATCAGTCTTCCTGAAATAAAAGGTCCAAAAATAGATGTAAGTTCAGACAAGGCAGAGATTGACATTTCTGTACCCAAGGAGAAAGTAGAAGTTCATCTACCTGATGTTGAAGTTCAGGGTGTAACAGCTGAAGTAAAAGCTGACCTGCCAGAAGTGGATCCTAAAGATAGTGACATAAAAATGAAGAGACCAGGATTGTCTTTTTCCAAATTAAGTAAATCAGACAGCAAGGTTCCTGCAAGCGATCTGAGTCTCCAAGTTGCTAATATTTCTGTGCCAGAGAAATCCAAAATAGAAGGACCAACCACAGAAATTACTGCAGAACAAAACCTTCTAACCAAGTCTAGTTCACCAACCAAATTAAAACTTTCCTCAATAAATATCCCAAAATTTGTTAAAGGACTTGAAGTAAGTTTACCAGATGCAGATATTTCAGCTAAGTCAGTTTCAGAGGATATAAAAGAACATGCTGTAACCAAAGATTATCATTCTGGAATGGCACACCCAAAAGGTAAAGACCCAGAAATCAATATAGTCAGTAAAAGTACATCAAAGGCAGAAAGTGGCATTTCCTCGACAAAGGAAGTGAAAATACAGTCTCTTAATGTTAAAGTTAAGAAAGTGGAAGTAAACAATGAAGAACCCATAACACAAATGGATTCCCTAATGGAAACATATATCGCTGAAAATGATAAAGCTTACGTTGACATCTTGGAATCAAAACAAAAATACACACAAAGAGTTAAAACATCCTCCAAATTCATTTTGCCAACACTTGGTGATGTTTTCAGTGGCTTTGACGTTGAATTTAATGTTCCTGCATTTGATGAAATTGAAGGAGCAAAGAAAATATATTCCGATATTCCTCTGACAAAAGAAGAATGTAACATTTCAGTTAAAGGTCAGTTTTCGGCAGAGAGTGTTTCAAAACATAAAGATGAAGGAGCTCAAGAAAAATCTAAGATAGATCAAAACTTTTTGGGTGGGCAGAAACAAACACAACCTGAAATCAGTGACTGGTTTCGATTTCCAGCGTTCTCCTCTCCAACCAAAACATCCAAAGACAATGAGGGAATAACTTTCCAATTACTCAGAAAAGCTGAACCCAGTCCAGAAAATGACATTAATGAAAATGAGTGCAAAAGAAGTTTCACAAGAGAGTTTGATGAGGACAATATTAGTCCAACTTTATCATTTAGTTCGTCTGATGCTTTTGCAGATATAAGTTCTGCACTTACAACTGAACAGATTAGCCTATCCCTACCCAGCCCTACAAAGGTCAAAGTAAAATATTCTGAACCTATTGCTAATGCTGAAGGGAGTGACATTCATATTGTTACTTCAACAGCCAGGACTGAACTAATATCCATTGAGCCTCATCAGCCAGAGAAAGTGAACATTCCATTTTCTTCTGAAACTTCCTCCTCTTCAGTGGATACTCTAAAACAAATATCAGGACACATAGTTGTGGCAAATGTGCAAAGTGTTTCTAAAACAGAACATGCTACAATCATCACTAAAGTAGATACACAAGATCTCAATACATTGCCTGCAGAAAATGTCACTGACTCAATGTTGTCAACTGAGGAAACAACAATTCAAACGGAACGTAGAACCATTTACCAGAAGCACTCTATAAAGGAGGTTCGTAAGTGATGATAATGTATGTGACACAGATAATACAGGTTTTTGAAGGTGGCTTTAATAAGACTTTGTGATGACATAGCATCCTGAAATCAAGAGTTTTGTTGTTTTTTGTTAGTTTTTTGAGGGAGTGAAGTAAAGCAATTATACTGGGCACTGACACATTACAGTACTAAAGCATATACTGTAGATTCATCAACAGGTGAAGGAAAATAATTTGAGCTAACACTTAAAATTAGATTGATGGCTGTGTAAAGCAGAGAAATCAGTGTGGTCTCACAAATCCTACACATTTGCATTAAGCATGGGTTGTATAACTTGGTATCATGCTTCAGAATGCATTTTTATTACTTGTGTAAACAAATGTGTTGTATGTGTGTAATGTGTGTAAATGTAATGCAAGTTAGGGCTAAGACCAACACCTACTTAATACCATAATTAAATAAATTTGGTTAATTAGAATATTTAGTATAAAGCAGCAAAATTGTTTAAAGTGTTCTCATGGTCATATACATAAACTGTGTCACATTAAGAGATGTCTATTACATTTTATATATATATGACTATTGAAAATTAATAATAGAGCAACATTCTTTTGCAAAACTCTCATTGTAATTTATTATTGTGTTGCCATGAACTATAATCATGAAAAGTGTACCCATCTAAAATTTTAAAAGTGCATTTAAATTTTTTTTAGCCAAGTTCCCTTTCTTGTCCTGCATTATTGTAAAACACATCATTGTATTTACATCTAAAAATATGCCACAATAAATCCTACTAAAATAAAAATGGTTATCTAACTCTTGAATATTCTTGCTATATTTTTATGGGAAAACCCACAGACTTTGGGAGAAGTTCCTATATGCTCTCACTCTCTGGAAGTGCACTAGACATATTTGTTGTAGCACAGCAAAATTAAAGCTAAAAGTCTACACTTTAATCACATGATGTTGAATGTGTCCCAGGCCTTTTTATTCATCATCAGTATATGAAATGACTAAGGCTCCTGAGGCAGTGTACTGTCAAACTCCAAAATCTAATAGAAAGTCTTCCCAGAAGAGTGGAGCTTATTATAACAACAAGGGAAATAAATAATTATAGAAGACCATGAAGTAAGTCCCCTATGGCATTCTACAAAATATCAGTGAATGCAGCAGGAATGGGGTCTAAATAACAAAATGTGCATTTATATCAAGTTCAGACTAATTATACATACTACTTATACTACATATTACTTAGATATGTTCCTGTCACGTTCAAAATGCATTATCATGCACATATAGAACTATTATGCACATTATCATGCTTTCACCAGGTCCAGTGAAGTTGCACCGATTTATTACTATGTCTGATCAAATTGCATCACACTCTTAGCAGGTGCTTATCACATGCTACCACTTTGTCATTGCATCCAGTTGGTTGGTAAATATCGTGACATTAGCAGTGCATTTTATTAACAGTATTTATGCTAAATTCTACATTGGGACATCTATAAACAGGACATAATTGACCGTAGGACTGTCAGGTCATTGACATGATGGAAGCAAAACGCTTGAAGGACTAAATAAGGGTGACCAGTTAATGGTTTTTATTATTAACTGGAAATCAGCCGTGGGCAAAAGTTTCGACATCAAAACTGATGGTAGCACTTACCTTCATACATTTCAAGAAAAGGCAGCAAAGAAGACATCTCTCTCCATGAAAAACATCAGGGATGGACTGATATTCTGCAAAAGGTACAGGGATTGGACTGCTGAGGACTGGGGTCTAGTCATTTTCTCTGATGAATCCCCTTTCCAAATGTTTGGGGTATCTGAAAAAAAGCTTGTCTGGTGAAGAAAAAGTGAATGCTATCATCAATCCTGTGTCATGCCAAGACCATTCATGTGTGGGGTTGCTTCTCAGCCAAGAGAGTGGGCTCATTCACAATTTTGCTTAAGAACACAAAGAATGGTACAAAAAACATTGGATCCATAGCCAGGAAACTCCCTTTAATCCCTTTGAGAATTTGTGGTCAATCCTTAAGAAGTGGGGGGACAAACAAAAACCCACAAATTCTGTCAAACTCCAAGCTTTGATTATGCAAGAATGGGCTACCATCAGTCAGAATGTGGCACAGAAGTTGGACTGACAGCCTGCCATGGTGAATTTGCAGATGTCTTGATAAAGAAGTGTCAACACTGCAAATACTAAGTCTTTGCATAAACTTCATGTTATTGTCAATAAACGTACTGTCTCATTGCCCTGCACTGGTGGTAGGAGGGCTCTGGAACTGCCAATCTGCTGTAATGAAAGCAGATTTTATCTCTGCTCTAGCTACCCATTACTCTTTTGACTTTCTGGCACTAACTGAGACCTGGATATCTCCTCAGAACTCAGCTACACCGGCTGCCCTATCCTCTGTCTATGTATTCTCTCACACTCCACGAGAAACTGGCAGAGGTGGTGGTACGGGTCTCCTGTTGTCTAAGAGATGGTCCTTCTCGCCTATCACCCTGTCTCATCTCAGTTTTTCATCATTTGAATTTCACGCAGTTAAGGTAACCTCTCCAATTAACCTCCACATCTTAGTTATTTACCATCCTCCTGGCTCTCTAGGAAACTTTCTAGATGAAATGGACATGCTTCTTAGTCTTTTTCCTTCTGCTAACACTCCTTTTACTGTTCTAGGAGATTTCAACCTTCCATCTGATAAACTCCAATCCTCTTTCCTGCTCCCTCTCCTTAACTCCTTCTCTTAAACTCTAAACAGCTGCCCTCCAACACACAAGGCAGGAAATTCTCTCGACCTTGTTTTTTGCCGCCCTTCCCCAGTCACCGATATCACTACTATTCCTTTTCATAAATCTAATCATTATCTGGTATCCTTCCCCAAAACCCTTCCTATTCTATGTAAACCTAACCACCAAAATGTCTCTTTTACCCGCAGAAACCTTCACTCTGTCTCCCCTTCCTCTGTGTCTTCATGCACCCTATCGTTCCTCCCAGACCCAGACTCCTTCTTCTCTCTACCACTAGAGACTGCAACTGAAACTTTGCCAAAACCACCTTCTTCAGACAAAAGTTAGAAGCCTCTGCACATGATCCTGGCAAACGCCACAACATCTTCTCCTCACTACTCAACCCACCGACTCCTCCTGCCCCTTACTCTCTGACTGCTGACAATTTTGCCACACTCTATGATGGGAAGATTGCAACAATCCGCCAGTCCTTCGCTCTCAACCAAACTCCTATGGACCTCAGGACCTTCCCTTCCCTTCCTTAGCAGAATTCTCCAACTTGTCATCTGATGAGATTCAACAGATCATCTCGTCATCTAACCCCAACACCTGTTCATTAGACCTACAGTAATCCCTTCCACAATGCTCCAGGCCATCCCACGAGACCTCCTTCCCTTCACCACAGCCATCATCAACCATTCCATATCATCTGGTCATGTTTCTGCTGCTTTTAAGAAGGCAAGGGTTATTCCCATCCTCAAGAAACCCTGCCTGGACCCATCAAAAGTTAACAACTATTTAGAATCACTGCTCTCTTTTATTTCCAAAATTTTTGAAAGAGCTGTTTATAACCAAATGTCTCTATATCTCTCACAGAACAACCTTAATGATCCCAACCAATCTGGATTCAAAGTGGCACATTCCACAGAGACTGCCCTTCTGTCAGTCACTGAGAAGCTCCATGCTGCTAGATCTGCTAAACTGTCATCTGTCCTCATCCTCCTGGACCTGTCAGCTGCATTTGACATGGTGAACCACAAGATTCTATTATCTATTCTTACAAGCCTTGGAATTTGTGGAACAGCGTGGCAATGGTTTGCTTCTTACCTAGAAGATAGGTCATATGAGGTAACATGGATGGGATCTACATCTGCCCCACGTAGACTCTCTACTGGTGTCCCGCAGGGCTCAGTACTTGGTCCTCTTCTGTTCTCCCTCTATACCCGGTCTCTTGGTAAGGTCATATCATCGCATGGATTTTCATACCATTGTTATGCAGATGACACCCAACTTGTTCTCTCCTTTCCTCTCTCTGACACTCAGGTTTCCACCCGGATCTCAGCATGTCTGGCAGACATCTCATTCTGGATGGCTTCTCATCAGCTGAAGCTCAATCTCAGTAAAAACCGAACTGTTGTTTATCCCTTGTGACTCATCCCCAGGTCAAGACCTTGTGATATCCCTGGACAACAACCAAATCACTCCTTCAGCCACCGCCTGCAATCTTGGGGTAACCGTGGACAATCATTTGTCATTTTCCCCACACATTGCTAACCTTACTTGCTCTTGTTGATTTCTTCTATACAATATCAGAAGAATTCACCCATTTCTTTCTTCACAGGCTACTCAGGTGCTTGTTCAGTCCCTTGTTATTTCAAGACTGGACTACTGCAACTCACTCCTGGCAGGCCTGCCTCTGTCCACGATTCGTCCTCTGCAACTGATCCAGAGTGTAGCAGCACGTCTCGTTTTTAACCTTCCCAAGTTCTCCCACCCCACCCCACTCCTCCGCTCCTTGCACTGGCTTCCTGTAGCTGCCCGCATCAAATTCAAAACGCTGATGCTTGCCTACAAAGCTAAAAATGGCCCAGCACTCACTTACCTCTCTGGGCTAATTACACCATGCACTGCACCAAGTTCCCTCTGATCCTCCAGCACTGCTCGCCTCATCCCACCATCTCCCAGGGATCGAGGGCGGCATTTATCCAGGCTCTTTTCTGTTCTGGCACCTAGGTGGTGGAATTAACTTCCTCTAGATGTCCGTACAGCAGAGACTTTGACTATCTTTAAACGGCGACTCAAGACGCATCTGTTTCTCCAGTACTTGGACTAACCCCCAACCCCCTCCCCCAGGTTGTGTTGGACTAATGGCACTTAGTTATTAACCTAGTTAACTCAGTGTAAGTATGTATCCAATGATGTAAACATTAAAGCACTTTATGTAAGTCGCTCTGGATAAGAGCGTCTGCCAAATGCCTAAATGTAAATGTAAATATTTGAAGTGATCAATCAACTAGACAGTTCCCTCTCACCCTACCACTACTCTACCTGTTTATTCTGTTCCATTAACTGTTAATTTCTACTTGTTTGTTAGCTTACCCATCAAATCAGATTCAGTATAGCTGAGAGCAATTCTCATGCCCCAACATATGACAGACATCATAGCTCAAACAAAAAAAGGTGTGAACAGGCTGCTAGGGCTGATGGAGTCCTACCCGTCCTAAGGTTGGCAGACTTATTCTCACAGATGAAAGGAGAGGTGTGGCATAGTAAAGCATACATGCTTGTTTATCAGACCAGTTATTTATCATACACAGTAAAAAGACAAAGAAAATTTGCCTGTATAAACCAGATTATTCCACTGCAATAGTCTTTACCATGGTCTATTATCACGCTGGTTGTCTATTGGTGAGTTTCATCCTCATAGGTATTACTAAGAAGTGTAGCACACATCCCAACAGCAAATGTTACATATTTTCCATGGTCAAAATTTCCACCCTGATGATATGAGCATGAAAGGTCATCTCTGAACACCATCCTAGTTTGAACAATCATTTGTAAGTTCTTCATGACATTTTTGCAAGGAGTATTGAGGTGCTAAATACCAGCCAAGGTAAGAGAAAACAGAGTGTCCTTATGGATATAGTTAACTGACACAATGAGCACATACAGTAGGTGAAGGTCTCAACCAGGGACGGATTACGGACCGGGCCAGCGGGGCCACTGCCCAGGGCCCTTGGGGTGCAGGGGGCCCGTGGGGCCCCTAGCCCAAAACAATTTGCAACGCTTATCAACAATGTATTTTCGTTTGGGGTCGGTGCTTTCAGGGGGCCCCCGGCCCTGCCATAGGAAATTTAAAGGGAAATGGGTGCATGGGAGCCTACTTTTAGAAGGCCCTCTTATGGTCCTGGCTTCTGGCTACGAGGGGGTCCTAGGGAGGATGTGGGCTTTGGGGGCTTTTAAAGGGCCCTCTGAATATGAGGGCCCTACTAGAAACTTTTGTAAATCCAATAGAAACTTTTATTCCAGATTACCTTACACATATTCACTTCACATTACTTAAAGATTCATAAACTCTTTGTAATATTTAGTCCTGCTAACCTATTTATACCAACCAGTACTGTTCATATGTAAGTGTGCTTTGTGCTTGTTATATACCTACTTGGCATAATATTTTTTCTTTAAAATTTTGTAACAGGACACCTTTGTCAGTTTCTTTTACACATTGTGTTTCATAAGCATTAAAAAAACTGAATGATACAAATGATGCAAGGTCAGTTATCATCAATGCATAGATCCAAAAAGCATCATATTACTTTCAAAATGTAAACTAGAATAGTTTCTCATATCCTTCTAATAATACACTGAATTTAACACTGAGCTTTTTCTATACAGCATTTAAGATGGCAAAGCATTCTGGGTACTAAGATTCAAAACTAGCTGTGGCTCCATCTAGTGGCAAATAACAGTAATGTACAAAAAAACATAAGAAGAAGAGAAGAAAAATATTTAAAAAAACGCTTATCATGTTTTTTTATTTACAGACATTAGCCTTTGTGTTTTGACATGTCTTAATTTTGTGTGTTCTGGCTATAAACAACAATTTTGTTCTGATACTTTGATTCACACACCCCAGCTATAAAATATAAATGAATGTAAAGTTTTTTTTGCACATTTAGATTCTGCCTGATGTTGAGGCAAAATTGAGACAAAAAAAAAAAAAAAAAACAGTTGAATAATTTTAATCCACATTGAAAAATCAAAAAGGAAAAAAAGGACACCCTTCCTGTTTCCACAACCAATAAACATGTGCCTAGCATGTAGTACTAATAAAACACACAAGATTAATTAACCATCGGAAAGTGTAACTACTTTTATAAAAGCAGAACCTTCAGAAGTCCCACTGGTGGTTTGTTCCTTAAGCACTCTAATGTGTGTCAAAAGTGAAATGACAGCCTCCATGATCAACAATATGGTGCATTCTTAAAAAAAAAAAAAAAGGAAAAAAGAATGCACCAGTCAATGTACTGAAAAAAAATTATGCAATAAAATTCTAAACATCTTAATTGATCATTTCAAATTTACTGTGGTGATGTACAGTTATAAAAAAAAAAATACTAATTTAATTGTAGTTTCAGAAGTCAGTGTTATACATTATACTGTCCCAGCAGTGCAATGCAAAAACACATGTAAGCAGTGGCCATGAGTTAATGTTAACCCACTGAGCTAATTCTAGCACCACCAACAGAACTGTTGCTCACTCAGTATTTTTGTTTACTGCCCAATTCTGTGTAAACTCTAAACACTGTTGAGTGTAAATGTTCCAACATATTAATAGTTTGTAAAATATTCAAACCAGCCCATTTGGTACCACCAACCTTGCCACTGTTAAAATCACAGAGATCTAATATATCTTCATTCTAAGGTTTAATGTGAACATTAACTAACGCATATGACCAGCATCTGCATGATGTTTTGAATTGTGCTGCTACAACAGAATTGGCTGATTAGATAACTACACAAATGTGAAGTTGTATACTTGTTATACATCATATAATAACAGCACACAAACTCTCGTTTCAAAGTGTCCCTGCTTATTAATAATCGTTATTCTACAAAGGATTGTATTTTTTAAATTTTTGTAATACCTTTATTCTATAATTATTTATTAAGTTTTTCTGCTCTTTCTTTGTTCCGATCTGGTATTGCCTGTTCATCATCTGATCAGTCTATTGGATTTGTTTGTTTGTATTAATAAAACCTGCACTTGCATCCAACATGATTGATGTAATGATAGAGGTCATCAAGGATTACGAACTTCTAAAGGTCCCCAGGCTGATGTCTCTTTCACTAAAAATTAAAGAAATGATTTTTAACCATTAATGGAAACTCCATACATACTGTACTTTAATACAGAAATAAATCTGGTATATGGTGGTAATAGACTGTGCCTATGTAATTAAGGATCCAGTAATCCTTATAATTCACTCACTCACTCACTCACTCATCGTCTATACCGCTTAATCCAGTATACAGGGTCGTGGGAGGCCTGGAGCCTATCCCAGGAGACGTAGGGCACAAGACATGGTAACCTTGGACAGGGTACCAAATCATCGCAGGGCACACACACACTCACACACTGTCTAATATAAATGTCTTTGGACTGTGGGAAGAATCCGAAGAACCCAAAGTAAACTCAACCAGACCTGAGCCCCTGTACTCAGACCCTGGAGGTGCAAGGCGACAGTGATAACCAATACGCCACCATCCGGCCCTCCATATAATTACATTTATTTATGATTAAATAACAAATAATTTATAATTACATATTTCTTATTTTAAAATAAATTTACAGATCATCTACTAAATATAGTACACAGTTTTATTAGTTAACACAAGTACCTGGATGTCACTGAAGAAGACATGGTTTCCGAGATTTTCTGTTTTATTGTTTTCTAGCTTCCGTTTGAGCTCAATGAAGCACTGAATGGCCGGTGACCTCTCAAACCTTAAACCATTGTCTCTGAAGGACAGAATAGCTGAGAATTGCTTTTTACTTGAAATTGAAAAAAATATTGTTAGAACATGATATCTCAAATGTGCTGTACTATGTGATAAACATAGATTGCTATAAACAATAAGAAACCGTGCTTACCTTATGTCTGGGTAATTTTCAACCAATGGGTTTAAGACATTCTTTATATCTTTCTCATGTTCCTGTTTAATGATTTCACTGATATAAAATCCCAAAGAGTGAAGCCAGTCTAGCGTGGATCCCTGAACAACAGGAATACATTTTCAATATTTCACTGCATAATGAGAAGTACTTGCAATCTAGTAAATTACAAAAATCTGAACACATACAGTACAGTAACCTCTCTCTTACCATTTCACAGAACAGTTTATTAAGCACATTGCACTGCTCATTAATTTTAGCTGCAGCATCCTCATTTTTTTTGCCTTTGCAGGAATATTTATTCCTCAGTAGTTCAGATATGTACCCCTTCATCACAAGGTAATGCACATCATTGGCAAAAGTCTACAGAGGAAGAGAAGGTTAGGATAATACTGTATGTAGCATATTCGATAATAATACTCTTTTCTTAAACTGGACTTCTTAACCAGGAGTCCAAATGATCATACTCACTTGTGCAGGTAGCTGTCTCATGGATGTGCTATATCCAGAGTAAGTCTCTATTCTGTTAACTAATTCATTAAAATCAGTATCTGTGTTGAGCCAATCCTTGGTCATTAGACGTCCCAAGTAGAGCTGAAACAAATAAAGAAAAAAAGAAAGAATAAGGAGTCTGCATTAACAATTCTTTTATATCACCTGGCTGTTTTATCAACCTTATAGCAATTCACACAAATGGGAAAATTTGTTATATATAACCCCTACATCCAAATCAGCTAACCTCAATTTCAGCTCTAAATTGTTTCAGAAGAGCTTGTCTCAAATGACCAATAAATCCATCAACCTCTGTGATAAGTTCTTGCACCTGCTTTGAACACTTCTCTCTATAGCCCTCTATGTGCTCTCTGGAACAAAAACATACCAAATATGAACATTTATTATATATTTATAACCAATACAGAGATTACAAAACTGGGATAGTGTCATGTTTCTAAGAGGCTTGCAAGATTTCAATAACCTCACCCAAGCATTCATAGTTTATATCGCTTTATCCTGTATACAGGGTCAGGAAGCCTATCCCAGGAAACTATGGTCACGAGGTAGAGTACACCAATAGATGGGGTGCCCATCCATCGCAGGGCACACACACACACACACACACATACAGACACACACACATACACACACACCCTTATTCACACACTTCTGGCAATTTGGGAACGCCAATTAGCCAATGTGCTGGATAATCGGCCCAAGCACAATGATCAATTACTGCCTCTGAATCATTAGTCTTACTGCAGACTTACTTAAGGGAGCTAAAACTGTTGATATAGGCAACATGATATTCAGCCCACAGGCAGCTGTCCAGTAAGTCTGACTCCAACAAAGTGCGGCTGTGCTCTGAAAATTCCACTTCAAATCTAAATTACATGAACATAAATTGAACAATTACATAACTAAAAGGCAACTTTGGCAATGTATAAACTGGTTGTTCCATAGATGTCAAATACATTTTATACACCAGTTAGGTTTTATATTTTAAGTTTACAATAGGACACATGAAAGCAGCATTTATTTACCTTTTGGGAAAGTGTTTCAGAGCCTCCATACATTTACATACAGCCATCTTTTCCAGATTCCCATCAATTTTTGCAGAACTATCAGAATATTTCCTAATCAACTAAATGAGAAAGAGTCTATTTTGATGAGAGTACCCTTACATTTGACTAAATATTACCCATCATCATTGTCACAAATGTATTTAAGTTTTAATAAATGACAAGTATAAGAAACCTGCTTATCCCAACTAATCAAACATGCTGTCAGTTGACAAAGTAGGCCAAAACATTGCAGGTCACACAGAACACACAACAAGCAATTTCGTGAAAGTAGATTCTTCATGGAAATATGGTTTCCATACATCACAGATATCTGTATAAACTTCAGAGGTCAGGAATATTTCGTCTTTTTCTCTCTTGGGTGTTACTTTCTTCTTCCATATATTCTCTTTTTCAGTATTAATAATATTGCCAATTGAGGCAGGTAGATTCTCCTGATAAAAAAATAAAAAAAGAAATATTATTATTATTAATTAATTAATATGAGTTAGCAACAAAACCAAGCATTTTATTGCTGAAATTAACATGGCTGTTTCTTACCTGGAGACAGTCAAAATAAGATTTCTTAATCTGACCTAGCAAGTCATCAGACAGTGTGAAAAACTTCAGCTCCTTCATCTCTGGTTGCAAAGATGGACTGCTAAGAATCATCCCACTGCAAAGTACAATGAAAATTTGGTTTGAATTAGATTTTATTGTTAACTACTCCCTACAAATATCTGTAATGCTTAGGGCAAGTTCTCACCTATGATATTGGTTGATAGCAAAATCCAATAACGCATTATAATCTTTCAGTTCTGTGACCTGTCCCAGAAGCACTTTTAAATGATCACTTACAAACTCATGACAAGATATAGCATAGGTTTCAAACACTTGAAATTTTGGTGGATACAAATTCTGAATCTCTGCCTTTACCATTTCCAGCAGCTCCACAATCTTTTTACCCAAAAGTTCCAAGTGTACTCCTATACAGGAATCATTTTGCTCACAGCTTTTAGGGGGAATGTTCCCAAGTGTCTCTTTCACCCCTTGCTTCACTGCAATCCTCCAAACATCTCTCCATTCCTTCCATTCATCTCCCCCCCTCTTTTCCTTATTCTGAAAGATGTGGACCACCTGCACTAATAGCTCTTTTTTGTAAGAAGGCTGATCACATGATTGATGGACAATTTTACTAAGTTTATCCTTCAGGTAGTTGTAAAGCAGATTCAGGTCTTTTTCTTTATGGGCCAGTTTCACTGAAGAACCTTCTTTTCCTAGAGCTTCCTTCTCACACTCAACCTCTTTCTCCAGAGAGAGTATATTACAATAGGCCGTTTCCAAGGCTTCTGTTTCAATTAGTTTGTTAATTTCCATTACTGCACAAGAGATATGAAAGAAAATGGTTAAGATTTAGACAGGGCATGACTGTTTGACACATTCACAGATATGCATTATAATCTACTTAGTAAATTGCTTACCTGACAAAGGTGATGGTGGAATATTGTGGGTGTCATTGCACTTGGTAATAGTCTCTTTCTCCATTATAGTGCTGGACTCTGGGATAGATTTAAATATTTCCGAGACTGATTTTCGATTGAAACTTATTTTTCTACTTATCCAGCTTGAGCCATCTTCTGTTGTAGGCGATTCTACATAACAAGTCAATAAAGATGTAAACTTACAAACTGCACACCTATGGTCCTTCAAGAGTTTAAAAATGTATTTTGAAAGAACCCTTAGGTAAAATTGCGGCAGGAGCGCACCAACTGCACCACTTTTTTCTCTCCAAGTGAAAAGAAATAATATTCACATAATCTGGATAAAAAACCCATGCATTAACACTTTCTTCTGTGTTTAATTGATGTGAAGACATCAATCAAACACAGAAGAAAGGATAATAATTGGACCAATCATAATAGTTCTGACCTGATCAACACTCACTCACTCTCTCGTCTGTATCGTTTTATCGTGTATTTAGGGTCGCAGGGAGCCTGGAGCCTAACCCAGGAGACTTAGGGCACAAGGCAGGGTACACCCTAGACAGAGTGCCAATCCATCGCAGGGCACACACACATACACACACTTATTTACACACAACTGTGGGAGGAAACCAGAGTACCCAGAGAAAACCCACCAAGCACGGGGAGAACATACAAACTCCATGCAAACAGCACACAGAGACGGGAATCGAGCCTGACTAGGAATCGAACGAGATGCAAGGTGACAGTGCTAACCATTACCATATGTGTATGTACACCATAGTGCCACCAAGCTAATCAACAATTTCATTCAATAAATAAAAATTTAAATGCATTTAAGATTGCAGCAAAGTTACACACCAGCTGGAGCATTAAAAGAGTGAGTGAGGTGAGTGACACAGTACTATTCAAAGAGAGAAATACATGTGAATATTTAAATTGACATTAGAATTTTTGCACAGAGTTTAATCATAAGGTACTTTATGTTCACCAGAACACTTAAAGGCTAACAAACCTAATTGATAGAGAAACAACTCTTTTTTTCTCTCTTCCTTTCTTTCTTCTGCCCTTCTTTTGTATCACTGCTTCTTTTATGAATTTACTTTTTCCATTCATTTTTTAAGAAGTAGTAGTAGTAGTAGTAGTAGTAGTAATGCTGTGGTTATTATTATTATTATTATTATTACTTTTGCTTTCCTTCTTTTTGTTTGGTTTTGGTTTTGTTGTATTATCTCTTAATTACGTGTGTTAACCCCTGAGTGTTGTTATGAATAAAAATGGGGATAAGTTGTTTTATTGGATGATTAAACTTAATGCAAATATTATATTTTTCTTTGTCCTGTGTGTAAATAATTTTACTCTCATCAGGGACATCATGGTGGCCTACTAACTTCACTACTATATACTTCATGTGCATATTCATGCAGAACCAGTGCCCTTATTTTCATTATCTCATTCCAAGCTTTTCTGATAAGTTGGCAGTGTATTACACAGTTGTGTTACTAGAACTGTTATCAATCAAAGCAGATTACAAAATCTTAATATATGTGCTTTTATACTTCTACTACTTTGTACTAATTCTACTCAGCTTGATAATGTTAAATAACAAAAACATATTGCAACATAATTTTCATTTCTATTGATTTGTTTTTCCTTATGTTTTATTTTGTACTATTTTTCAGAAGTGAAAGTAAAAAATGAGAGTTAGGTGAGTGTGTTTTACTTTGTGTGTCAGGAGAGCGAGGCTTAGTATTAGAATTGGGGCCATCTGGTGTTGCTACTTCCTTTTCTTTTTTTTTTCTCAATGAGAGTTTTCGCATCATGGTCTTCAACGTCACTGATCCACTTGAGCTGTTTTCAGCATTGTCTTTGTTTTCTGCCATTCTGTAATCATATATCATAAATGAAATGTCACACTAAATTTCCATACCAGTTTGTCTGTCTATCTATCTATCTATCTATCTATCTATCTTGTGAAATGTTTATTGTCCAACCATCATCACTTACATATTAATCATTAATCCTAACTAATAAATGTTACCTAGGTCATTTCATAAAAAGCCATAAACAATGCATTAACCCAGAAATCTTGAGCTGGCAAGGGGAGGGGTTATATCATTTTAAAATAAAAAGAAATGAAAAAGAAAACAAAAGCAATTCATACGGTATATTTACATACCATGTATGTTGGATTCATGCAACCAACAAGTCAACAGCTTACCGTAAACACTATTCCATTTGAAATATGGACTTGTTGACTAGACCCTTCCACCGTACTGCCAAAGGAATCACATTCTCCACTGCACCAATGTTATGAAAACTACTACCTTTTTAAAGAGACACGGGTCTACATGCGCAGGCACATAATTAATCACAACAATGTTTCAAATCATTGATTAAAACTAATGGTTTCGGGTCTAATTAGACGTTAAAACATACATTTTGTTACAGATCAAAGGATTTACTAACAAATACATATACTTACTTACTTACGGCGGTCGAAAACCTACTGGTGTGGTGTCTCACCTGAACTGTTTCCGGAAGTGTACCTTCACTGCTAAAGCTGGTACTGAACTTCCGCGTAGTCCTGCGCTGTTAAAAAGCATTTAACGACACGCACCTGTTTGATCCCCGTAAAAGCTATAATAAAATAATATTTAAAAATGTAGAAAAGTTTACAGTGGTGTTTATAGGCGGCACGTTACGACGCTGAGACATTACAACAGAAAGTGGAATTAATATTCCTTTGTTGTAACGAGCTACGTAAAAATTAAGTAAAATATCATACACGTTCTTCTGACCTGCTGCGGAATCTTAAAGCTGTTCAGAGTTGTTTTATAGACATGCTGCGTTTTTTTTTTTACGGTTACAACGTTTCACTGGGCTACAGAGCTAACCATTTCCTTTTTCCCCCTTCTTCCTGTTAATTTTAGCCAGCTTAAGTGTTTGGTTTATTTGAATACGGCCGCATGTTCTTCTATCGAAACTATTAAAAAATGCATGTTCTTCTATCGCATGTTCTTCTATCGAAACTATTAAAAAAAAGCATAAAAATGACCCCAAATATAACAGAACTTCCTATTACTGACATTTTAGACATATTTTCCCTAATGGAGGACCTAGGCATATGTTGTAGGTATAGTCTTATAATAGTCTAATATTTTTTTGCAACTCGTATGTTTTGTCAAATCTGTGTACGTTGAATGTGCTGAATGTGCGCGAAAATAGGAAGTGATTTCCACCACAGGGTTTGGAATAATATAACTTTTCTCAGACTGCTATTCCTCGGCTTCTAAATCTACATCCGTACAACAGGCTTATGGTTTCTTTGTACCTTTTGTCATACACCTAAAGGAAGTACCTTTGGGAGAGTCATTTTAACGGGGGCAGGTGATTTCCAGAGGTCGGTAAGGTAAAGATTAACGTACTGTAGAGCTGAAGCGAAAAGTGAAAGGAATTGCGCAGCATTTAAGCCTTTCAGGTGTTCGGTACACTTCACTCACCTGCGGTGACTCATGGTAAGTATCCACCAAATACCAAATCATATCGCTCTCTGTTTGTTAGGGTTAAGTGAAAATATGGTAGCTTGCTAACTTGCTGGAGAGGCAACACATCGTTAACTCGCTGTTCTTGTAGTTTGCTTATACCTGTAGCCGTGTTATGTTCAAAACATGTCTCAAGGTTAAAGGGAGCCGACGTGTACCAAATACTTTCAGGCTTTCTATAAGCTAATGTAGGCTACTATAGGTTCAGTGTGCAAAATATTACAAGCATTAGACTTCATTATAGTGAGTATAGCACAGCTATCCTCTTATTTTCCTGTACAATAAAAAAGGTTTATAAATAAGTGTTTATGGTTAAAATCAACAGCCAGGCTTTCACTTCACTTTAATAGTTAATATTTTACAGTATACACCATTTTGTTTGTTTGATTGTTTCTTAGGTTATATGTCCTCTATACCCAGGTACTGCTAAATGCATTCTTTCAGTAGAAGCCAATATGCTAATGCATGATATGCATTGTAGTGCTTTATAAGCAAGGTTTGACTTGACGTATTATCTCATTACTACTGTTATTATATAATTTCCCTTTGGTTGCAATCAAATGCTATTCAATTGAAGATGAAAGGATTTCCTGTTACTTGTTAGCTCATGGCTTGTGTTCTCATTTCTGGCATTCTGCACAGCTTATTCTTTTCTTCAGCTTCGATAAAGGTTTTATCCTGGTCAGGGTCAGGGTGAATCCAGAGCATATCCGAGATTTATTCTTTTTATTATTATTATTATTATTATTATTATTGTTAATAATGTTGTTATTATTAACAATAATTGTTAGCTTGTGGGGTGAAAGACACAATAATAATAGGGGTAGCTCAGTGGTTAAGGCATTGGACTATGGTTCGGAAGATCCCAGGTTCAAACCCCACAACCACCAAGTTGCCACTGTAGGGCACTTGAGCAAGGCCCTTAACCCTCAATTGCTCAGATGTGTAATGAGATAAAATGTAAGTCGCTCTGGATAAGAGCGTCTGCCAAATGCCCAAATGTAAATGTAAATGTAATAATAATCATCATCATCATGTTGTGTTAGTCTTTCGGCTGCTCCCGTCGAGTGGTCGCCACTGTGGACCATCTGATTCGCACACAACTGCACAATAATAATAACAACAACAATTTCAATTACAAAATTTAAATAATCAAAGTATAACATACAAGATTAAGGTGTAAAAAAATTTTTTACAATTCACTATCCACAGTTAACAGAAAAATTTAACATATAGAGTATAGCAGACTAAGCTTAGAATATGTAAATAAATAGAAACAATAGACAGAATAAACAAACATATAAATAAATAAACATATCCTGGGAACACTGGGCACAAGAGGAGGGCAATTAGATCAGAGGGGCAATTTAGAAGCCACTCTCCCTGCTGGGTTCTTTGAGAGTTAGGAAGAAATCAGATAACCTAAAGGAAGCCCACATGAAGTTCATCAGGTTTGACTGGGGACCCTGAAGCTGTGAGATAGCAGCACTATCTGCTATATATGAAGTATTTGCAGTTAATTTGAAAATTGGAAACCTGCAGAAGAATATTCGAATGATTTGTATTTAACTCAACTATTTTTGAGTAAAACCTGTATATTGAGCTTTGTGTATAAAGGTGGGCTCAAATTTTTTTTTTTAAAGTATTCGCATCTGATTTAGCTACACCTATGTGATTGGTAAATACCTAATATAAAAAATACAAAATACCTAATCTTGCTAAATTTTGCATTTTGTACATTTAAATGTAGATTTTAGTAGGTTTTTACCCCATACTTCTACTTTTGTTAGGTACAATGTGTAGAGTTTACTTATTTCCTTTGTGAATTTTTGACTGCACTGCTGGCATTAGGTGTTTTTGTGAATATATTTCTCTATTTAACTGAGTCAAGAGAAAGAAATAAAAAGGAAAATCCCTAAAGTAATAGGGGATCATGACTAAGGTGATTTTTTTTCTCACTTTTTTTAAACACACTTTACATTATGCCGTGTTCACAAAGAGCCTTTTTTAATGAAAACAGCCCCCCTAAATTAGCCCTTAAAGATTCCATGAGAATCACTTCATAAAATATTACATGCTCAGATCTGTGCAGGGTATGGCTAAGTCATTTAGTTTTTGTATATTTCGACTAATTCCTGGGTGATATGACCTCAAATCAATATCATGATTAACTGAACTTTACCATAATTATGATTAATGAATGCTTTTTGTTTTTTGGGTCTTTCTTTTCCCTCATAGTTTACTGACAAGGTTTGTACTGTAAATATGCTCAACTGTTATGCTAGGCCATGATATTTTTATCATAGACAAGTGGACAAGTTCTCGTCCATGTTGCTTTCATGTCGCAAACTGAACATGCGACTACACATGCAGCAGTGTGTTTGTAATATAAACAGTGGGAAAATTATTAACAGAATAAAAAAAAAGAGTTTATGAATGTTGGTTTCAATTAAATTTCAATCAATTGGCCAGCCCTCTTTAAAATACACTATAATTAATAAATAATACAGTCTTACCTGAACTTATAGGAATTCTATACTTCAGTCTTTTTACCAGATTAAAAATAAAATAAGGCTTATTATACAATTTGATAATAATAAACCCATTGTTATTTTTATGTGCTTGTTACATGCACAATGAAGTAAATGTTCCCCATAACATTACTGTATATCTGATGGAAATGTCAGCAAAACAGTGGGAGTAGTTTAAATTCCTTTTTCTGAAAATTTATTCTCATGTCATAGTTGGTTGCAGGTATATGGTGTAACATATGTACAGCATGTAAAATCGTATAATAGAGTGGTTCCTAAATACAAACGTTGAGTAGAGAATTTTTGAGAGGATAAGCGCCCTTCATTGTGTAATCTTTTACTGTAGAGATTTAAAATACTTTATCAACTATTACAAGTATTAAATGTTATATATGTATTATATTAATTTTATTTATTGTGTGCCTATACAGTCATGTCTTGCTTGATTATTAGTATTGTAAGAGAACATGCTGTGGTGATATATGCACCTCCCCCTCTCAGGGGAGTTACATGTTTTTAGTAAACAGTCAAGATCATGGTGTTGAAAAAATAACTTGGATTCATATACTGTACTGCATTTATATAGCGAGGTCAAGTGATCCACATTCTTCAATACAAAGCTAATTACATAATTATTATTTAGCTTTCTACATATCTCATTTCTTTTTTTGTTACACTCTTATAGGTCACAGGCCATTGGCTGGAAGCATGGCAGATAGTGTAAGCGGTGAAGCAGATAGGCGTAGTGACATTTCAGCATGTACTGAGGACAGAACAGAAATGGCAGAAAACAATAAAACACAGATAAATGTCAAAAAGAAGAAGAAGAACAGCATAATAAAATCTGTCAAAGGAAGCTTTTTGTCCCCAAAAAACAAAGAGGCAGATAACAAAACAAAGAGGACAAATACAGAAAATGACCTTGGTAATTCCTTGGACGATCCACAATCTCCATCTTCACCAAGTAAGTACCAAATTTTTAAAGTGCTAGAGAAATATATATTTTTACACTATGTATTTTCCAAGAAGAAGTGGTATTTTTGGTATAGTGTAACAATAATTTTGATCAAATATCTGAATAAATAAAATTTTCTTTTAATAACAAGATCAGTTAAATAATTATAGTTGATTTCTAATGCTCAGTTTTAAAAGAATGACATTATTCACACTGACTTAGCAGGAAACTGTTATGCTTTAATTGCTTACATAGTAAAAGATGTGTAGAATGTCAGCAGTTTATTCCTGCTTCTACATTGTAAAGGAATGCTGAAGGCACTTAAAAATGCATAAATCTCCTTTGAACAGTTTGCGTCTGCGGCAGAGGTAGGTTTTGGTCTCGCCCTCATGGGATAGCCTTCATGAGAGCCAGTTTCATTATGGTGCTTGACGGATTTTGCAAATGCACTTGACAATACTGTTCTTGCAAGAACTATGACCGAAAGGCTGACCTCTGTGTCTTAAAATAACAACTAACTGTTGTTTTTGTTGTTTTTACGTTATTTTCTAATTCCATATGTTATTTTATAGTTTTGAAATCCCCAGTATTGTTTCTAGAATGTAGAAAATAAATCACTAAACAAAAACAAAGAAATTTGCAAGTGACCCCAAACTTTTAAACAGTAGTATATATATACTCAGCAAAAAAAGAAACATCCCTTTTTCAGGATTGTGTATTTTAACAATAATGTTGTAAAAACCCAAATAACTTTACAGATCTTCATTGTAAAGGGTTTAAACAAGGTTTTCTATGCATGTTCAATCAACCATAATCAATTAATTAACATGCACCTGTGGAATGGTTGTTAAGACCTTAACAGCTTACAGAAAGTAGGCATTTAAGGTCACAGTTCTAAAAACACAGGACACTAAAGAGACTTGCCTACCGACTGTAAAAAACACCCAAAGAAAGATGCCCAGGGTCCCTGCTCATCTGCGTGAACGTGCATTAGGCATGCTGCAGGGAGGCATGAGGACTGCTGTTGTGGCTAGGGCAATAAATTGCCATGTCCGCATTGTGGGACGCCTAAGACAGCGCTACAGGGAGACAGGAAGGACAGCTGATCATCCTCGCAGTGGAAGACCACGTGTAACAACACCTGCACAGGATCGGTACATCCAAATATCACACCTGCGTGACAGGTACAGGATAGCCACAACAACTGCCCGAGACACAATCCCTCCATCAGTGCTCAGACTGTCCGCAATAGGCAGTCCATGAGGAGGAGATGCACTGCAGTACTTCAAGCAGCGGGTGGCCACACCAGATACTGACTGGTACTTTTGATTTTGAGCGTCCCTTCATTCAAGGACACATTGTAAAACATTTTTAGTTTATGTCTTATGGTGTTGACTCTTTTAGTGTTCATACAAATATTTACACATTAAGTTTACTGAAAGTAAAAACAGTTGAAAGTCAGAGGACGTTTTTTTTTTTTTGCTGAGTATATATATATATATATATATATATATATATATATATATATAGTTGAGTTTGTATGTATATATATATATATATATATATATATATATATATACAAACTCACCCAAAGGATTATTAGGAACACCTGTACAATTTCTCATTAATGCAATTATCTAATCAACCAATCACATGGCAGTCGCTTCAATGCATTTATGGGTGTGGTCCTGGTCAAGACAATTTCGTGAACTCCAAAATGAATGTCAGAATGGGTAAGAAAGGTGATTTTTTTGGTGAAGCAATTTTGAGCGTGGCATGGTTGTTGGTGCCAGACGGGCCGGTCTGAGTATTTCACAATCTGCTCAGTTACTGGGATTTTCACGCACAACCATTTCTAGGGTTTACAAAGAATGGTATGAAATGGGAAAAACATCCAGTATGCGGCAGTCCTGTGGGCGAAAATGCCTTGTTGATGCTAGAGGTCAGAGGAGAATGGGCCGACTGATTCAAGCTAATAGAAGAGCAACTTTGACTAAAATAACCACTCGTTACAACTGAGGTGTGCAGCAAAGCATTTGTGAAGCCACAACACGCACAACCTTGAGGCGGATGGGCTACAACAGCAGAAGACCCCACCGGGTACCACTCATCTCCACTACAAATAGGAAAAAGAGTTCACAATTTGCACGAGTTCACCAAAATTGGACAGTTGAAGACTGGAAAAATGTTGCCTGGTCTGATGAGTCTCGATTTCTGTTAAGACATTCAAATGGTAGAGTCAGAATTTGGCATAAATAGAATGAGAAAATGGATCCATCATGCCTTGTTACCACTGCAGGCTGGTGGCGGTGGTGTAATGGTGTGGGGGATGTTTTCTTGGCACACTTTAGGCCCCTTAGTGGCAATTGGGCATCGTTTAAATGCCACGGGCTACCTGAGCATTGTTTCTGACCATGTCCATCCCTTTATGACCACCATGTACCCATCCTCTGATGGCTACTTCCAGCAGGATAATGCACCATGTCACAAAGCTCGAATCATTTCAAATTGGTTTCTTGAACATGACAATGAGTTCACTGTACTAAAATGGCCCCCACAATAACCAGATCTCAACCCAATAGAGCATCTTTGGAATGTGGTGGGACGGGAGCTTCGTGCCCTGGATGTGCATCCCACAAATCTCCATGAACTGAAAGATGCTATCCTATCAATATGGCCCAACATTTCTAAAGAATCCTTTCAGCACCTTGTTGAATCAATTCCACTTAGAATTAAGGCAGTTCTGAAGGTGAAAGGGGGCCAAACATCGTGTTAGTATGGTGTTCCTAATAATCCTTTAGGTGAGTGTATTTTTTATTTTTTATCTTTTTATTACACAGTGGAAAGCCCGCTTACCCAACAAGAATCTCTAAGACAGAAACTGCGTTTTGGAAGTAAGAAAAAAAACCTGCCCAAGCAGGAGCATATAGAGGCCTGCAAAGAGGGTTTAATAATACCAGAAGAGGAAAAGTCAGAGGCGACAAGAAGCACAGCAGATGAAGTCTTGAAGTTATACGTTCTACCCGAGATTCCCCCAATACCGTTATCAGGTAATTTTATATATATAATTTTTTAAATAGTTTTTAGTTTCCTTGTTTATAGGTACAGCAAGGGGTGGACACTAAGTCTCTAAGATATCAAACTTTTGTGGTCAGTTGCATCTGCCCCTCCACCCATCCCCAGTTAAGGCATCTTCTTACGTGACTTGTTCTTTACATTCTTTTTCAGAAAATCAAATGTTTTCTGTAGATATAACCAAATCAACTAGTTTTCTGGTTTGTGGGAAGTGTATATTTGTGAGAGCAACATTTCATATATTAAGTTCTTTTTTTCTCTGTCTTGTCGATCTGTTTTTAAAGTAATGCAGATTAACAATCTCATTAAGGATAATATCTTGGAAAAGGCCTATGTCAATATACTTTCTTTGCGGGAGGAGGTTCAATGTGAGAAGGAAGCATTGGCTGGAAATGATTCTCCAGGGGAACTGTTAAATAAAGAGAAAGATCTGAGCATGCTGTACAACAACCTGAGAGATAAACTTACTGAAATTGTCCAGCAATCCTCTGCACAGCCTTCTTTTAATAAAGAGCTACTAGTGCAGATGTCTGGCATCATCCAAGAGGAGGAAAAGAGAGAAGGAGATGCTGGGAAGATGGGCGGATGGAGAGATGTCTGGAGGGCTGCAATACAGAGAGGAGTGAAAGAGACACTCGAAAAGATTCATCTTGACAGCCATGAGCAAAATGTTTCCTGGTTGGCAATACATTTAGGACAAGTGGGAAAAGTGATTGTTGAGCAGTTGGAGAAAGTAAAAGCAGAGCTTACAAGTTCTTACCCACCAAGCTTTAATGTGTTTGAAACATATGTTTCAAGCTTTCATAAAGCTGTGGCAGAACACCTGAAAGTGCTTCTGGGAAAGGTGACAGAAGTAAAGGATTACTACGCCCTTCTGGATTTTATTTTGAAACGTTATCACAGGTGAGGAAATGGTTTGTGGTTAGTAAAACCTTTTTGGAGTAATCGCAGTCATATTATAATATGTGATGCATCAAGAGTATCATTATCATATGTGCAATTTGTACATCACTTATTATTCATTATTGATGATTCATACTTGTTACAGCTTGTTACATACTTCACAGTTTAGCTTCCTTACGAACAGTAAATTGATTAACTTTAATGTTGTAAAGATCTCATTAAAAACAACCTTTCTCTTTCCTGTAAATTTGACTCCCTTTTCAATATTGTATTTATATTTTATAAAAGCTATGGTAATTAGTTTTGTAGTATGTGTATGTTCATGCTTTTTTCATATTAATATAACAATGCTGGTAAACATCACACGTTGTAGTGTTTAAGGATTTAATTAGGGGTGTTTTTAAAGAACTGATTATTGCTAGCCATTGTAAAAACATTGTTATTACACAGTTCTTTAAGACACCTCAATCCTTAAAAACACATTAACAAATTTTAAACAGTCACTTACAGCAAATGTTGTACTTTAGAAATCCATATTATTATAGATACGCAGTCCTAAACTTAATATCTTATTTAACAGTCTTAATTTTATTTTACAAGAAACTAATGAATATAGGGATAATTAATTGGAAAGTGTTGCATTTACCACAGTGAAAAGATTATGGGAAGCAAGTCTTTGCAGCCAGAATTGAAGGAGGAGCTGAAGACTCTTAAACTAGAAGATGATTTTCTAGGTCAGATCAAGAAAGCATACTGCAATTGCTTGAAGGTAAGATATAGATCCACATAGGTAGTGTTAAAGGTTTGCACCAATGAAACAAAACTAATGTAATCAAACAACACAGAATATAATAAATAAAAGATTTTTTTTATGTTTGCATGTATGTATGTATGTATGTATGTATGTATGTATGTATGTTTTGGTAACAGGCAGATGTGAGATCAACTCTGGACAGTATAATTAAGCTGGAAAATGATGAAATGTGGAAAGAACAAAATAAACCACAGATTAATGAGGACCTTTACATCTCTCACATTCACATGGACATCTTGATGGTATGCACCACAGCTCTAATCACCAATAATTCAACTTTCTCTGAGCAAGCAGATACCTACAGTACAAGCATTTTAATTGTTTTAACTCTAGGGGGCACACAAATCAGTGTATACATTTCTACTCTTTTTCCCACAGTATATTAAAGGACCAATTCAGGCCTCAAGTTTGCTTGATGTGGAACTTGAACAGAAAGTTATGTGCTGCTGCCTAGATGAGCTAAAGAAATTTCCTAAACGGTGTGTAATTAAATTTTGGTATATTATTTTAAGCTAAATTAGTAAACAGGATTTCTATTGTGGGACCCCAACATCCCTCTGCCTCAGATTTCCTGACAGCATTTGACCTGTTTTACATACTGTAGCATTACCAAACTTACCACATAAACATGACAATTATTAGATGACTGTATGGAAAACAGACTCTCTGTCCTTTCACTTTTGTTTCCTTTTCATTTCTCTGTGTTGTTGTAAGATTGTATGTCCCTTGCATATTTCAAACTTCTTTATTCTCAACATCATTGATTACATGGCCTCTAATAGGTCCAGAACAGCTATTATAAAAGAAAAAACACACATCAGATGTGTTACATATACTGTACATATACACACATCAGAAAAAAACACATCAGATGTGTTACATATACCAGTGACTTTTTTTTTCTGTCTTACTATATCTAAGTTCTTTTAAAGACAATCCAAAGTCCATGTTGATGAGGTTTTAAAGATTTTTTTTTTATTTCAACATAACATACTGATTCATTTTGTTATTATCTTTATCTACACTAAAGATTTGAGTCAGCCTTTGTGCAATGGAACAAAACTCTCCTGGATCCCTCCCTGTGGGCTGAATATCACATTACTTACATCAACAGTTTCAGAGATTTGAAGTAAGTATTTGATCACACATTGTGTCCTTAGCATGCAATAAGTAGTGAAACATCAAAAATGTTATTGCTGCAATCCACTAATCTATTAATGTCTTTCAAATATCTGAAGTCAAGCACAAAAGTAAATTTTCCCCCAAACTCTCACACAATTTTTTTGTTGTAGATAGTTGCTTTTTCATAATTATAAAAAGAAGGCATGTGCGCTGAAGTATGTAAGAAAAGAAATGTGGGGGTGTGAAATTTAAATCTTCTAGCACAGTGTTGTTTTCAAACCCAGAAAGAAAAAAAAAATTAATTATGAGAACAAAAGATGCCACAGTGATAGGTACACAGATTCAGGTACACTTGTACTTCAGTTTCAGTTTCACAAAATGTTTAACCACATGGTTATAACCAGCAAGATTTTAAGTCACATGATTTAATAGAAGCAGCACAACTGCCACAGGAAAACCATGGGTGGGTAAGTCCCTAAAGCTATAAATGAAGATCATCTCTAACCTAGCCATTTATTACTGAAACAAATCACAGACTAGGCTACACTCTGCAAACCAGTTTTTATTGCTGTTTTAATACTTTTATTTGCATAGCAAAATAAACAAAGTCATAACAAAAGAACTCACACAATGCATAATCTGCATATTTCTGTTCGTTCATTCATTCATTCATTTATTCATTCATTCATTTTCCTTTAAGTGTTCCTGATGGAAGGCACACTGGTAAAAGTTTGAGAAAATCCCCAGCCCAAAAACCCAACTTCTCTATACTAGGTCACAGTTACCAAAGCTTCCTCATGGGGAATTCCAAATTGTTCCCCAGCCAACAAACTATAAGTCCTGCAGCAAGGCCTGGGTATTTCCAGGTTTTTCTCATCCAGTTGGAAATGCCTGCTCTAAAATATAAAGCTCCAGTGGGAACCATCCATGGGATAAACTGTGGGGGGGGGGCTTCCTTATCAGTTTCCTGATCCACCTTTACTGTGATTTCTCAATTTTCTGGAGCAGTGGCTGTACTTTAGTACTCTCCTAGATTTCAAAATTCCATCACAGATGAAGCCAGCAAATGGGAAAAACCTTATTTGCTACTCACAACCATATTCTTTTGGTCACTACCCACAGTTAATCACGATAGGTGACAATAAGGACAGATTGTGCACAAACAGTGTGCTAAATCCAAAAACTGAGCTCCCACTTTGCCATAAGTGCAGTGAAAGTAAAATTGCCACCAATGATTTGATCTGGTTATTTTTGCAGCTTTTAATATCTTAAGGATTGCTTTTTTTTGTCTGACCTGTCCTCACCTGTACCTGAAAGGGTATCTCTACTGGGAACATTAAACTCCCAGTGAAAAGCTTTAGCGTACTAAAATTATGGTAAGATGAAATAACCTTGTAAAATAGATATTTTAAATATGCATAATAATAGTAATATAAAGTAATTAGCGTAGTTGATGTAAAAATATATGAAGATAATTTAAGCAACTATTTTTCAGTGCAAATTTTACTTGACAGTCAGTATTCAAGTTTGTTAACAAAGTCTATCTTAAGATGCCCAGAAAGCATTCTAGAAAGGCCACATTTTACTCTATAATCTTTACATTTTCGTCATGTAAATTTGAAGCCAAAACTGTTTTTGTTTGTTACTTTCTCTGGAAAATTAAGGCCAGGTTGTTGAGGGCAAATGTATGATTCTATAGAATTTCTTCTGTAATATTTAAGTGGGGTTTTAATTATTTTTAAGAATGTTCCTAACATTATTAATTATTAGTGTGTGTGTGTGTGTGTGTGTGTGTGTGTCCAGAGAGCAAATTGAGATCTACAGACAAAAGTGCCCAAGTGAAGTGGAGGAGCTGTGCAAGGAGTTACATGAACTAATTAACCTCCTGAGCCAGGCTTTTCTAGAACATTTTAAAACTGACACTAAGGTAAAGAAAATCATAAATGACCTATTTAGATTTTTTGTAACATAATAACACAAAAAAATGTATATAATTTTGTTAAATGAAGGTATCCTCTTTATAGCCTCATCTAAGGTTGATGATAACAAGGGAATGGCTGCGTTCTGAAGAAAACTTTCAGCAACTGCATAAGAAAATTGAAATTCTCTCCCAACAATGCAAACATCTGAGTCCCAATCATGCACCGGTATGTGCCACATACAGTAGTATGTGCCATCCTTCTCTCTCTCTGTCTCACACACACACACACACACACACACATACACAAGCTATTTAAAGGACTTATTGCATAACACACAAAATACTTGTGCAGTATTATAGACCTAAGAGTGAGGATGTAAACAGGGTGGCATTTTTCAGTTTTGGAAGGCATCAGATTTGAATCCAAACCAGTCCTGCACTCCAGTAAAATACCTAAATATATAAATCAGACCAGGGCATGATAGGCATGCAAATAAATAATACCTATACAATACAGCACTTTATAGAAAAGTATTTTAGTTGAAAAATTGTAAAACATTTTTTTAGTCATTCGATTAATAAATTGTCATGGAGGTAGTTCAGTATGGATACAATTGCAGATTTATTTAGTTAAGCAGACAAATCCAAAGGAGGTTTTAAATGACATACTGTATTAAAAAATAGTGAGAGAGAGAAAAGGAAACAGGTCGGGCAATCTGGAAAGCTGAAAACCATTGTTTCTAATTAGGAGTCGAGTAAATCTAAATATAGGTACAGTATGACTCAAGTGACTGTGTTTGTAATCCTTAAGGCTGCTGAGAAATGGATTTGAGGGTGGAAGGGTTGTATGAAAGATTCTAATCATTGGAGTTAGAGTGAATTGTTATATCAACCACACAGGAAAAAAAATCACAGAACACAAACATAAATATCAAAAAACTGTTTTAAATGTTTTTCATGAACTCATTAGGGTAGGACATTATTTAAAACATACTCTTCACACACTGTTGTCACCCACTCCTCCACATTTTTTAATTTATGTTTAAAACCCTTAACAAACCAAGAAAATATTGTGAGATACATCTTGAATAAATCTACAGGCAAAAGATATGTCACAATAAGGGTCTTGGGAAATCCGTCAGATGACCAAGTGTTCATAGAGGAACTGCTTAGCCCACACAATTTCAAAATACACACAAACATAAAGATTTCATATATCCAAAGTAATAGTTCTCTATTTTGTTGGGGTTTCCCTTAGGTTATAATGATGTGGCAAAAAGGAACATTTATTGTCATAAGCAAAAACAGGACATTGTCGATAAAATAACTCAAAATAAATAATGCTTCTTTTTCTGCCTGTGTCTCTTTCGTACTTTTACTACAGGGATTTGTGAGTGATGTGCATTATTTTGTGGCAAAGGAATATATCTCTCAGTTGATGAAGAATAACTACTCATGCAAAAACAGGAAGAATGAAAAAGCTGCTGCCAAAATTGAAAAGCAGTGGGTTGAACTCTGTGCACTCTTTCAGGAAATGGTACAGCAAAACTACTTTCTCTCTTATACAGTATGTTGTAGGTCAACACATTCAAAGAATGATATCCAATATAGAATATTCCACATTCTAACCAGTAACAGAAAATAAGTTCTTTAGAAACATTCTGACTCCTGACTAATCCAAAACAAATGCTTTTAAGGTTAACTACAAAAAAATACTTTTGGTGATAAGCCCCAGATTTTTTTTGATGATGAAACAGATTCGGTGCACTTTGTACCATGGTAGCAGATTATTCATTTGAAATGTGATACCGGTTAGAGTTAGTTTAAACTTTTTTACTATTATTAGAGTTTGTAAGGTGAGTAGCTTTATAATGTTTATGTCTGTCTGATAATTGTGCAGCTTAGTGATTAGATTGTCAAGGTGCAAATGACTGTTGTTTATTTATTCAATATGTGGCCGAAATGTATCAATCAACAAAATATATCACAGTTTTTTTTTGTGTGTCATAAGCTCAATTAGTACACCAAATGAATAAACATGTCCACGTTCTTCAGCATCTTGTTCCGTATTCATGTCATGAATATTATTGTGCATGTTAACTTATTTTTATTTTTGATAGTGGATTTTTTGTAACATATTCATAAGGTTTAGCCATTTTGCTTGGTTTTGTGAAGTTCAAAGTCATTTCCAGCTGAGAATTTGTGTTGGCTTACATCATTTAATGGGTCTTGCATTAACTGTGTAAAAATCCCCACAAATATTTTCTTAGGGAAATGAAAGGCAAAATGTCTTATGTCTTTAATTTGTCTAATACTACAACTTAAGGTCAGTTGGTCCTGTTTTTGCACCTTAATGTAAATTTTGATTTTATTTAAGATTTTAAATTATTTTTAAATATAAATTGGCATTTTATTGGTTGGTTTGCAATGTGATATGATTATTTAGAAGAAAAAAAACTATAACACTTTTAAATATGTTGATAAGAACCTAAAACTAACAGTTTTCATTGGTATGTATCAGTATATATTAATAGTAAGCTTTTCCAAGCGCAGCACAGTGGTTTAGTGGTTAGCACTGTTGTCTTGCACCTCCAGGGTCCGGGTTTGATTTCCACTTTGGGTCTGTGTGCATGGAGTTTGCATGTTCTCCCCATGCTTAGTGGGTTTTCTCCGGGTACTCCATTTACCCCCCACAGTCCAAAAACATGCAGATAAGGCATTCCCACATTGCCCATAGTGTTTGAATGAACATGTGAATATGTGTATGTGTGTGCCCCATGATGGATTGACACCCCATCCAGGGTGTACCTCGCCTTGCGCACTAAGTCCCCAGGGATAGACTCCAGGGCCCCGCAACACTTTATACAGGATAAAGCAGTATAGACGATGACGATGAGTGAGCTTTTCCAGGCAGTCCTCAAAGATCCAATGCACGCAATTTCCCAGAGACTTGTTGAGTTTAACACCTCGCTTCCTTCCTCTCCAAATATCTCTGACACTGCTTTGTGTTTGGGGTCAGTGCTAATTATTATTATACAAAAAAACCAAGATGATAGTATAAAGGACTGGAATAATAAATCATTTTGTCATTATGTCTCCACAGAATTCTGTTCAAAACTGGCTTTATCCAGTAGGGGACCACATGCAAAAGATCATTGGAGAGAAAAAAAAGAGTGAAATACAGGCTTATCTAGAGCCACTGGTTAATGACTATCCAGATTTCAGGTGAGGTGTCATTTAGCCCCACAGCTGTCATGAACAATGAGGTTAATGTCTGATGCATTCTGAAAGATTAATATTAACTTGATATAATGACCAAATCAATCACAGCTTTTGTTTTATTAAAGAAACAAGAGAATGAATATAACTCAACTAATCTGTCTTTCTGTGCTAATAAAGAAGAGCTTGGGTTGCATGCTTTTTGGGGGAGGGGGGATGAGAGTTTGTGTGACTCACACACACTTAGTGTAAAACAAATTAGAACCTGTACAGGAAATTGTGGAGAAAAAGATTTAAGGGGGGATGGAAATTCCAGTTTAATTCCCAGAAACTTGGGGATTTTTGCTGACACTTAAGTAACTGTACCTCTATCAGAACCAGTTCCATTTTGTTTTATTTATATCATCACAATGCAGGTTTACAAACATTCACATATAGATTATGTTAATGATGTTTATGAAATCCCTGATAACCAAGGCAGAGATGATAGTAGCAAGGAATAATTCTGAACTGTTTCTGCGTTTCTAGCCAAAAGCACCTTTCAGCAATACTGTATTTCCGTGGAGTAAAACGGGGCAGAAAGAGACGGATGATCCTGCAGAAGCTTTCGGACCTAAAGCAACATGACAGAAATACTGGGAGTAAAGAACATGCATTATTCAGTCAAATGGAGACAGCAGTGAACACAGACTGCCTAGCCAATGTGCCAGTCTGTTCTTTGTTGTAGTAGTTGTCTGTGGCAGCCACAGAAACCTGATTTGCATTTAAACTGGTCACACTTCTGGTTTAAAATAGTCACACTTCAGTTACACTTTTAAGAATGGTTTTGAGGTGAGAGACTTTTCAGATAAATTAATTCTGGTAATACTATATGCATTAAAATTTAGGAGCATTTTAAAACACCATATGCTAATATGAATGTTGGTGATTAAATATTTCAGCCAGTTCTTTTGAAAAAAAAATGTATAATAACTTAATTATGTATAAGATAATTATGTATAAAATAATGTTTTAAAGAAATATTGGGTAGAATTGTATAAATATTTGTATTTATATTTATCTATTTTACATGTGAAATTTATTACTTATTTATTTAGTATTGTGTCCAATAATTGTGGATAACATTCCAGTTGCTTTGTTCAGTTATGTCAATTCTATGTCTCGGCTGCACTTTTATTTTCTTTATAGATATAGATAGTATATAGATCCTGGGATTATACAGTTACAGACTGAACTTGAATGTCATGGCACTATCATTATTGTGTGTCTACTCATCAACATAACGTCAACTTTCTGTTAGTAAGGATGATTGACTACAGCTGGTAGCTAATAAAAATAGTTTGTTGACAGCACTCACTGTCTCAACTTGGGATGAAATAGAGTGTTCCAACAGGGGAATTAACCCAAACACACCTTAAAGTTAGGTGGGATGGATCACATAAAAAAAAGTCCAATAGTGCCACTGATATTCATGATCATAATGAGTGCCACAACCATACAATGTCTGTTGGGGCAGGGGATAATATTGTATTTTCCCCTATTTTTGGATGCTTTTTTTATCCTCCCTGAAATCTTAATACCATGGAAAGATAAAACAACCCGTTCAGACAATATCGTTCAAAATGTAAACATAGAAAGGAAGTGGGTAGTACAGACTGAAAAAGAGAGCTCAATTGGGATAGGGCCTAGACAAAAACAGACATTGAACTTTATTGGCAGTACTTTGCAGACACTACAAATAGAAATCATTCAAGTCATTCGGAAGCTGGATAGCTTGATAATGATACAACACAGAAGACATTGTCCATCTGAGTGTCCCCTAACTGTAGGAAAACATCACAAACATTTAAGGCATATAAAATATTTTCAGTGGAGTATTATATTAAATTATTAATATAATGTAACAGTACACTATTTTTGGATAGCCAGGCACTCTATAATGCATAATCATGGATTGGCAGATCTAAGTCTTTGTTTAGCAATATGGCCTTTTTTATTTATGTTGATTACAATGATCTCTCACTGATCAAAATTAACTAGTGAATTGATCCTGAAAATAGAAAAAAGCAGTCTTTGCTAAAGGGAAAAAAAAAAAATTCTTCCCCTTAATTTTAGACGTCATATACACAACATGTGTTGGTCAGCACCAAATATGCGTCTGTAAAAGCAGTGTGTTGGAACATTTTGAGTTATACACAATAATCAAGCATCTTCCAAAGGTAAAAAGAATAGCTCATAATGAATAAGATCCTTGTATATTTATGACTTTTTACTATTTCACTTTATTTAAATGATGTATGGACTTATGTAGCAAGACTTTATTAATGAGTAGCATAATTTAGAAGGCTCTGGGTTTTTGTGACGTCTAATAAAGAAAGTATTGTCTTGAAAAATATTTCTCATGAGTGTTTTTACACCACTATAAGGATATTTCATTTACTGGTAATGTGTCGTGTTAATGAGTGTTGTGCTTTGCCTCACTTAAACTGATCCAAATGTCTAAATTGCTAACAATCACCATCATGTGACACTTACATTAAAGTGTTAAAACATTAGTAATTAAATACAAGTATGTACTGTTAATGCATGTTGACATTATGTAACTTTTTTCACTGTGCCATTATTTATTTAACAAAAATAAAACCAAAAAGAAAGAATAAAAAAATCACACATGTGGACAATACAAAGTATTGTCCTCCCCCATTATTCAATAGCTTTTAGATCCACCTTTAACAGCAATAGCTTGAAGTAATCGTTTCCTGTATTACTTTATCAGACTCTTTCATCAATTTGGTCCATTCTTCTTTACAAAATTGCGTCAGTTCTTTGAGGTTTGCACAGCTCTGTTCATGTTCTGCCACAGCATTTCAATTGGGTTGTGGTCTGGACTTTGACTAGGCCATTCCAAAATCTTGATTCTTTTTATTCAGGGATTCAGCTGTAGATTTACTGGTGTGCTTTAGATCATTGTCCTGTTGCATGATCATGCTTTAGATCATAGTCCTGTTGCATGACTCAATTTCGACCAAGCTTTAGCTGTCATACAGATATCATAACATTTACCTCTAGAATGCTCTGGTGTACACAGGAGTTTATGGTCAACACAATGACTGCAGGGTGCCCAGGTCCTGTGGCTGCAAAAACAAGCCTAAATCATCACCCATTCACAGTGGTAGACAATGCTTAACAGTGGGGGTGGTATGTTTCTCCTGAAATGCTGTTTGTTTTTTTTGCCAAACTTGGTGCTTCTTCTAATTATGTATTAACAATTAATATGTTCAGTGAGTCCTGTAAGATCTGAGCTTTTTTTGTTGTTGTTGTTGTTGTTTTTTCTTCTGAGCATTGAATGGTCTTATCTTGGGGTGAATGTGCTGGGATTTCCCCTCCTCTATAGATTAGCAATTGTCTTGAATGCTTTTCACTTGTGAATAATATTTCTCAGTGTACAACATCAGTGTAAAACTTAATATTGTTTGGTTTTATAACCAATTCCATATTTATGTGCAACAACAATTGCTTCTCTAAGACCATTGCTTATGTCTTTCCTTCTTAGAATTGTTTTAATAAAAAAAAGTATGTCTGCATGCATCTTCAGTACACCTGAATACTCCAGACCAGCAAACTGCAAAAACTTCTGCTTTTATAGAGGTCTACACACCTACTGATTATAAATTAAACAAGGGGCGATGTTTTCCATTAATGTTCCCTTTTTTTCTTTTCATTAATTTGTGTTAAGTAAATAATGGCACGGTAAAAAAAGTTGTTATTTATCTGAGGCTGTAAAACATAGAATTAAAAGAGGTGTGCTAAGCCATTCAATCTTTCAGACATACTTTTCCCTTCCTTTTTGGTACAGTGAATTCATTTTACAGTTGAATCACATTTCTACTGTCACCATGTTAGCATCCTGAGTACAAGTTCCTAGCACAGATATTATGTGTATTGTTGCTTTGGATAAGTATTAAAGTTGAGTTTGGGCGAAATGATAGGAGATCATTGTGGTGGGAACTGTGTTAAAGACCAAGCAATGATTAACAAAAACAAGAACATTTTAGGTGAAACATCTGGTGAGCAGACACAGTGTGTAGATACCACAATCCACATCCTTCCTTTCTAAAATTTGTCACGGGTTTATATACGTATGTCGCAAAGACACCTGTTCCTTTGACAGACATTGCATTATTGAAGCTCTTTGCCCTCATGGCATCCAATACATGCTGGAGGTTACCGGACTGTTTTCGGGCAGGACTCAGTACTGAGCAGGATGGTAAGAACAAATAATGTACTGTAATATAATCAGCTGCATGGTCTCATGGTGGTTAGCACTGTGGCCTCGCACCTCAAGGGCCTGGGTTCGATTCCTGCCTCGGGGTCCATGCCCATGGAGTTTGCATGTGGGGATGCATGCAGATTAGTATGTTTGCTGCCTGCCAAAATTATAGTGTGTAAATGTTTATTAATATTATAACAATTGTTTTGTTGTTGTTGTTGTTGTTATGTTGTTATAATCATTGCGTGGTCGAGTTATGGACTGAGCGCGATTTTGCACTGAAAGATGCTTTGATTTTAACCAGCAGCTTTTTTCAGCCTCAGTAACGTAATGATACAGGCTTTAGAAAGTTCTCTCAATAATCACATCAACAACAACAACAACAACAAGCTCAGATCCTACAGGACTCACTGAACATATTTTATTTTTAATATATAATTAGACGCATAATTCATGGCAGAATGTAAATAATTTATCAGGATGTGTTTGGATGCTCCGGGTTAAACAAGTTAAGTATATATATATATATATAGTACGCTTTTAAATGTAATATACGTATAATAAGATGTTGTTTTATAATAAAAAAAAAAATAATAATCGGAAGGCTGCGGCTTATAACGACTTGCACAGATGTGTCTTAATCGCATATCTGCCCGGAAAGCTCAGGCGCTCGGGAAAGTGTTGGGACAGCCGCCGCCCCCCCGCCTGAGCCCTCAGGGGAGGAGAATCCGCTCTATATAACAACCGCCAACTCCGAGACGGAGAAAGCGGAGCGCGCGACAGCTGGGAAGTGGATTAGCATCATCCCTAAAAACGACTTAGTGTAGAGGACTTATATTTTAGAACTTTTAGACGCCTCGCACGATTTAGTCTCTCTACATATTGCGTTCTTGGCATTTTCCTCATTAAAACCTTGCACGTGACAGTGATTGGGTTATAGATCATTGCAGCTATTAAACACAACCAGAAGTCAAATTTCCTCCTTTCAACCCCATGCGCGTGCCTTATTCACTGTACTCATAATCATAGTTACTGTAGGATTTCTTTCTATTTCCTAAGGAGCCATGACTGTTGGATCATCATCTCCCAGAGTCAGAAAGGTCTCACCTTCTAAGTCAAAATTTTCCAAATTTACACAACACCTACCATTTTTCAAACGGAATAATCACGTTCAGGACGTTCCGGACGTTCCAGGTGAAGTCAAGTATAAAGGTAAGAAGATTTTAGTACAGTATAATTAAGTCTCCATCAAGTTAAGATGAAAATAACTGTCATTAATGAAATATATTGGTGATGTGGTCTTTACATTGCTGTTCAGTAACGCAGTTGAATGATATGTTGTGCACTGTAGTATACAGTAAGTATTCTGTGCAACTGAACGTGATATTTTGTTGTCCTCAGATCCTAATGGTATTTCTCTGCTTTTCTCTCGTTTAGAAGTTCTGTTATCCTTCCAGCAGAACCTACAGCAGCATCACTTCGCAGTGGCAGAGAAGCAGCTGATTTGTTGCGAGGAGAAGTTGTTTGCATTGAAGCAAGATGAGATTGAATCCAGCATGCCCATGTTGGAGGAAAAGGAGGAATTGAACAAAGATAACAGAGACCTTTTAAACAGAGTTATGTCAACAATTGAGATGTCTTTTGATGTTCAAACTGACGAAGCGAAAGAAATTTTAAAAGAGGCTGTCTTAGTCATAGACCAAGAAGAAGAGCAGGACAGGAGATGGGAAGGGGTTGAGAATTATCCTTCATGGAGGCCAATGTGTTACAGAGATGATCATGACAGACTGCTTCAGAGAATGGTGTTACAGCGGATGGAAGAGGCAACGCTAGATTCAAACATTACCCTTGGATCTTCAGTTCAACGGGAGATCACTGCCAGGGGTAAACAACTAAAGAAAGACCTGCTGCAAATTGCAAAGAATGTGCAGACCTGCTACCCAAAAGAGAATGTGTGCCAACTGTATGCCAAAATGTACCATCAAGTTTTTTGTGATAAGCTCAGAGAAATTGCTGAGTATGGACTTGCTGATGATGACTGCAGACATGTACTTCAGTGGGTGAACACTTTTTACCCTGAGTAAGTAAGGAAAGTTAAAGCATAGCATTCTGTAACCTATAAACGCAAGTTGTTTATTAACTGATGTGAATATTGCGTTTCAGGATTTTGAGGCATGAAATACTCTCTGGGGTGATTGAATATGAACATTTTGAGCCTCTCCTACCTACAAGTACTCTTAAGCAGTTGGAAGAACAGTTTTTGGTTGCTAAGGAGGTATGTGTAATTGTTTTATTGTTAAGTTTCTTAAATTAAAGTGCCCAGATAGACTGGCCTATAAGACGCCAGCTAATTCAAAGTGTTTAGACAGACAGATACATAGCATTTGTTTTTGTCCTTATTCCCTAAGAGGTAATCTTGTATGATTTTGTCTAACATTCTTCCCTTTCTTTGCTCTTGTCTGTAGAATGAACTGCGTACATGGTGTCAATCAGCCTTGAGCGCTGAAAAGGAAGCTGATCCTAAACTGAGGGACAATTGCTACTTAAGCCATCTAGCCTTTGATGTGATTCAGGTACTAATTCTTAAAATACATTCAAGAGAGTATACTAGAAATATTTAAATATGCAATATTCTAAATGCAGATTCTAAATGCATTGTTTCTTTTTTCCGCAGTGTGTCAATGCTTTTCTTACATCATCAACGAATGTGCTGGGCTCTTGGTCAAAAACACAGAGAATCACACATCAGTTAAAAGATTTTTTTATTAAGTGAGTTATATTCGTTACAAGCTGTTTTAAGATATTTTTCTATACAATATTCACTTATCACTTTAGATTATACACAGTTCTGAAAATTTTGGCATGAATTGTTTTTCATGTTTATAGTTACCAGGATTTCCTTGAAAAGGTAATTGAGGATAATCAGGTGACTGCTGATGCTGTATTGAAGGCCAACCTGCCTTGTATCAGAGATTTCAGGTAAGCAACTGGAAATTGCTGGAAACTGTGGAAATTTGCAATATGTAATTGTACCTCTTAAAGGAGCCATGTGTAATTATTGTTGCTTCTCTAGGGATTATATAATGACAAATCCAAATCACTTCCCTCAACACGTCCAGAATGACTGTATAGATCTGCTGACCAGGACAAGAGACACATGCCACAATTATTTCATCAAACCAATCCATAAAGCCCTCAAGGTAACTCAGATACAAATGTGAAGAAACTTCATGAATTATTTTATAAATGTTAAACAACAAAAAATATTAAATGATGACAAACAACATACTGTTTAATGATTAGTATTCCTACTAACAAAATATTTAATGATTTCTATTCACCTATTAGGCTTATGAGATTAATGAGGGTAATTAAATTGTTACATGTCTCGGTATGCTTCCACAGGGAACGTATTCTAAAGTGGGCACCAGAGAATGGATTAAACACAATGAAGATGTGTGTAATGAATTGCTTGAAGGGGTGGATAAACAGATTCAGGAAATTAGAAATCTGGATGAGGCGTGCCTTAAGGTACAAAGTGTAAAGATTTTTTTAAATTGAAGGATATTATGGATTCTGTATAAAATAATGGTGGCCATCTTGATTAAAATGTAATCAATTAACAGGACCTGGTCAGCAAGCTTCATGAAGAAGTATTAGCTGAATATGTGCGGAAAATGATGAAGAAAAAGATTAAATTTAAAGATGAGAAGAAGCTACAACAGGCAGCTGAAGCATTATGCACAAACAGTCAGAGAATGCATATGCTGTTTACTAGGGCTGTAAGTACTATTTTCTTATTTAAACTGTAAATGTGGTTTTATTTCTATAGAAATGTTCTATTTATTTTCAGAGGAAAAATAAACTCCAATTTTAATTCTTTTCATGTACAGGGGTCAAACATGAAACACTTGGAAGACATCCTGCCCAAACTAGCTGAACTACTTACGCTAAATGATCCACAGATCATTGAACTTCAGCTGGTCGTCCTGTCTAACAATTACCCAGACCTCTGGTAATACTCTTTCAAAAGATTTACATGTATATCTGTGTCAAATAAAGCATTCATGCCTCAGTAACTGATGTAACTCTTGTGTTTGACAGTGAAGTGCATGTCTCCGCTTGGCTTTACCTCAGGGCAAACCTGTCTACCTCAGACCTCAAAAAAATTAAGAAGACCTTTGCTATGTATCATGGTCAGACTTCAGAAAGCACTGTAGAATGTCAGGATCCTCTTCATTCAAGCAGGAATTTCTTCTCCAAAGTAACCATTAAGTAATTCTCTGCAAGACTATAAAATAAATTTCCAATTCTCATGCTGTTTGTTGTATTTATAGTGTTTTATGCTGTGCCTTGTACAATGTGAAATGGGGAAGCTACTGTAATTGTTAAAACAAAAGAAAAAAATGCGTAAAAATGTGTGTTTTTTGTATTTATTTGATGTGTCTTGTCGAGCAAGTCATTAGTACATGCCCTCTGTATAGTCTTAACAATAGTAATCAGTATCAATATCATGTGGTGTGATGCCTTTACATGGAAAAGAACTGTAGTATCCTGTGTATTCTGTGTATATAAACATTGTCTTCCTGTTTTATTGCAGTGTATATTGACCCCCTCTATTGTGTTGAACAATGAAGTTACTAGATAAAACTGCTGTCTTAACACTTGTTCTGGTATGCGACCAAAAATCTGTGAGAAAAGCCTCGGCCTAATTACCAGAGGATACAGGATATGAGATTTCCTTTAGAGGAATTTTTCCTTTAAGTAAACAAGGTGTAATTACCGTTATGAATTAAACAATAACATCCAAATACCTTACTGTTTAATCGTTTATTCCTGATTAAATAGAGCTGCTTGGGGAAGGTGCTATGTTGTGCTACTGTTGTAGTGTTTTGTGTTTGCTTGTTTGTATGTGATGCTTGGTTCCCAAAATGGTACACTATGGGGACTAGTTCTGAGAAATTAAAATAAATAAATGTGTTATTCCCTGAATGTGTGTGTGTGTGTGTTTTTTTTTAACCATGCCCAACCTAAAATACTATTTTTTTTTAACAGAGCTAGAGATTACTGCAACACTTTCATTAGTTTTTGAGTTTGTTTAAAGCAAATGTTTGTGCTAGCTAAGATAATAAAACATTATAAAGTAACTGTGTCCATTTTAACCCTATGTCAAGATTGTTGAATATATATGCTACAGAGACACAGAGTTCCTGCCATCCATGGCATTATTGTAAAAACATAGACATCAGGTTTTTGGACAGTTTGCTTATTTGAAATGTGTCAGTGTAATCTGTTGTAACAGAATCTGTTGTATCATTTTGACTTGGCTGCAGTCACTCGATAGTCTCCAATAACTACCTGGACTCCATATTAACATTAATTAACATCAACTACTATAGCCAAACTGCCTGCCACCTAACACACAGTACAAAGGCAGATAAATTCCTGCTTTCGGTTTCACCCATATGAGGATGGGTTCCCTCAAAAGTTCTTCCTATTGCCATCTCTTCTTGCCACTGTTGCCCTCGGCTTGCTCATCAGGGACTATCTAACATTGAATTGAATTGAATTAACCTGTATCTGTAAGCAAACATTATATGCATTGGGTATTATCAATCTTGCCTTTATTTGTTTACTTTACAGCTAGTTTAAGTCTACTTCTACAATACTACCCTCTAGTGGGAATAGCTGTGAGTTTCCTCAAAGAGATGGTCCATTTGAAATAGCTAGTTAAGTGAGATTATGGAATAAAAATTGCCTTTCTTGTTCACTTTAGAAATTAGCGCAAAAGGTCTAAATGCTTCATGTTGTTGTTGTTTTTTAAATGTAATAAATCAGAGAAAACAAACCCTGCATATGGATGTAAAATTTATTTAATTACATTCACACTGTTTTAATACAGTTAAAACAAATGTTACTACATGACACAAAAACATGAAACTTTTGTTTTTAAACAAATCAGTTGTCAAAGCTTATAATATGCAAGCATAAATAGATATTCAACAAACACCTGTGTAAACAAGGTAAGCAAACATAATGAAAAATTATGCAATAACTATGCCAAAGCATTCGGCCTCCTATGGTATAATACAATCTTAAATCTTTCAGAATGTGAGTTTCCAGAATAGGAATACTGGAATAATAATAATAATTATTATTATTATTATTATTATTATTATTATTATTGTTGTTGTTATTATTATAAAATAATAAATAAATTTAATTAATAATTACAGGAATGTAAAAGTAAAATATATTTTAAATAATTTCTTATAACCCTTTAATCAGTTCCACATTTGTTTCTACAGTAATGCTTTTGGAAAAACACCCATATACAGTACATATTAAAGTCTTGGGCCTTTCATGGATCATCAGCTTTGTGTTTATATTCATCGAAGACAGCACCACAATGAATGGGGTCTGACATGGTCTATATTTCTGATGTAGTCTTTAGCTTCCCTACTGACACTAATTATTTCCTTAATCTGTCGTCTTGGCAATTTTCCTCTCCAACGCAGTAGGGCAGATGTGTACGCCTCACTTCCAAAATTACAAATAACATTTTTTTAAATTAGAACTTTATATTAACCAGAAATGTATCAAACTGAATAATAGATTACAATTCATTAGTTAGTACATAAGAGTGTATAAATTTACCTCTCCTTAGGGAATGTGATGTACAGGTCTGCGCATAGAAGTTTAAGAGTATCTGCATTATGACACTGTAAAATCTCACCCATTTTTAACAGGAGCGTTTTCTGCTTATCATCACTTCCACTCTGTTGAAAAACATTGTATTTGCTTTGATTAGTATTTTATAGATCAAAATTAGGCATGTTTAAAATTAATCAGCTGAAATATATCACTGCTCTTTTGTTTTATTTATACACTACAAAATATTCTACACTTATTTTTATTACTTGCATAACTGTGTATTTAGAGGTGCTTAGAGAAAAAAAGTGTTTGTGCAGCATTACTGGTAAAACATTTATACTTTATACAATACATTCCACTGTATTAACATTTGTGTTTTTCACCTGATTTGCAAAGAGAGAGTGAAATTGTTCAGCATCCCACATTATCTTTTTTTCCACATCATCCCATCTCTTTTCCAGTTTTTTGTACTTCATTTGCAGTAAACACTCCAGGTATGATCTAGTAATACTGTGGTATGCTGCTTTTACAATAAGCTAGAAAAAAAAAAAAGGAAAAGTCATTGAATGACAAATTACACAGAATATTTCGGCTAACATTTAAAATTAAACTCCTTCTAAATTGGTCTAAAATAAAGTTGAGTAAGTGATTAGAATATTATAATAATTATATGATTTAAAAATGAAATTATTACAGTATACATACCTCTTTTGTCTCATTTCCCTGTTCTATTTGTGGAAAAGTTGCAATTATGTTTTGAATTATGATTATCATATCATTCAAATGTCTATCGTCTTCGCTGAAATACTTCTTTATATTTTCCTGAAATTGTAAAATGTTAAACTTTAAAATGTAATAAACACTTAATATAAGAACTGTAATAAGCACTGTTTGTAACACAATATAATGTGCATCATATATTACTGTGTTTGCATTATTTTTGCTTTAAGGTTTTCCTGTGCATTACACTTTTGTCCTGGGAATTCTTTCATAGTACTGATCTTTTTGGGTTACACATGAAGAACTCACCTTTGCTATGTTTGCAAACTGCTGCTGTGCACTGGATAAAGACTGAGTCTCCAAGTTTTTTAACAATAGAAGAGTGGATGAATCTGTGTTATTGTTTAAATCAATAACACTTAGAGCATAGGACCTGCATGAAAAGAAACATTTTAAGCTTAAGAGGTGAAATTGTCTATCATAGGTTACATATAAGTATATTAAAAAGCAGCCCTCACCTATACAATACCACTACTACCACTATAAATGTCTCTCTTTAGGAAATGATGTGGTAGGTAGACTTAACAGAACTGTGTCTGAGTGCTTCAGATAATCCACTGACATTTTACAGTGGACTGACACAGACTGACCAAAAGTGTTTAGTGGATTCCGTTCATTTTATTAAATTTTTTATTTAAATTGTAGGCTCTTTACCCGGCTAACTAGATTGTTACACAATAACCTTTGCATGGATTATCTTTTAAACTCACCTGAGGTGCCTACAGGTATAAATTATCCTGAAATCATGTGATAAAGATGCCTCATCGACCCTTTGTGCATTTACATACCTGCCAAGAAACAGTTGTTAGTACATAAGCAGTTAAATTTATGGTAATGTTAAAAACAAACAAAAAAAAGGTGTCTAGGTGTATAGGACAGAAAATCTAATAAACTTACCTCTGTATGAAATTGTGAAGTTCATCGCAACAAAGTCTTTGTACAGCTTTTTGCATTGTATGGCTGACTGTCTTACTTGCCTGAATATGAGCATTAAGACACTTTACAGAGACAGAGACGTTGGGGTGGGTTATTAATGTTGGCAACATCCATGACATTCCTCAAGAGTATGTGTATGCAAAAATGTGATGCCCTATTTGTCAGGTACCTGTATAACATCAAGTTGAACTTGAATGAAAGTCTCCTCGTTGTTGTCTTCACAAATACTCTTAGGGTCATCATGTTGCAAGATATTGTGCAGGGTGGTTGAGATATCCTCTTGAACAAGTGTAAGGAGTTTTTGCTTTGAGTACTCCAACCAGTCAGACAGCAAGAAAGGGTCTGATACACTGAGTACCCCCCTCTGTTTGATTAGGCATCCTTCATGGTCCTGACTGAAATCATACATAATTAAAAAAATGATGAAAAGTCATGCAATATGTTTATGTACTATCCAAGCATATTGACTCATGATAATTATTTTGATAATTTACATACCTAAAGTATGTATTCTTCACCCACTGTAGCAGGAACAAGGAGTCTTTTACTGATGAACTTTTATTCGTTAACAAGCGCAACATGTCAAACAGGTGGCGATTATAACTGTCAACCAGGTAACTCACTAGTCGTGAATCCTCCAAGACTGGAACTAAGCAAGTCACCTTATTGTAAATAAAACTCATAGCATCATTCAGGTAGTCCTCAATGAGTGGCTGTGAGTTTGTTGGAATTTCAGGAAAGTGATTGTCTACGAACGTTTCCACTGTTCTGAGGTACTCTTTTAACCCACACTGAGCGTAGATGCCACGGTCGCTATTCCCACCAGATGAGACATTGTTCTGTTTCTTCAACTGTTTCACCTGTTCAGCTGCATCTTTTAGCTCCTGGAAATATATGTCCCCAGTAAGTGCATCTGTGAGAACTGGTGGAACAGAGTCTTCAGCGCACCAGTCTTGGCGGTCAGTGAGAATACCGGTTTGTCGTCTTGGATCTTCTGCAAATCATACAGTTGTATAAAATGGAATGTGGCAAATAAAGCTGCTAAGTTAAATTTGATATACTTTTGGTTTCAAGAGAAAAAAATAACAACTTAGATTAATATATTTATCAAATCAAAGCAATGATCTATTTCAAAAATATATCTGATAACCCTCTAATCAGTTTTAATTCTTGGGATACATGGAAAGCAACAATTAATTGAAATACTCTTTGTTTTATTCATCATAATGTCTGCGTTATCAACATTGGATCAGATAACTTAATGATAGACAATACTAAATGATAATAAATGAACATTACTTACCATCAGCAGAACCTGAGATCATGTGGCTCACCAAACTTTTTTCTTGCCCATCTTGATATTTTTTCTTAAAAAAATGGTTCAAGGTTCTAAAAGGCCTCGGCATGTTTCTTGCTGGTCTTCTCTGCTGCAAACTTTCTGAGTGTATTCAGTGTTTTATTATTATTATTATTATTAGGCTGTGATTGCAACTAAGTTATCATGAGCTATGATTGTGGCAAACATTGTTTATTATCCCCATGTCTGAGCAGCCAGCTTAACTACACACCCAGGGCTCTGGTATTCCCCAGATATTGACCAACCAGGTTCATCCACTTCATCCAAATGCAAATGCCAGCCATAGCAACTGTACTTCCCCATTACCTCAAAGCTTTCTATCATCAAAAATATCTGTTTTAAAAAATCCCAAGCTTTGAGAGATGTGTTTACCTTAACTGAAACCCTTTTTCAGTACACACAAGTACACAAGTTTTTGCAGAGCAATATAACCAAAACTCAAAGACGTCTCTTATTTTTTGTTTTAACAGACATCTTTCTTTAACACATCTCTTCTTTCCACCTTTCTTTTCAGCATTCTTTTTTGTTTTCTTTCCAGCACACCTTTTTATTTTTATTTTTTGCTTTTCTTTTCATTTTGTCAAGGGAAGTTCCCTTTACCGACTTTCCCTGTAGAGGGGGTGGGGAGTGAGGAGCACTCAGCACGCTTTGAATGCAGCGCAGGTGTCAAGCATTTCGCCTGATTGCCTACATGGCGGCTCTGTGTTTCATTCCACATTGTACTTCAAAATGTACTCCCTACTCAGTTAAGGGAACTCCCCTCGACGGAATTCCACCATTCGAACGACAACGCAAACTCACCTGCGCAGACGTCACTTCCTCCGTGCGTTACTCTGGTATCATAAATATCTCCGATATCTGTTGCTGAAATTTCACACTACGTAAATTAAATGTTGGTTATTTATTAAAACAAAAACCGATACATTATAAAAAGATTGGTAATGTGTATAAGTCGTAAGGAATTAAATAACTTTAAAGATGTATGGAAAATTATTATTGTGCTTTTTTTTTTTTTTTTTTTTTTTACAGATTACTGGCCTATATGGTAGTTAGGATTTATTAATTAAATTAAATGTAAAATTATTGTGTCCTATTAATATTATGTCGTTCTCAATATAAATCACTTTTCAAGCTTCTTTTTTTTCCATGCTCCAGCGAGGCACAGTGACTGATGAGAAATTTGTCCATGTCCACTTCTGAGAAAGTGAAGACCTATCGTTCATTTGTTCCATACACCATTTAGCTCTCTGCAGTCTGGATTTACACTTAACATGGCTGAATACCCTGTACAGTATCATTCGCAGGGAACCTTAAGTCAACCGAAACGCACCTCTTGTCTAGCAGCCCATCTCTAGAAATGGTTCCTGACAATAATGTCTCTGCTTGTCGTTCCTGTGAAACTCCCTGATGGGTTCTGGATCCAGGCAGGGACCCACAAGCATTTCTTGGGGCCCTGGTCAATGGTCTGAGATCAGTTCTGTGGCTATTCCATGAACAGGTGTAAGGAGAAGCTGCTCTGACCATAGGGAGTTTAGGAAGGGGGAATGAACCTACAAGACTAACAAAAACAAATCAATGGCAACTAACTAACAGGCTACAGTGAGTCTGGACTCATAAAACTACACGACCTTTTCTCAGTGCTCCACAGTACATTCTTTATGCTCCCTAGCCAAATGAAGCATTTCTTCCAATTAGTCTTATTGAGAAGGGGTTTTCTTAAGGCTACCCATCTTTTTACTCCCAATCTCCGCATTGTTCATGTGGAAATGCTCTTTTGTGCTTAGTCTTGACCAGTGTCGTTATGTTCGCTCCGCGTCTTCCCAGAGTGGCAAAGTGTTTAAACAGACATGCTAGTATGGAGAAAAAATGGGCAGATGTAGCAGAAAAGAAAAGGGCACGCAAGAAAAAAGCACTACTAGAGGAAGCAGAGAAATGTTGCACAATTTCAGATTTATTCAGGGTCAGTTTCATCTGTAAATGACTGTAGGTTTTTCTTTGCACTTTTTTTCATTTGAACATAATTATTAGATGTAGCACCATACTATCATCAATTAAAGTACTATATGCTAAAATACATTAATATTAATGTTTTATCAATTAAAATATTATATGCTAAAATGCATTAATATTTATTTTAAAGTTACGTGAGTATATTATCAGACACAAAATATCACATTCTTTTATAAACTATAGTGCAGACATGAACAAAAATCAGTCATAAAGTCAGGTTTTACATTCTGATTTTACCTTTTAAAAGATTATGTGTGCTTATTCGTGAGTTTTAAAACTTTATTTCCTTCTTATTTTCAAATTAATGTAAGGTGGAGACAGCCGGCCTAGCACTAACCCTGGTGCAGTGATCACACATCAGATTTAGCCAGGGACTGAGACAGGTAGAAGTAAAATAAGAAAATAATCATTTGTTTAAACATATTGGAATAGATGTATTGTCTTGCCCATTTGGGTACCTTTAAGACATTTAAAGATAAATAAATAAACACATATTTGTTTAGATTCTGAACAATCGTATTACAATGAGGTGATTGTTTTGCACCAAAGTGAAGATACTATATCTAAAAACAATACTATATTTATATATACCTGTATATTCAGTACAGTATATACAGTATACAGTATGGCAATGTGAAAAACTGGTCGGCAGCATGACAAAATGTGTGAAAGCTATACTGTAATTGCAAATTGGGGTTATTCCACCAAAAATGATTTCTTAATGTTATTTAGCCAAAACCTTAACACAATTGGTTTACCATTATTTGCATTTAAATTAATTTTAGTAGGTCTGCAAATACTGCATGATCTTGGGTTATTTTTATGTGATGTTGTAATTTCCTTTAAATATACACTCTAAATAACAATAGTTATACTTTGAATTAAGGAGAAATATTGTCAGCAGTTAAAAAAAGAAACAAAACTGGTTATCTTACCAACACATGCACCTGTAAGAAAAAAACAAACTGATGATAATTTTTTTAAACAATATTTTTTATAGTATTTTTTTCCAGAGCTGTATAGATAGAAAAATAAGGCTGTACATGGTTTCTAAATGTATTTGGGTGCATAGGATGGCCTGGGTTTGTGTGGGACTACCCGGCCTGAAATTCTTTTCCAGTCCTGCCCTGCCTCCATGGCCCCTAGTTGCCCCCTTGCGCCCTGCACAATCTGTTTGTGTTTTAAGCATGTTAAGACCTACAAAAAGCCATCGCTGCCCGGGTGCACTGCACAACTTGCACACTTCACATACTGTATAGGGCCGATGTCAGTTGTGTACATGTGTGCAATCCGTGCGTGCGTGCGTGTGTGAAATGTGTATGTGTGAGTGTTAACATTTGTGACGTGTACATGTGTAGAATAGGCCACAGATGCTGGAAAAAAAGCATCACATTATGATGTCACTTAACGTGATGTCGCTGAATGTGTCACTGAATATAATGTCACTAAATATAATGCCACACAGAATTTTATAAACTCCCTAGGAGGAGTATATCAAAATCCATCGGGTGTGTTTTTGCGAACAACCGAAAATAACTGACTTCCTGTTGAGTTGAACTCATGCGAAAGTTGTTTGGCTCAATGAGCTATAATGTGTACCAAGTTTTGTGTGTATGAGCTGTGTAAGTGTGTATGAGCTATGCACCAAAGTCTCATGTGAGGAAACCCTGACACTCAATGATCCTAATGGCAGCAGATTCCAACCGGTCTGCCAATTTTAATGAATTTTTGAGCATGTTAAAACCCCCCAAAAGCCAAAAAGGGTGGGGTGAAAATCCTTTGGAAAACAAGAGGGGTCTGCGCACCCTATAGTGCTTGGGCCCTAATAATAATAATAGAAGCAATTTGCAAGTACAGTACCTAGAGGGTTTAATTAAATGTTATGTACAGTAATAGGCAGGTTCTATCTACTAAAAAGGAAAAGATTCTCAGTAATTTGTTGGTTGTAACACATACATCCATTAGACTTCTTCACTGGTTGTTTGTGGTTTCGTTGGATAATTAGGAAGTTGGGAATCTCCTAATCGTTGGATTGTATGTATGTTATAAAATTAATGGCGAATCCTGAAAATGAGATAGGATTATGATTGGCCTTTAAATTGGCCACTCAAGACGCACAATGTGTCACGGCGTGTAAGCTCGTCCAATAGCTGCCTGGTGGGGCGGGGCTTAGAGGCGAGCTCGGTCGTCATCCAGTGTCCGTCGTGTTTCCAAGGTACTGTGCTGTTGCGTAGTGACGCAAAGAAGGTTCTGGATAGGTAAGAATAGCGGATGATCTCGCTCTACTGAAATTGTACATTTGTATTTGCATTTTTTCGTTCTAAATAATTGAATTGTTAACCATGACAAAGTATTTTAGACGTAGTTGTGTTTTTCACAGCTAGCTAACTCACTGGTTATATAAACTAGCTAGCTACTAAGTCGTCATTACTGCCATTTCAGATCAGTCTCACTTAACGTTAGCCATATTGAGCTTTTCTGGGGTTGATTCACGATATAATTTGTTTCTATTTTGTTTCTCAGATACAAGTATCCTTTTTGGACCTGCTCTTTTGCCTTGACCCGTTTATCTACAGCTGTGTCAAGTTGCATTTCTTGGATCACGACCCAATAACTCAACTCTTGCTCGACTATCAGTCCTTCACTCCGTCTTTGGACGACTAGCGTTGTGTTTATGTCTTTATTTTACGGAAACGGTAAGCAGTATGAAGAGTATCTCGGATCATTATTGTAAATGCTCGGTAATTTTTGTTATAATTGTTAGTGTTTGCCAACCAACATACACATTTACCTTTTGATAATCTTAAAGGGTGTGAATGACGCAAAGAAGTCTGATCAAAATGGCGTCCTGTATGCTGTGTGTGCACTGTGGTGGCGCACGTACAGCACGCTTAGCCTAGCTTAGCTTAGCTTTGCCTTGCCATGACGCACTCTGCACCACGGTGAAAAACGAGTGGAGTCCACTTCCCACAGTTCAGTGCGTTTACGTTTTTTTTTATTTTATTATTTAAGAAACCGAGTACTCGACCTTACCATCTCCACTGGGAAGGAAGTGAAAATCAGATGGTTTCTGCATGTTCGCAAAAATAGCTAAAAGGACGTGAGTAGCCCAGGGACTGAAACACTCACGGGCGAGTGAAACCCTTTAATCGTGTTAGATTTTATTTTTTACATTTAGAAGTCTGGTCAAGAGGAACCACAAGCATGTGCTTGATTATTTTTAATCTATTGAATATGAAAAGTTCCATCTGCTAAACCTTCTTTCATTTTTATTACACAGGTGATGTTGGTCATTTCTACCTGAGAATAAAACATTACATAATATTGGGTAAAATAGCAATTGATACCAAATGCTTTGTGCAAATAAGTGAATTCAGTTTATTTTACCTTCATACAGTTAAACGATCACCCAGACATGAGAAATGGATTTGTCTCTATTTTTCCCCTAAAACAGAGCTGTATTCATGATGTTCGGTCAGCTGCCCAAAATCAATATGACCCTTGAACAGTATGTCCATTGCTAGCAGTAACTAGAGCACAAGGATTGTTATTCGTAGAGTGTCTCAACTTTGCTTAGACTTAGTTAATGTTTTCTTTCGTTCACTGTACCTCTGTGCAGAGTTGCTGTGCCAATATTATTTTCAATGTATGTTGAGTTTAAATAAGATCTGTTTAAATGGTTGGAGGAAATGGTTGATGTAAGAAAAAAATTATATCATAGTTGGTATTTAAAAAACCAGTTTTTCACATTGCCATACTAACAAAAGAGTTCTTAAACACTGTGTGCACTCCTGTTTGGCTAATTAAAATGTGTTCTCTTTTTCAGAGCTGTTGCGCAGCTGTTGGAACGCGAGCGGTGTAAACCTAGACCAAGAGCAAGGAACCTGCAGCCTCTGTGGCAAAATCTTTTTCATGTCAGAGACCGAGCACGCTTGCAGTCGTTTATGTCATCCCGTCTTCTCCAGACAGAAGATACCCAAAAATCCCTGTTCAAGATCTTTTTATCTTGCTGATAGTGCCACAGGTCACTCAAAATGTCTGTTAACGTCAACCGCAATGTGTCGGACCAGTTCTACCGCTACAAGATGCCCCGTCTGATTGCCAAGGTACTTTTTCCCAGATTTTTTTCTTCTTTCTTCTTTTTTTTTCTGTTCTTCTCATCTTACAGTGAGTGTTTAATTTCTTTGAACAGGTGGAGGGCAAAGGGAATGGAATAAAGACAGTCATTGTCAACATGGTAGATGTTGCTAAGGCACTAAATCGACCACCAACATGTATGTTTTTTATTTTTAGTATCATTATTTTATTTATGTAGACTCTTTATGAACATGTGTAATAATCTGATTTTTCCAGTTTGTCCTACTATGATTAGTTTGTCTGTCGGGCAGTTCATTTCTAACAATATTTTTCTGTACCTTAAGATCCAACCAAATTTTTTGGATGTGAGCTTGGAGCACAGACACAATTCGACACCAAAAATGACCGCTATATAGTGAATGGTTCTCACGAGGCCAATAAGTTGCAGGACATGCTTGATGGGTTTATACGGAAGTTTGTGTTGTGCCCTGAATGTGACAACCCGGAGACCGACTTGGTAAGTAGGAGCGTATGCATCACTTTGACTTAAACCATATCGCTTGCTTTTACTAAATTTCATGATGCATTACATTTTTCTCCTTCAGTTTACATTTTAAATATGTGTCTTTCAGCATGTTAATCCAAAGAAACAAACTATTGGAAATTCTTGTAAGGCTTGTGGCTACCGGGGTATGCTAGACACTCGGCACAAACTATGCACATTCATCCTTAAAAATCCACCAGGTGAGTTCATTTTAATCTCGCTGCTGAGATAAAAGTTAATTATTAGTTTTTCTGACATTGTAAGTTTGAGAATTTTTTTATATATAAAATGGAGAAGTGTTAAATTGTAAGTACTGCAGTATGTAGTCAATTCTGCAATTTAATCACCCTACTTTTTTAATCACCACAAATGTAGAGAGTGATAGTGGGTCTGTGAAGAAAGAGAAGGAAAAAAAGAACAGAAAGAAGGACAAGGAAAATGGCTCAGGCAGTGATGCTGGGAACCATAATGAAATTGATGCTCCAGGGGTTGTGGTAAGTGACTTTTATGTCTTTATCTTGGATAATGGTCATTAGTCTACAGAATACATCATGTTTTTTTTTTTTTTATGCATCTTTAGCAGAGGTTAAATCAGGACTGCTTCTAATTAGGGCTGCAACTAACGATTATTTTGATAATCGATTAGTTGGGCGATTATATTTTCGATTAATCGATTAATCGGATAAAACCTAACTGCTTCTTTCATTAGATATTTCGCTTAAAACTATTTAAAAAAAAAAAACATAAATCAGGGTATTATTTATGTATAAAAATAAACTTTAAAAAAATGCCACATATAGAGTTAATAATGTTTAATTTGGACATTTTAAACCTTAAATGAAATGTAGTATATAATATATACAGTATATATATAGTTAAAAAAATACACTGATATATTCAGTTGATAAGATATAAACAGCTAAAATAATGTAATTTTGTATAATAAAATGATGTATGCATAAGTAAAACCACAGTAAATTACAAGTTAACTTTGTAGTGGACTATAAAAAAACTGTAGAAATGCAAAAAGCTAATAGTCACAAATATACTGTTATTTGCATTCGCTGAAAATCACAATTACTAAATGTAATATTCTACTGTTATTTGCACCGTGTAAATTAAGCTGATCTAAAATAGCGCCATGTAACTAATCACTGTTGCTCATGAGGTGATTGCGCAATGTGATGCTAGCGAGTAGCACGTGAACAGATCTAGCGCGCGACTGTCCCGAAGTTAGCAAACAGTTTAAACTAAAAGCACTTAAACTATACAACTTTTACACGATGGAGATACAGTTTTTACTGACTCTGCTGACGTTTCGCTATCCGTAACACCAACACGTTTTCTCTTTAAGTGTTTGTGCATGACATGCTAAGCTCGGTGCATGAAAGCTCGGTCTTGCATAGCGTGCAGGTTACCGTCTTCTTAGAGGCGTTTAATGTAAATCGCTCCCATACCTTGGAGGACTCGGGGCGCGCGCTTTTTCCTGCCGGCGCTTCTGTAACCTCCATCGTGCGAGCGGCTGTGTGTATTTGTGCATCTTGGGGTCGCGCTTCTCAGTAACGTGCGCAGCCCAACTAATCGATAACGGCATTCGTTGACAACGAATTTCATTATCGATAATTATCGATTTTATCGATTAGTTGTTGCAGCCCTACTTCTAATAAAAAGGATTCATACCTAAAATAAAAGATTTTGGGTTAAAATGTGAAACCTTCCTCAGCCAAAATGTGCCCTTTTTTAGGATGGTAATGAAGATGATGAAGATTGGGCAGAGGAGACCACTGAGGAGGCCCAACGTCGGCGCATGGAGGAGATCAGTGACCATGCTAAGAACTTGACTCTTTCAGATGACCTGGAGAAGACCCTTGAGGATCGAGTTAACTTGTTTTATAATTTTGTCAAAGTAAGTGTCTTGTCTTTGGATGATGGGTACTTGGTAAACAATGAAGACTAGTGTTAAAAAAACACAAAAAAAAAAGATTTAGGAATAGTTTGCTTTTGTTGTATAATTTTGTAATAAATAATTAAGTATAAAGGCTAGTAGTGGATTATTTTTCTGTTGCATTTCACTTCTAGCAAAAGAGAGAAAATGGCACAATATGCTCTGCAGACAAGGAGATTCTGGCTGAAGCAGAGCGTCTGGATGTGAGGGCCATGGGGCCACTTATCCTGAGTGAACTGCTCTTTAATGAAAACATCAGAGAGCAGATCAAAAAATACAAACGCCACTTTCTACGTGTAAGTCACCCCAACTTTTGGTAAAGTAATTAAAATGATTGCATGGCAAGCTATGATGGGCTTCAGTTTTAGCCAGTATTTCACTTCACACATTTGCTGCCATTTCCTTAAAAAAAAAAAAAAGGACTACAAGAATGCAATGAACACCGAATTTTATATGCAAAAACCTAACCTGATGCAAAAAAAGCACATTACAATTTTCAATGGAAAGTAGCCAAAGTCTACTGGAAAGGTCGCCAAATGTTGCTAGATGACGTCATATTTGCATATTGATGACGTAATTACGTCGTATTTGCATTCTGCGAGTTTTCCCTAATCCTATGATGCGCAGCTCATTCACATCTATGTCAGCTGCCGTGCGGTCACAGGAATATGCTACTCCTTTCAGCCAGAGCTAGCGCTCACCGATCAGAGCAGGGAGATGAGTAACTGTATCGGGAAAGCAAGACCTCGCGCTTACAGGACAGTACTGGCGACATTTGGAAAGTTGCTAAGGTTTGTCCAAAAATCGCTAGATTTGTCGTTGGGTGCTTTTTTGAAAAAAAAGTTGTCAAGGCAGTCTGAAAAGTCGCTAAATCGGCAACACTAAACACTCCTGAGTGTTTCAGTCTGAATTCTGAGGGGGCCTTTACTTTTTTTTTTTTTGTAGCCTGAGGTTGAAAATTCTGAATTTAGGTGAAATGTGCATATACAGAGTGGCTGAAAAATGTATACACACTTCAACATGAGAAATATCTCTTCTGATGGTCGTGCCTACACATGGCTTTTATAATTTGAGTTTTAAAGGACATGGATATACATTTTGTAGGCCCCTCTTTCTTTGTGTGTGTATAGAACTGTGCCTTCCCCCCTCCCTTCCTATAGAACTAAATTTTTTAAAAGGGGGAAAAATTTTTTTCTTTTTTATCTCTGCAGTTTTGCCATAATGATAAGAAGGCTCAGAAATATCTTCTGGGAGGCTTTGAGTGTGTGGTGAAGCTGCACCAAACTCAGCTCTTGTCTAAAGTTCCAAACATACTAAAGGACCTATATGATGCTGACCTTTTAGAGGAGGATGTCATTCTCACATGGGCTGAAAAGGTGAGTGCACACACATGCAGATGACAAAGTGCTCTGTAATATAATTTTTGTGTTAGAAATTTAAGCATGTGGCTTTATTTTTAAGGTGTCAAAGAAATACGTCTCTAAAGAGCTGGCAAAGGAGATCCATGCTAAGGCTGCTCCTTTTGTCAAATGGCTGAAGGAGGCAGAAGAGGAGAGTGAGGGGAGTGAGGAGGAGGAGGAGGAAGATGATGAGAATGTAGAGGTAAATGTATTAGTAAATCTAATTCAAACACCATACTTTGAAACTTTTTATGGGAAACCAACGTTTGGCTATAAGGTTTTTTTTTTTTTTTTGCCAATATTAAAAATCTTGTGGAGTTTGCAAATTAAATTAAACAATTATATTCTTTTAAGTTAATTATAAGTTCTTTACAGTCATAAAACAGACCAACATAACTATAAATCTGTCTTTGAAGTCACCTGTGCAGGCTGAAAACTAACCTGAAAGCACTCTGAGCACAGGGTATCAGTTTCCATATTAAGAGTTTTCTACCACACTGACTCTACTTGGTGTACCTTAAACATGGGCCCAGGTGTCCTGGAATTTATTTTTATTTTATTTTTTTTGTACAGAGTTTTAGGAAACATATAGTTTTACTTATGCTTAAAACTGTATTCAGGCCAGGCCTTGGCTCTTAATGATCTAGAACTCTCCTTCTTGCCCTCCAGGTTGTATACTCTTCTTCTGCCCGTGAGCTGAAAGTGGAGACTGTTCAGCCAGAGAAAACTGAGGAGGAGGATGACCTTGACATCGATGCCATTTAAAGAAACATATCTTTGGTAGACAATGTATACTACTCAGCTTTCTTGAATGATGAAATTGATTCCAGTAGTCTTCTTTTCAGGTCCCTCTCCTATTTTTTATGTTATGTATTACCCTTTCACTAGTTTATTCTCTATCCTACAGATGCATGGTTTTAAAATTGAGCTTTCAGTGTCTTGCTGCTAAACAATGTTCTTTTTTCTTTTTACTGAAGAAAATGTTGTCTTTGCTTAATGGAATTAACTAAGCTGCACAGTTGGTTGTTATTGTTTTTACTTCTTAAATCATTAAATAAACAATGCTTTAGTGTCACTTGAGTTTCTATTTTCAGTTACAATTTGTGAAATTAAGCAGGGTAATGGCTAACTAAGCAAAACAATGAGTGCTGACAGTTATGTCAATTGTTTAACCACCCAATCGTTTCACTGTTCATTGTGAGGCATGCTGTATTAGTTGCATATGCTGAGTCATGTACTTTTAAATAGAGCTGCTTATAAAAAAAAAGTTTCCCCCACTTGCAAGGTTGATTGATTTTTGAGGTGTTTCCAATACTTTCTGCTTTCAGTTTAGCCTGTCAACCTCGTGTCTGTCTTTATGATTATTAAATTGATATTAATCAATGGAGATATTCCCTCCATGGCCAATTTAAGATTTATTTATTTATTTTTTTATAGAGAAGGGATCATGCAGGGGAGTTTGCTCTTCTGGGCCCCGTATTCACAAAGCTTCTTAGAATTCTCTCAGAGAGCTCCTATCTTAGCTTACAAAGGTCTAGCTAGGAGTCCTAGTTAAAAGTGATTTAGAAAACTTCTTAGCGCAACTTTGAGTAAGGAAAGTAAAAAAAAAAAACTATATCTTAGTGAGGGGGTGTGGTTGACCCTGTTGCTAGGGATGATGCAGCAATTCAAGGACTGTGATTGGTTGATTAAAAAAAAATAACCTGACCTCTGCAAAGGTCTTGAAATACACTCTTTGTAAAAATAGAATACATGATATAATGTTTGTATAGACTAAATATATTAAAGTTAGTTAAAACAGCCAAATGTTGCTTTAGAAGCAACCAATTTCCACAAAGTAGTTATATTAAAGTTTTTACGTTTATTTACCATACTGATTTTATTATTACTTTTATTATACCAATTCAGATTGATGGAAGCAAAATAGCTGACCTTTTACCAATTTATATTATCGCATGTTTTAAGTTGCACTTTTGGAGATTATGTAGCGAACAATCCAAGAGGGAAGTAAAATAAGAAGAAACCTAAATTGGACAGAAAAGTAGTGTTTTCTTTTATCTTTATGTTCAGTATTTGGAAAATACTTCTTTCCACCATTTTGTCCTCTGCTATAGAAACTCTTAAGCCTCTTAAAGGTCCTTCTCTCCTCTACTCTTAACAATTTTTACCTTAGGAGCTTTATTCACAAACCTTCTTAAGCCTAAAAGTTGCTCCTAGTGATGGAATTCTAAAAAAAATTCTTAGAATTATGACATTTTCTTCGAATTTCCCATTAAATTTAGGATTAAATCTTAGTCAAGATAAAAATTATTCACGAAACATTTTGGCCCTAAAAACAGCTTCTAAGGTAAAAATTGTTAAGGGTAGAGACGAGGACTTTTGAAAGGCTTAAAAGTTTCTATAGCAGAGGACAAAATGGTGGAAAGAAGAAGTATTTTCCAAATACTGAACATAAAGCTAAAAGTAAACACTGCTTCTCTGTCCAATTTGGTTTTCTTGTTGTTTTACTTCCTTACATCTCTCTTGGATTGTTCGCTACATACCATCCAAAAGTGCAACTTAAATAGACTGCCATTTTGCTCTCATCAACCTGAAATGGTATAATAAAAGTAATAATAAATTCAGTTTGGTAAATAAATATAAGACTTTAATATAGTAACAACTGTGTGGAAACTGGTTGCCTTTAAAGTAGACACATTTTCAACATTTGGCTGTTTTAATTAAATTTAAGATATTTGGTCTATAACAGACAATTTGCATAAAGTAGGCTGTAGTCATGATTATACAATTTCATTATATACAAACATTATGATTTCACTGTTTATTCTATTATCATGTATTCTATTTTTACAAAGAGCGCATTTCAAGACCTTCGCATAGGTCAGAGGTTATTTTTTTTTATCAAGCAATCACAGTCCTTAAATTGCTGCATCATCCCTAGCAATGGGGTCAACCACACCTCCTCACTAAAAGGTTTTTGTACTTTCCTTACTGAAAGTTGCTCTAAGAAGTTTACTAAATCACTTTTAGTCTAAGACTCCCAGCTAGGACATTGTAGGCTAAGATAGGAGCTCTCTGAAAGAATTCTAAAAAGCTTTGTAAAAACGGGCCCTGGTGAAGTCTGTCTAACGTTACAAGCTCAGTGGTAGGGAGCCAGGTATGGCAAGGAAATCCACACAATCTGACACTATGCCACAGGCCTGTGGTTATAAAAAAATAAAATAAAAAAAAACTAAAGTCTGACCAGTCAGAATTCCGCGGTACTGTTAAGTAACAGTAAAAGATGCCTTTGTGAAAAAACATGCTGTGACCAACAGGTGTCAGTATTAACCTGTACATTTTTTTCCCTTGCTTTTATTACTTAAGAACATATCATCTTTTTCCAACTTTAATGATTATAGCACCAACAAACCTTGACTACAAAATTATGCCATGCATAGAAATAAATCTTTTTAGCAAAACTGGAAAGATGTTTACAAATCATCCATCATGATTTCTATTATTAATGTTCATATGTAAATGCCCTCTGGTTTTTTTTTTTTAAACGATTTACCCAGTTTATTTTCCTGCACACCATGGCATTCATTTGAGCCATGGGTTAAATTCAAGTGTACTCCGATCTGCTGATCTTGGAGGCCACACCACAGGGCCACAGCAGTAACCAATCCAAGAGCCTGGAAACTAATGATTCAACCCTCCCAGTGTATTAAGAGTGAGGACAATAGAAATTAAAGATTTGTCTGAAATACAGCACTCAATTGTGTGTGTTTTTTTGTTTTTTTTTTGTTTTGTTTTTTAATACGAGTATGTTAACTTTAAATTAGGTACAAAACATGCTGCTTTTACCACTATCAGCTGTCCTGTTGTGTAACAAAAATAACTTTTTACAGCCTTGCTTCCAAAAAGCTTGACCTTTTGTCTGATCAGACTAGAACGCATTTTGCTGCAGGGCTTTAAGTGATGATCTAGACAGGCAGAGCTGTAGCTCATGTACTGTTTCCATCAGTCTCTTGGCAATCTCTTTGATGAATGATCACTTTGTCCTTTCATTAATTTTAGAGGGACATTCTGTTTCTGATATTGTCACTGTAACAGACTTCACACCATGCAAAATTACATTCCCGGGAGATCGCCCAGGACACAAGCGCTATTGGTTCAAGTAAGACTAGTTACCAAATGCTAATGAACGAATGAGACTGTTTAACTCACCTTAACCATTGTTTTTAACATTAGACCTACACAAAACACTGTTGCTTTCAGTGCAATGAGCACTGCCATTATTTGATGAATAGAGGAAGAGAGATTTCAAATGTAATGCCATTAAGAATGGCTGATCAGTATGTGGGAATGTACAGCTCTTTGCAGGCAATAGCTTCATCTGACACGTGACACGTTCATCTGACACAACCCTCCAAATTGCCTATAGTATTTACTTTTGAGTTCCCAGAGGTAGACTCCAGTCTGCCTGTAACCCTACACAGGATAAGCAGTATGGAAAATAAATGGATGAAATGGATTTTTTAAAGTTGTTTTTTTAAAGCTTGTGTCAACATTCATCACATATAGGTTATGTATAAAACTGCATTTGTTGTGTAAATAAATACACATATTTCAGTGTGTTAAAAAAGCAGCCTTGCAGTAGTTTGTTACATAGTAAATTATGTTAAAGTTTTACATTTGTGGATATGACAGATAATGGTTAGATTTGTGGTTTATAGGCTATATCAGAGCGGCATGGTGCCATAGTGGTTAGCACTGTGGCCTCGTACCTTCAGGGTTGAGGGTTTGATTCTTTCCTTCTGGTCTGTGTGCATGGAGTTTGCATGTTGGTGGGTTTCCTATGGGTACTTGGGTTTCCTCCCACAGTCCAAAGACATGCAGTCTCAAAGACATTTGCCCTAAGTCTCCTGGGATAGGCTCCAGGCCTTTTTAATCTTGTAGAGAAGATGAATGAATGAAAATGAAAAGTTATACCATATATGGACTTCACTACAACTTCTGTTCATTAGTTTCATTTATTAATGGGAAACATTTATAGTGTAAGCATTATGGTGAGTTGCTTATGTACTGATTTAGTGAGCTGATTTAGTCCATTTATTTATGCATAAAAGATAAGATTTAAAGTAAAATAAAGGAAAAAATATAGAAAAATAAAGTCACTATAGCAAATACAATGTGTTGTATGATTTTTTAAATACTTAATAATACATATATATATATATATATATATATATATATATATATATATATTAAATCATAAATGTTATATTATATTATATTATATTAATGAGACCGCAAACACAACAGTAATGTGACAAGGTATTAACACAAACAAGATGTCAAAAAGCCAAACCCCAAAGTAAATTTTTTTCCTGGTAGATTTCGTAAAAAGCTTGCTTCTTTTTTGCGAGTTGGCACGATGCCTGCCATGATTGTTGTTCTGAAGAAAATTATAATGATGTCTCTGATCTCATGTGATCTTAATGCCATCGAAGGGAGGTTGGGCCTAATTAGAATACTAAAAGTACAGGCTGCACAAAATTAAAAAAAAAAAAAAAAAAATTCATAGACAGACGTGCAAGGGGTGGTGTAGTGGTTAGCACTGTCGCCTTGCACCTCCAGGGTCCGAGTTCGATTCCCGGCCAGGCTCGCTTTCAGTCTCTGTGTGCATGGAGTTTGCATGTTCTCCCTGTGCTTGGTGGGTTTCCTCCGGGTACTCCGGTTTCCTCCAACAGTCCAAAGACATGTAGGGTAGGTTAATTGCTGTTCCCAAATTGCCAGTAGCGTGTGAATAAGTGTGTGAGTGTATGTATGTGCATGTGTCCTGCGATAGATTGGCACCCTGTACAGGGCGTACCCTGCCTCGTGCCCTAAGCACGCTGAGATAGGCTCCAGGTCCCCACGGCCCTGAATACAGGATAAAGTGGTATAGAAGATGAGATGAGCAGAGACGTGCAAGGCCAAGACAATACTGGTATCACTTGTCATTTTTATGAACATTCTTCTTATTATATTTTGTACTTCTATGTAGTCTGAATCAGTCGTTAAGATGTACTAAAACTTTTAAAGAAGTAAGTGGCCGAGGGGTCTCTCCAACGAGCCCACTCACCAGAGTTTCTTAATTTCCTGTGATTCTTCTCAGCCCCGGGTTTCCACAAATCCCCCACCCCTGCTCCAGGATAGAAGAGGATTTGCTATTCGCCATAGACGTACATTACACTCGCAAGCGGTCTTGTGATTGGACTGTGCACTGCTCTGTTAGCTGGTCGAGATGAACGAGGAGGGATTTGTCGGAATAGAGTAACGCTTGAGGTCCTGGCTTGTCTGCTATTGGGTGGCCATCTTGGAAGGAAGGAGCTTTAACCAAACGCGACAGGCAGAGGTCGGAGGAATGAAGCTGTCAGAGAGCACTTCACTCCCAGGCCCGTAACACCGCGGCTTCACTCCGAGCTGAAGAAAAGAGTAGATTCACTGCGTGACTGTAGTTATTCGTTCACAAAGGGACCGTGGTGGGAGAATCAGGGCCTCGAGGAGGGGGTTTTCTTTCAGGAGAACAGCCGGACATCCGAAATGTGAATCAGAGCCACACACACACACACACACGGACAGACAGACCGTCGTGCTTTTAGTTACGCCTTCCGTTATTACTATTATTATTATTATTATTTTTGGAATACATTTTTCCAAACTAGCTAATGGCGCGACACCGACGTTGGACTACAACGCCGTTTTCAGCTCGAGGAAACAGTTTGTAGTCTGGACATTAATCCAGTGGGAAGTTTTTCACAAGTTTGCGCTGACGGTGCGCTTCGTGAGCCCAGTGCAGTAATATGGAATAGAGAGAGAGAGAGAGAGAGTGTGTGTGTGTGTGAGACAATCATTGTCGCGTTATTTCACCTTAAACACCAGTGCGGATTTTTTTTTCTTTTTACGGAAACGCTTGAAAATCCAGCAGCGATACAATGTCAACAAAAACAACACTACCATCCGTGAACGAGCGGAAAACTGAAAATGTAAGTAGCCATTTTTGTTCCACTCACTCAGGTAACGTAAATCGGCGTTTTGCTGATCAGCTGAGCTGAACCATCGTGTGTGAAATGGTGCCCTGTTCCCATCTCCATCTGCATGAGCGCTTTCTCTAGCGCACGAGCTGGAACTTTTTGTACACTCACACTGACAAAAGCATTCAACGGGTCCTCCATTACATCGCTTTCATACATGATGACTAGTGTTAAAAAGATAGCACAGCTCTCTTTAATGATGTAATAGCAATTGTATAACGTCTACATATATATTACTGCTTTGCTACAATGTAGCAATTATCAAATGCTCTAGCTCTTTATGAAGCAGATGGACACTAAGCATGATGGCACACTGGGGGTCTGCAGCATCAGGGACTGGACTTCTAATCCACCTAATGTGTGACAAACGCTTTGTTCAGTTCAAACAAAGCGTTTGTCCTGCACCGCTTCTCTGATTTGTCTCAGTGTTTTAGGTATACATATAAAGGTATACACTGCCACTGTGACTGATAAGAGATAATGCGCATCAGTGTGAGGTAAGGTAGGGGGTAGTCAGCTGTCTGCTTGGTGAGTCACGACTAGGAACTGCAGGTGAATGCTTATTGCTGCAGTTTCTCTAGCCATTCATCTCCAGCCTCAGAAAACGCTAAAACACTGCAACACGTACAGTGTGTCTTGTGTCATGTATTTGTCACAGGCTTGTTCGCATGGTGTGTAGGTGGGTGAGTGTGATGTGCAAGTGATTTGGCCATCACAGACTGCAGCTTGTCATTGAGATCAGATTTGCCTTGCATCCAACCCTAGAGTCATTCTAAATCATAGCATTTTTCTACTCACAGATTATCGCCCATCTCTCATCTTTACAACAAGAGAAATGTCCTTCGCCTATAGATAAACGCTTTAGGTTCAGCATTTCAGAACATACAAGCGTGGCGCAGATAGTCCTTATACATGGTCAATTCAATTCAGCGGTTTTAACAATAGACATTGTCATCAAACAGAAACATTATGGAAATTAAATATGTATGTTGCATATGGAAACCCCAGATGAGATTGCATAAAATATCCTCTAGGTTTTACGCATACATCTAATGTATTTGAATGTAGACCTCAGCACTGCGCAGCTTTGAGCCTCATCTAATACACCTGAGTAACATCAAGCATTAAAGCACAATGTGATTTGATCTAATCTAGGATGGGAAACCCAAACCCCTGGAGGAGTCTGATATCACAGCCATAGATAAACATAATAATGGGAGGTGTTGGTCAGCATTGGTGTTAATGCTCTGACTCAGTCACGCCTGTTACACAAATTTCAGTACTCATGTACTGTGACCTGTCTGACCAGTATTACCATAAGTGAGTATCAGGGAGCCCAGTCAAAAAAGCTTCTTAAGTGCTTCTTTTGCTAAGAAAAAAGGGTCTCGATCAATGGTACGACACAGCAGTACCTACATTTTAATTACCTTATGATATTTAAGCGATCTGTTTTAATATTGGTGTGTTTATTTAGTTTTTATGTTTGGATAAGTATATTTCATTTATTGCTAAGCTTTACCTGCTGTTAAGCTGTGAAAGCATCTCTCACAGGATAAAACAAAACAAAACCAGTGTCATGGATGTTCAGTGCTTGCATTTTAGATCAAGACTAAAGCTGACACAAGAGACAGTCAGGCTGGTATAGTTTAAACTTGCACTAAATCAGTGCAAGGTACTTAGCAGCTTGCTAAGTTAGTTTCTGAACAAATTAATCAAACATTTCAGTCAATTCCAATGTGTTATTTCACCTGTTTCTTGGTTTGCAATGCTATTTGGACATGGCATGTTATAAATGTGTAATGTCAAGTGTCTCAATTATCGGCACCTTTGGGATGGCTTATGGCAAAAACAGCAGCATGTTGGTGGTGCATCACAATGAGGCCTAGAGAGCTAATTCGCCAAGCTCTATAAGCGGGGTGGGATATCACATCAATCACGGCTCTACAGCAAATCATGGGCATCTGTGAGCTCAACTAAACAAAAAAAAAGCGAATAGAGCTGTTCTCCGAATGCGTTATGGTGCCCCCAACGATGCAGGAGCAAGCAGTTCATAAAGATGCGGTCGGCTGGCATCAGGTGGTTCGGAGGAAACACGTGATAGACTTTAGCCCTCCCTGACTGATAGTAGTTGTCTTAATGTGGGAGCTAGTGACAAGTGGGAAAAAAATCTAAATCTTGACCCGTGCAATAATTACATCACAAAGGGCTGCAATTTATTACGGGAATTTATATAGAGTTTGTCAATAACTTATAAATAATTTTGAAGAATATTGGCAAGCAATCTTGCCAAGCAACCCTCTTAATGAGATCATTTGTGCAATTATTTGCTGTTAGCCCTGATAAAATCCCTTAAATAAAAAGTGACACAATTTTATTATTATTATTTTTATCAAATCGTGCAGCTCATGTTTCTTCATTATTTTACTCCTTTTTATTTAGGAACTCTTAATCAGACATTCATGACTTCCCCCTAGTAGCATATACATATAAGGTAACACAGGCTAAATACCCGTAGTAATTGAAACCTGGAGAAGTTTATAGAACACACAAAGAAAATTAGGCAAAATTTACCACAAGATTTAAATCAGTAGTGTGTTCACATTTACTGTCTTTAGCAGATACCATTATTTAGCATGAATTGCAAAAATTACGTTCACATGCTAGTTCACTAGGTCAAGAAAAAAAAAAGAAAAATAAAGAAAAAACTGTTGAGGGTTAGTACAGTATAAAAAGGACCTACACATATAGGTGTTTTTAATCTGACAATTCCTCCACAAGTAGATGCCACCTTCATATTAACAATTATCATTATTATTATTATTATTTTATTTTATTTCCCTTCATCTGACCACAAACATTAGAGCCAGGAGTTAACCAGTCCACTGTTAAATATGGTGCAGAATATTTATTGTTAAAATAATTTTTTAACCAATCTTTGGGAACTTGACAGTCTATAACAGATAGACTGACAGATGTGGCCCACGTAATTTAAGTTTAAGTGTGTGGTGGTTCTCCACAAATACTTTTTTCTTTAAAAAAAAAAAAACAGCTGACTGTAGTGATGCATTTCACTTATTTTGCATATAGCTTGCCTAATAAATAATTTTTATAAACGTGTTTGTGTATTTACATTATGTGAACTTTAATTGGTCTTGATCTAATATTGAACTAATATTGATCATGATAATATTGTGATATTTTGCTTTCACAGCACACATCTAATGGCCATAGTCGTATGGAAGGGGCCTCTCGGTCTGCGCGGTCAGGTGGCCGAAACCGTAGTTCAGGCAATTCAGGGTCTGAAGATCAGAATCCTCACATTGGAAATTACCGGCTCCTAAAAACCATTGGAAAAGGCAACTTTGCCAAGGTCAAACTGGGTCGTCACATCCTCACTGGCAGAGAGGTGAGCGGTCAGCAGTGTCCTTCCTGTCACACAGCTTTTTACTTCTACTGGAATGTTACAGCTGTAGGTTATTAACAGATTACACTTTTCATGGAGATTTTAGTTACACCATGAAATACCTTGTTAACACAGAGCCAAATTTTTATTCTTTGTTTAGCCATAGTTTAATATGGATGTCTTAGTAGCTATGACTATGATGTAGTGAATTCAAGTGAATTCATTTAATTATATATATATATATTTCTCTTTCCTCTTGTAATGTGGGGAATAAGCCATTCATCTTTTTAATAACATTTTTTTTAATGATTTATTTATATTACAGGTGGCAGTAAAAATAATTGACAGAACCCAACTGAATCCAACAAGCCTTCAAAAGGTGAGATATGTTACACGTTAAAACTAGGTATAGTTTTGGGCATCATTGTGTCTTGTTATGACTCAAATTTAAATTGGATATTTAGAGAAATTTCTTATATGGTTTACCAAATCTTTAGGCATGCCTTGAATCACCAGGTTTGTATCCTTGTTCTCAAGGAAATGATGTCATCCATGTCAGGAAGGGAGGTCACTGTGGACTCGGAAGCATTGTTTTAGTCTGTGGGAAATGATGTCCATAGGGCTTTGATTTTTATTTGATTTTTATTTTTTATCATTTAGTCTTTATAGTAGTTAGAAACAGTAAATTGAGTTTTCTAGTTTTTTTTTTACAATGTTTATGAAACCAGTATGGCATTCATCACTGTGCTAAATACTAAAGGATTTTAAAGATTGAGTTTATTATGTATTTTATGGTCGTCTGGGAGTTGATAAAAGGAGCAGTTTCCGCAGAAATGACATAATCTCTGTCTCTGTGTCTCTTTTTTCAGTTTAGGCATAGTGTATCTAAATCATCTGCAGAAAATCTGCACAATGTTGTCTTATGGCCCACTGGTGCTAGTATCTTAGGGGTGTGTCGGATTAGAGGAATCGAATCTAATCTAATGGACAAATAGGTGGCATATAGGGATGAAATGAGACTGGGGGCTAGCAGGATTTTTTTTCAAGAAAGATGAGGAGAGCCACAGATCGGCCAATGCTGTGGGTGGTGAGAAATCCAGAAGAGGCCTATGAGCATAGATAAAGTTAAAAAAACAACAAGCTGGGGAATAGAGTAGAAACCACTCTCATGCTTTCCTTCTCTCTGACACATGCATTCAGAGACCCTGGCCCTATTAGAAGCTGGGCACAGAAGCGCACTGCAGTTTCCATTAGATTTTCCACAACACTACAGTTCTGCATATATTCTGCTTGTCCTGCCTTCTGGTACTGAGCCAAAAGGGACAAGCTCTGACTCATACATACATGCAAAGCTTCATCACCACATAGTAAAACCATCCAACTAACCCTGCTCACCTCATATTTTCATATTTCTCGTATTTTCTCTGATGCATTGCCATGTGAACCCCATGTGCAAATCTCTTGCCTCTCATATAGCTTTACCCTGCTTTCTCCCTTAGTTCTTATTGTAGTAGTGTCCTTGCTTTCTGGAGTTATTTATTGTTATGTTCAAAAGCACACATGTGTCTGTAAGAATGTGTGAGAACTTCGTTGTCACTAAACGGTTGTGTAATTGTGCGTGGGTGTGCATCTTGCACTTGTCCCCTGACTGAAGTGAGTTGTCGTGCAGCAGTGTTCTTTAGCAATCATGTAGGTGTTAAGATTTTGGTTCAGGGAGAGAAATAGAGGGCAAATGGAGAGAGAAGGATTGACAGATATAACTGTCAAGAGCAAAGAGAACTTTGTATAGTTAGATAATATCAAAATGCTTTTCCGGGCACTAGGAAACCATCACGATCGTATTATCCTGAAGCCAATTTTCAGTAAAATCCTGTGAATAATTATATATTTTTTCCTTAGAGTAGGAGTTTAAATTAATTTTGTTCATTTTAAACAAGAACAGCTCTTTACTACACTGTACTGTACTTTCTGTGCTCTGTACATTTTCATCTTTTATTTAATGTTTTGCTTTCATAGGAGGTTCAAAGCAAGCTGGGATTTTATTTTTATTTTTTTAGAAAGCAGTTTGAGTCTTGACAATGGACTGATATGTATAATAATAATAATAATAATAATAATAATAATAATTATTATTATTATTATTATTATAAGATTAATTTCTTCTATGTCTGTGTCCTAGTGTTAAAAAAAGTTGTTTTCAGAATATGGCATTATGAATATGCCATGAATATGTATGAATTCCTTTTAGGGTAAATCTGACCAATATTTTTCCCCTCTCTCCCTTCCTGAACCCAGTGACCTTGTTGACATTTCCACATTGTTCTGCTCCACCTCATTCTGCCCTGCTGTCTTTATCAGCCACTCCTGTAGTCCACACATGCATTCAGAGAGACACATTTCCATTTCTATGTATATGTATTTGTTTTGGTAGGGTAGCCATGTCCTGATTGACTTTTATCCAAGGTCAGGTTAGATAAATGACATTAATTTGGCCAAATGATGATGATAATAGCGACATTATATAATAATAACAACATTATATAATAATAATAATAATAATAATAATACTTGTGTGAATGTGAAATGTGTGAATTATTGATTTTGTATAACTGCAGATTAATCCAGTTATTGTACCAACATCTTAACTTGCATACTTGCGTTTCTGTATCCTTTTTTGTCTCTTACATAAAATTAAATATGGATTATTTCATATTCACTAGTAAAATTCCTTTAACATACAAAATTGCAATTGAAATCCTTTTGAAGATGAGCTTGATTTGTTCTAAGATTAGGGAACAGCACACTGCTGCTTGTGCAAGAGGGACAGCATGTGTGATCTGTCTCAGAAGTGTCTTAACACTTGCTCAGTGTCTTTAGCACCCTCTTTAAGCTGAAGCTGGTGAAATGTCTGTGGCTTGTGTCCTTTCTGAATTTATTGCTCAATATCTTTTTTTCCCCCCATCAGCTCTTCAGGGAAGTTAGAATAATGAAGATTTTAAACCACCCAAATATTGGTAAGTTAAAAAGAAAAAAGTAACTTGTTATTAAATGTTGTGTGCACATTTCCTACTCATGTATGCCTGGTAAGACCAGAAGCCTTTTATGATTAGGATTCTTTGCATTTATTCTGATTTTTATACTTTCACACAACATAATGTGCTCCTGGTGTAGAAACGTCTTTAAGTAGATGCAGAAACAATCTCTGTGTAGCCACTTTGTCAATTTAGACTGACTGTGTTTAATAATTATTTGTTTCTGAAATTCTATTGTGTTTGCGTGTGAGTGAGTAAGAGAGAGAGAGAGAGGGGAAGAAAAAAAAATGTAACGTTGCCTTGGAGACATTTCCTTACTGGTGCTGTCTTTACTGCAGCATTTAACAAGCAGAACGATGAATGTACAATGGAGTGCTTGTCGAACCATTTATATAATTGCTAACTGAACTAGTAGGCTAAAACAAAATGTATACTCATTGTCAAGGCCCACCGTACAGGAATATGTACTACGTATTGTGATTGGAGTTATGATTTGCAGTTTTCCCAAAAGATTAAAATAGGAGTAAACAAGGAATTGGTTTCATTTTGATGAGATAAAATAGGAATTTTGGGAAAACATGCTTTTATTATTTCATAGTTTTGTGAACATTTTGCTTTTTCGTTTCAAAGTATTCAGCGCTACATATAATATAAAACCAGACCTTAATTGTAAAGTATTGCGCTCCGTAAAATAAGGGGAACAAACCATTACCAAAGAAGATTTAGTTGGTTTTTGGTTGGATTTAAATACTGTGCAGCCTCAGGACAGGACAAACACAGGACAAACGCAGAGTTCCTGCAGATTGAGAGACAATGACGATTTGCTTGTGTTTATTTAAAATATTCCTCAGAAGTGTCTAATCTGGCCTATATATTTTAGAGAAAAAATACATAGATTGTTTTAAATATTGGTGTTAAGGGGTTTTAGTAGAGCACCAATAGATGTTTTCACCTGTTGTTGAGTAGGAATTTTACTTGTCAAATATTTTCGCTTTTTTTTTTTATGAAAAAATAGGAAATTAAATAGGAAACTAGTGCTAATGGAAAAATATTTGAGAAGAACTAATGTTTTTTCATAGTTAATACTTAAGGTAGATGTGATTAAATAATTGAAAAATGCGTCATGCCTTTCTGGAAGGAAGGAATAAGGAACATAAAAGGGAGTGTAAATTACAGATGGAGATAAACATTTTAGATAATCAGCCTTTATGGATGAATAGCATTGTTTCAACCAGTATTTAGCATTTAAAAGATTTCCAGCTTTGCTTCCACTGAAATTAGGAAAACCATCAACAGAAACTGCTTTATCCTGATCAGGGCCAAACTGTCATATTATCCAAATGAGTAAAAATTAAATTGTGATTTTCCCTGTGTCTCCCCTGCAGTAAAGCTGTTTGAGGTAATTGAGACAGAGAGAAATCTTTATCTTGTGATGGAGTATGCCAGTGGAGGTGGGTATATTTGCATCAGCTTGGTTGTCAGACACATTTTCTTTTTTCTTATTTGTTTTGTCTGGTTTATATTTGTCTTGCACTCATTGATTTTCATTGCTTTCATATGTTTTGTGTGCAGGTGAAGTTTTTGACTACCTTGTTACTCATGGCAGGATGAAGGAGAAAGAGGCCAGAGCTAAATTTAGACAGGTATGATGTTCCTGACATCTGTTTTACATTTACATTCCCACATACAAAGTAGCCATGAACTGGGGACTTGCCTTATAGGTTTAATCTTTTATATCTAAGACTTCTTTCACACCATGGGCACGGCTCTAATCAAATATGAAATGGAAGTGGAAGTGGTTGTTTAGAATGTGACATAAACACCATCTGTCTTCTCCAATATCTGGGTGTGCACAATGCGCTCCAATCTCATTCTACAGAACAGTAGCTGATAAAAAAGTCACCTAAAAAGGGTCGTTGTTAAATTTTTTTCCCAGAATAACAGTACTACTAGGTTTTAGATATGTATTGTCACATCGGCTCCAAAATCTTGTGCATTTGTGTGAGTGTGCATGTGTGCACTGTGATAGATTGGCATTCTGTCCAGGCTGTATCCTACACTGGGCCTGTGGTTTTCTGGAATATGCTCCACAGTGTCTGCGATCCTGTACAGGATAAAGAATATAGATGATGAATGAGTGAATAAATAAATTAATGTTTACGTTTGAGGTGGTAAAATGTTGCAGTTCCTGTATAATCCTACAGGTGGTGTGCTCTAAACTATTGACACATTGGCAGGCAGTACAGCATCCTGTGGAGGTGCGAATTATAAAAAAAAAAATATATATATATATATATATTTGTAACTATTTTTTTTAAAACAAAAAAGGATTGAATCAAGATATTTCTTAAATCGTGATGCTTATAGAATCGCATCCAATTGGCACCCGGGTATTATGATGATATTGTATTGGGTGGTCCCGAGTGAGTCCCACCTCTACTAGGTATAACCTGAAGGTTGAGTTCCTTATACTCTTCTTCTCTTTGTGTTTGTTCGTGGCTCTCAAACTATGTCACTGCATACTGCCACCTGCTGTACTGGAAAGTGTTCATGTGCAAGTGTACTCGGGTGTGCAACAATATCTCATATAAAAGCTAGCAAATGGTGGAGAGGGTACAGTACAAAGCAATTGTGCCTAGTATAAATGCAGCCTAATATTCTAAGGTAATCATGAATCTTACAAAAATACTATAAGGTGTTTGGTGCAATATGCCTGAAATAAAAATGTGTGCGCTAATTGTTTAGATATATTCTGTACAGAATGTGGTTCTGCTTTTTTGTGGTTACATTTGTGGATTTAAGGTAGAGAACTGTAAACAAGATGGAGCAGTAGTTGTTCATACTGAGAAATACAGGTCAAGCAACTCTTTTCATTGGGATGAAACATTAGCCAGTTTGCAAATTATCCCTCCCTCCTGTGCTCTTAGAGCACAATGTGTTTTATTCACTTTAGCTGAAAACCTTTCCGCCAAGCAAAATAAGATGTAATAATAAATGGTATGCATGTATGTAATGTAATAATAAATGGATGGCTATGTAGATATTGATGTCTACTCAATGAAAACAATTTTATTCTTCCCAGATTGTATCAGCTGTACAGTACTGTCACCAGAACCACATTGTTCACAGAGACTTAAAGGTAAGCGTGTGTTCATGTTGAGCTCTTGTGGCTGGATGTTAATATTCATGCCGTAGGGATTTTTGCTACACGTGTCTGTACTGCATGTGAGAAATCACAACATGTCGTGTTGAGAGCTTACTCATTATCTAGAGGCCATGCTGTCATGCTTCCTTCACCTCAGATTGTTGTGATAATCTGTGAGAACAGTAAAATGGCTTTTGGCTATATGCCTTTATGAAAGTGAAAGGAGGAGATAAAGGGTATGTTCTAGAGGTTTACTTATAGTTGTTTGGTCATACATGCTGCTCTAAAATATGTTTATTATTATTATTAGTAGTAGTAGTAGCAGTCATAATAGGGTTTGGTAATATTTGTACCCTTCTTTTGGGAGCTAACTAATGAAAAGCTGAAAAAGCCTCCGCCGTAGCTGAAGACTTTAGAGATTGGGAACTTGCTTGTGGAATTGTGAAACTGGAGTGTATTTATCATGTTAAGATGACTACATTTTGATTAAAACAAAAATTTTCTTTTTGATAGTAATGTATAAATTGGGTCTGGCTTTTATTATACAATATACCTTTATGTGTTGCTGAATTATAACAATGCATTGGTGAGATGGAGGTTTTTTAGATAATGATAATAACTTTTAGCAATATGTCTGTTACATATTTGAGTTTTTGATTTTTCTTTTAAAAGGCTGCTGAGGATCAGTAACTCTGTTGTGTTATTCTTAGGCCGAGAACCTGCTGTTAGATGCTGACATGAACATAAAAATAGCGGATTTTGGCTTCAGCAACCAGTTCACAGTGGGGAATAAGTTAGACACGTTCTGTGGCAGTCCTCCATACGCTGCGCCGGAGCTCTTTCAGGGCAAAAAATATGATGGGCCTGAGGTGGACGTCTGGAGTCTGGGGGTCATACTCTACACTTTGGTCAGCGGCTCACTCCCTTTTGATGGCCAGAATCTCAAGGTATGTATTTCTATGGTACAGTACCATTTACCGTTCAACAGTTGTAAAAAGTACTTAGTTGAAATTGATCAAATTTGTGTTTTCAAGGAGCTCCGTGAACGTGTGTTAAGAGGCAAATATCGAATCCCCTTCTACATGTCTACGGACTGCGAGAATCTCCTTAAACGATTTCTTGTGCTCAACCCTGCAAAAAGAGGAACACTAGAGGTTGGTGTCTCTGGCATCCTTTATTTTAACCTAAACTTACTCCCGTTCCCATAGAACAGTGAATAATGCAGCTGCAGTTTGCGGTATGTGCACACACTGTATTCTCTGTGAGTGTGGAGAATAGTAAAGGAGCACACAAAATGCTTGTTCTGCCTTTCCTAGTTGCAGGACATAAAACATTCCTGTATTCTCTGTAATAATCCTCTGGCATAGTCACTGTCCTGCAGTGGATTCCAGTAATGAGTTGAGTCAATATTTGCCAGGTTTTATTTATACATATGTGCTCTTTCATATGTTAGAACAAATTGTGCCCTTAGAATCTCAAGGTGTTGTGTATTTATGAATTTACTGTACCAACTGTATGTTGACTGCACGTTAAATGATCCTCCCTCCTTATAGCAAATCATGAAGGATCGTTGGATTAACTCTGGGACAGAGGAGGACGAGCTCAAACCCTACCTTGAACCAGAGGCTGACATTTGCGATGGGAAGAGAATAGGTATGCAGCAAAATTTGTCTCTGCCTCCAAATTTCTTCTATGTGTGACGTTTACAGCTTTTATAGGATGTAACCTTTTATCTGTGTAACCACATACTCAAACAGACCCAGTCTTTTTCACACTACCTTAACTGTCTAGATGAGTATCCATTGCAACTGCATAGATACTCATAAACTGGTGTATGTTGGGATAGGGAAAGGCTGCATAGATTAAAAGCCATTTAAGTTCTGTCCATGTGATTATTAGTAAAGCCATCTTGGAATAAGATGCTTGTTGAGTACATGGAATTCCACTAAGATGGCATGATATAAGAATTATATCCATTTTCTTCTGTAGCCCAGTAGCCAGGTTTACTGACAAATATCATTAAACATGTATACACTATTAGAAAAAAAAACTTTCAGGCATACATATTCCGTATGTCGTAAGCACTGTAAACACATCTGATCTCATTTATTTTAGAATGAACCATGTCAATGATAGAAATGATTCTGTCATGGGTTTATTATGTGTGTCTTTTGTTCGATGGCTTATGCAGATGTGATGGTTGGTATGGGCTACACCAGGGAGGAAATTCAAGAGTCTTTGTCCAAGATGAAATATGATGATATTACAGCCACCTACTTGCTGCTGGGCAGGAAGCTTAATGAGGTGAGGACCATTTCCTCATTAGGAAATTTCCATACATTCTTTGTAAAAAGGATTTCATCTGATATTCTGTGTCTTTTTTGCAGGATGGGAATGACTCTACTACTAGCAGCAATCTCTCAGTGGTGAAAAACAGGCCAGCTAGTGAGATGAATGGCCAGTCACCAGCACACCAGAAGGTCCAGAGAAGTGTCTCGTCCAATCAAAAAACTAGACGCTACAGTGACCAAGGTGGCACTCAACTTGACAGTTTTAATTCACATAGCAGTTTAACTATTTAAATGGCATTGAATAAAAATCTAGAAGTATACAAATAGTCATTCTAAAACCTGTAATGTACTCAAACGTTACTACAGTGGAACCTTGGATTGGGAGTAACTTGGTCTGCAAGTATTTTTGCAAGACGAGCAAAATTTAAAAATAAATTTTCACCTAAATTAACAAGGTCTTGAAATACGAGTACTATACAGTAATACTCTTCCTGCGGGTAATCGCCTCCCATGCTCAGCGTCACTGCGTGTGCATTGCTCATATAGTCAACATCTGTTCACGCGTCTACTATACCATTGTGATCCAACGTGTGTACGCGTAAAAAAAATATTTTTCTTTTTTTGTGTGTTTATGTATGTATGTCCAAGTTTAGTGACTGTTCTTTAGTAACTGTACTGCAACAACGGCCATCTTAAAGAAAAAGAAAGTTAAAAAGACTGTAACAGTGCGGGAGATGAATCTGTTTAACAATGCAACGTCACATTTTCGCAAAATCCTTAAAAGTAGGCAAAAGCACGTATCATTAGAGAGCTTCCTTGGTAAAGATTTGCCGACAAAGACTCTCTATCAAAGAGCAGTAATTGTTAGAGTGTGTGTGGGTGGGTGTGTCTGAGTTGTGAAATTCATCCTGCACAGTAGCCCACACACCAGTTGCAATTCTTAATTCTTTTCAAAGGTAAAGTGCAGGCTAGTTTGTTTTATTTTTGCTTTATATTTTGTATTAATCATTTTTATATTTATATTTTTGGGTTGTGGAATAAATTACCGGAGTTTCTATTATTTCTTATGTGGGAATTTTTATTGATATGCAAGTGCTTTGGATTACAAGCACACTTTAGGAACAAATTATGCTCACAATCCAAGGTTTAACTTTATAAACTTTTTGGACCAAAGATAATGAGTTCTCTTGATTCCTGAAAACCATTATTAATGGTTTTTCAGTGAATTTGATTTATATTGTAAATTCAACATTATCAACATGGCAAGCTAAAGGTTGTTGTCTTTTCTCTTTGTTAGTGGGTGGTGTTGTTAACACTGCATTAAGTAATGGTAAAAGGCCCGTTCCCAGCACAGCAGATGTTACCACTAAGCAGGATGGAGGAGTTGTGGTCCGTAAGGCTCCATCACACAGCCCCCCCAGCCCATTACTGGGCAACGCAAACAACCCTAATAAAGCAGATATACCTGACCGCAAGATGGGCAACTCTCTCGCTCCTAATGTGAGTGCTTGTGTTTGTTTTTAACTTGATGTTAATGACTTTTTATCAGCATGAATAATGATTACTGTTATAGTGATCTTTGCATTATATGAGATGCACTGTGTGTGTTGGTTTTACTCAGAATAACTCTGGAGGATCTGGAGGAATGGGTCGGAGAAACACATATGTGTGTAGTGACCGGATTAACACAGATCGCCTTTCTGTTGTTCCCAATGGAAAAGAGAACAGGTAGAGTTAAAATAAGGTCTCTTGTTGAAGCTGTTCTGGCCCCTTGTAATAGTAAACTTGTGTGTGTGTGTGTGTGTGTGTGTGTGCTCAAAATGTGAGTGAAGTCAAGACTTTAAGCTATAATTTAAGCAGTTTAACAAAAGTATAGCATTAGCCATTGATGCACTATTTTGGACGGCTTAAAATAATGAAACAAATGGCTGGCAGTTGCATGGCAAGGCGTGACCTGTTCCCCTATTACTACATGACTAATCAAACAAATAAAAGACCTGGAGATGGTTACCTCTGCATGTTACATTTGCATTTGGTATAGCTGTTTATTCTCAACATGAGATCCAAAGAGGTCTCTATGCAAGTGAGGGAGGCCCTCATTAGGCTAAAAAAACAAAACAAAATAAAGACATCAGCAGTTTTGAACATTCTTTAAAAGAAGGAATTCATTGGCAGGCTTAGCAAGGTGTGGCAGACCACAAAAAAACTACTAAAGTTAATGAATATAGAATTCTGTCCATGGTGAAGAAAACCCGTTTCACAGCATCAAGCCAAGTCAAAAACACTTTTGAGGCGGTGAGCTTATTATTGTCTAAGTTTACAGTCAGGATACAAAAGTTCACAACAAAGTACAAAAAACTGGTAACGCTTAAGAACAGAAAGGCTGGACTGGAGGTTGCCAGAAAACTTTCTTCCCAATTCTTTGGACTAATGAAAGCAAAATGACCTTGGACCAAAATGATGGGAAGAAAAAAGTGATGTGTTATGATATAAGTGTGTACAGTATGGCTGCCAGTGGAATCTGGTCACTGGTGTTTATTGTTGACCTGACTGCTGATATAAAGTATGGCATAACGCTGCCTCCAGCATGCTTGACAGTGAAATCAAACAAAGAGTTTCTAAAGGCAAAGGAATGAGGTATTCTTCACTGAACAAGTCGGATACCTGCTCTCAACCTATTACAGCATGCTTTTCACTTACAGAAGATAAGACTGACTGAAGGCAGAAAGACCTACAAACAGCAGCTTCAGAAAAGGCCTGGCAAAGAATCTTAAATGTTAAGGGCAATCATTATGGGCACTGGTGGCTCAGTGGTAGGTGTTTCAACTGCCATGTGAAAAGACCCGGGTTTGATTCCCAGGCAGTGCCTAAACCCCAGCCACTAGATGCAGTGCCGAAAGAGGCCAAATATAAAAAAACTTATTTCTGTATATATACACACACACACACACACACACAATATGGATTTATATTTGGCCAAAAAATTATTAAATTTAGGTGTTTTAATCAGGCCCCTTATCCTCAATGAAAGACAATCTTAATGCTTTACGATATCAAGACATTACTGACAATGCTATGCTTTCAACTTTGTGACAAGAATTTGGAGAAGGACCTTTTCTATTCCAACATGACTGTGCCCCAGTGCACAAAGCAAGGACTATAAAGACATGGTTTGATGAGTTTGGTGTGGAAGAACTTGACTGGCCTTAACACAGAGCCCTGAACTCAACCCCATCAAGCACCTTTGGGATGAACTGGAACAGGGATTCTGAGCCAGGCCTTCTTATCCAACATCAGTGCTTGACCTCATAAATGCTCTACAGAATGAATGGACATGAATTCCCACAGAAACACTCCAAAATCTTGTGGACAGACTTCCACAAGAAAAAGGGGAACCAACTATTAAAGTCTAGCTAAATACTTTTGTCCATATAGTATACATAGTGCTACACTATAAATTGCATAAACATCGAAATTGCAGTTTGGATCTTTGCAATTATTTAATCCTAAAAGGCTGCAATTTATTACAGGTAATATAAACATAGTCAGTAGTTTATTTAGTGTCAACAATTTAGGTATTTGTTTATTTTTATATACTTGAAGGTGCTAAATATTGGAAAACCTTCTCTTTATTAGATCATTTGTCCCATTATTTGCTGTTAGCTTATATATACTGTGTGTGTATGTGTGTGTGTGTATATATATATATATATATATATATATATATATATATATACACACACACATATATATAACACACACATATATAACAAGAACAGTTATTCTATTTATTGTCATAACAAGATAAATATCTTTAAATATTAATAAAATATTAATGTGTATAGTATTTAGTATTACAGCTTAAGTGTCTCATACCAGTCCAACAGTATTTTTAATATGCTTATAGATAAGGCCTTTATTTTGCCTTTTTGAATCTACAAGAATTTGCTATTTCTACAGGATGTTAAAGACAAAAGGAGGAAAAGAGAGGAAACTGTAACTTTCATCATGTTCCTTCCTGTCTTTTTGCAGCACATCTTTGTCTCCTGACCAGCGGAACCCAGGTGCCTCCACTCACAGCATTGCTAATGCTGCTACTTCTGATACACTTCGATTCCCTCGAGGCACAACAAGTCGCAGCACCTTCCATGGGCAGGTGAGGGAACGGCGTACTGCGACATACAATGGACCCCCAACCTCACCAACACAGCCCCCACGAAGCTGTGCCAACACCAACAACCTGATCACCAAGCTCACCTCTAAATTTACCCGCAGGTAAACACACAAAACCACAAACCCTGAGCTCTCCCTGAGGAAAAACTGCATAGATGTTTATACTAACATTAACCCTCACTACTTAAATGCGTATAGTTAATGCCTAATTGAAAAGAAAACACTGTATAAGAGTGAACAGAAACGTTTTAATCTTTTTAAAAAATATTTGTTCAGTGTTCTATTGCAGGTTCTATAGTTATTTTTTTTCGTCATTTGTCCATCTTTGTAATATTTCCTCCTTTGTTTTGTCATCTTTTTTTGTATTGTAGAAACATGTCATTCAGATTTTCCAAAAGGTAGGACTTCAAGTCTGTTGGGGTAATGAACTAAACTGAGCTGGAATACTAACTTGTAGTTGCTAGTGATTTTCTTCGATTGCTGTGATTGCATTCATTGATCTCAATATTTGATTAAGCATGCCTTAAAGCTTAAATCTGCACGCTATTATGACAAATTCAGTATCTTGCTATGGATTGCAACTAATCAAGTCTACCTGCTTAACTGGTACAACCTGGTATACTCAACTCAAGTTCCCATGGCAACATGAAGTTTAAATCAGTTTTGATTTTGTTTGTGCCCCCCCTCCCCCCTCCCTGCAAACTCGTACATCAATGTTGAGTTGTAGCATGATCCATCCATGCAGTGGCTATGGATCAGTAAAGTTGCAATCATGAGAGCCATCAGTTTTTGTTCTCTTTTATTTCTTTTGATAGAAAATTGATTACATTTTTGAAAAATTATATGAATAAGCAGGTGTATATGTGTTACTAAAAAAGTCATTTGTTAAGTGTGTACTGTAACAAGTAGAATATTAAAGATAATTAATATTAGAAATCCTTTAGCCTAGGGCTAATATATTAGATGACTTATCACCAACTGTGTAGATGTTTCCACTATATTTTGTTTAATGAATTTACCTAAATTCCATGTGGGGAGGCAACTTGGTTGGGTGGTTCACACTGTTATCTCCCCATGCTTGGTGCAGTAGTCAGGGTTTCAACCCACAGTACAAAGTGTTTCCAGATTGCCCATAGTCTATGACTGCGTTCGTGAGGGTTTGTCATTCCATCCAGCATGTCCCTTGCCTTATGCCCGGAGCTCCCTGAGTTTCAAGTGCCCTGTGATCCTACACAGAATAAGATGTGGAAAATGTAGTAGTAGCCCCAAAATAGCATGCCATGCATTTTTGTGTTTGATTACTGAAAAACTTTTGATTTCAGACAGCACTTTCCCACAAAACCACCATAATGTAAGGTTCATCCATTGAACTAATCTGTTTTCTGTCTGAACTGTGGACCAGAGTGTCCAGATTAGGTATGCATGTCAATTTAGGTATAGCCCTATAATAGACCATCTTGTGACTGTCGGATTGACTGTCAGAAATAATTAATAAATCACTGGTCCCAGACTTATAAAATGTATTGTCACTAAGTACCCTGACAACTAGTGCTTAGGATGGTATCAGGATGGTTTTGCCCTCATCTCTTCCTCTTTTTCATTTGACCTTCATCACTCATCCATTCTTCTTCTCTCAACGGCATACATAGCTTTTTTTATTTTATTTGTTGATATTATAGGTTATTGTTATAGGATATGTTGAATAATTTATTAATTAATTTATTGTTCTTGTGGTTCTTTAGTCTCATGTGGGTATTTTTCAGAATAATATTAAATCCAGTTTTTAAGCTCCTGCACTGACAAAATGGGCTCTTTGTTGTTTCTTCTATCCATTTCAATCTGCCCTCCCCCCTCTCTCTCTCTTTGTGTCTCTGTCTTATTTCCCCTTCCCTCTTCTTCTTCTTTACTGGTTGTCTTTTTTCTCCGCTGCACTGTTTTTTCTACATCAGGGTCAGTTTTGACCCAAACAAGCGGCAGTGTGCTGCTAAATCAGGGACGGGGGCCCCCTCTGTGCCCCCCACTCTGTCAACTCCCTCCAACCCTGCGCCAAAGACTCTTAGTAAGTCTGTATTCTATTTTTCCTCCTGACCCATCCTCCTTTTCATCATTTATCACCTTCTGGAAACTTGCCGTTACTAAGGCTACTTGGCTTCTTTGTATTATAAATGCATATTATTTTTGGATGTTGACTATAGATATGGATATGTCTTTAGATATCATTTAAATCTCCTTATTTGTTTTGGATTTTCTTTTTTGCCATATTCAGGAGAGGTTGATGTAGGAAGTTGTAGGAATGCAAAGATGGAGTGTCTAGAGTAAGGACTAATAAATGTTGGCACTTTGCTGGAAACACACAATTGCTCTAAAGTGTCTCTGTTTGTAGAATTAACATCAGCTTTCAACACAATTGTGTGCCCTTGCCCAAACTGTAAAAAAATGGCCTTGCATTCCTCTAGGTAGTGGTCTCATGGCATTCGCTAACCCCAGATCTGTCCATTAGACTGCTCGCATCATTCCTGAAAACACATTTGAAATGATCATCAGCTTGTGTGCAGCTGCTTGGCATGGGGAACCCAAGTTCATGAAGCTTCCACTGCATAGTTCTGAGGTTGTTTTTTCGTCCAGAGACAGTGTAAAATTCTGTAGTGTGTGATTTTTTTTTCTTTTTTAGTTTTAGTTTTTTTTTTTTAAATAATGAGCTTACGGTTGACCAGGACAGAACTAGCAGGACAGAAATTTTCTAAACTGACTCGTTTGTCAGTGCCATATTTAAAGTGACTGAGCTCTCTGGCACAACCCATTCTCCTGCCAGTGTTTCTTTATGGAAATTGCGTGGCTACATCGTTGGTTTTGTGCATATGTCTGAAACACCCCAATCCACCCATCAGGAGGGGCGTTTTGTGAATGGGTTCCTCCCAGCATAGCTTTAGATCATGCATCTCTCTTAAGGTGACGAGGAAAGCATAGTAGCTCAGGAAAATTACATTTATCTTTAGAAATATCCACTGCTGTCTAATGTATTGCTAATGTACATTTGGATATGTTTTGCATCGTTTTTTAACTCATTCGTTACAATCCCAACTTTCTCATATTCCTTTTTCTCTGCTCTGATCAATGCTGAAACACTTAGCTTAAATGTGCTCTATGCTTCTTTTCTTCCTTCTTGTTTTCTAACCAAACAACAGAGTCTCAACCAAGTTTGAGAGAAGCAGGAGATTTGAGGGCACAAGGTGAGGAGTTTCTGAGATCCTCTACCCACCACTTGGTTCATACATGTCTGATCTTTACCTCAGTTGCCTGTCCTGTACAACCTTTGCTCTTATGGAAAGGGGACTGTTAGGATCTCACTTTAATCCTACTTTTGCATGTAGCTTTTTATGTATGGTTGTGGGTTTTTTGTGGAGTTTGCATGCTTTGACAATAATAGATTGCTATTGTAATATTGGTATTGAATTTACTGTCTTCCATTTTTTTCAATGATGTTTAAACATTCTTTTTATTACTAGAGGTTAGTGATGGATAAAGATTTTATATATTTACAGACTGATAAACTCTATTACCATGACACCATAACACTTAGCTCATTGAGTACAAAAAACTGCACAAAAGTTTGGGGTTTTCCTCCTTTTCTGTTTTATATAATTTAAGATCATATAAAATGTTTTGCTGGCCCATAATGTTGTGATAATATGGTATAATAAGGTCTTCTTGTATACAAGTTTAATAATTTTTTTTTGTGTATTCCCTTATTACATTGGTCTTTCCTTCTCTCAGTCGCCATGTACCTGGGGATCAGCAAAAAGATGAAGGGAAAGATGGAAAAGACGGGAAACCCCGCTCTCTCCGTTTCACCTGGAGTATGAACACCACCAGCAGCATGGAGCCAGCCGCCATCATGAACGAAATCCGCAAAGTTCTAGATGCCAACAACTGTGACTATGAACAGCGCGAACACTTCCTGCTTCTCTGTGTCCATGGCGATGGACATGCTGATAACCTTGTCCAATGGGAAATGGAGGTCTGCAAACTGCCCCGCCTCTCACTCAATGGTGTCCGTTTTAAGAGGATATCTGGGGCATCCATCGCTTTCAAAAACATTGCTTCCAAAGTTGCCAGTGAGCTCAAGTTATGAATATGTCTGTAATCTATTCATGTAGAAGAAAAATTAAAGTGTTAAATCCTATATAGAAACAAAGCTGTACAATCACAAAAGTAGCAGTTTGCAAATGTTTTTTTTTTTTAACAAACCACTTACCCTATGTATTTCAAATGTATATACTTTAACATTGCTAAAAGCAATAATTTATGTCACATGTGCTAAACACTGTAAATGAGAATCGATTTTAAATTTTTTGGTGAATAACGAGCACGCACCCTATATCCCTGACAGAGTGAAGATTGTCATGTTATGGCCTAGAAGTGTAAAACCAGAGATATTTTATTCCTCTTCGGACAGTGTTGCAATGCTATAGGTATTTAGTGTTTTGAGCAGCCAGTGTGTAAAGGCTATGTAAAATCTATAAAAACCCAAATGCTTATAAATTGCTTGAGTTATCCTGCACCGCAGTCCAGTTTAACAAGATTGTGTTTGTACTTGAATGTGATTCAGCTAACCAGTTTGAGTTCACTTTACACCAGGTGAAGAATGCGAGGCTGAAGTGAAACATTTTATTTATTTTATGCCCATCACCCAAGTGTAAATAATGCACATTTAATTTAGTTACATTGTTGCCATTCTCCTAATCTCAAGAGCTCTAATATTTTAAAGGGCTACTTGTAATTGCTTGTAGTTATGAATTATATTAAAACAGCTGTACATGACCGGATTTATGTGCAGGCTTAATTGTTCTTTCAGCCTACACTCCTTACACGTTTTTTCCTAAAGTAAGTGTAGTACCAGATAAAAGTTTAACTCGCCTTGTAATTTAATGTTTTTGTTTTGTGATTTATTTTCTAGAAAAATACTGACAATTTAAAAACTATGAAATTGCATATGGAATTATGTGATTAAGTAAAAGGAGCAGTCAGGTGTTAGTTTAAGACATGAAGCTCAGCTATTTTGAAAGTTATTGCAGGACCATTGTATATTGTGTATCACATGCATGATTTAAATAACTTGAGTTTGTTATGGGGAAGCAGATGAAGGTACTCGGGTGAGTGTGTACAGAGGGGATTGCACTACAGGCATAGAATGACATTGCACTTCAGACACCTGCCTCAAAAAAAAAAAATGGCTGCCCCATGTGAGACCTGAGAGGGATTAGCCTGTGTATGCCCCACACACTGTTCCACAAGAAACCCACACTTAACCACAGTGGGCCAGCATGGGCAGTTTTTCTGGGTGATGATCTGATGAATTTGTGGGTTTATGTTTGTGGGTTAATAAATAGAAAAAAGGTGCATATATATCCTTACAATCTATCAGTTTGTTTATTTCTTAAACAATTTAGTGGCAATTTTAGTTAACTGACTGTGGAAAGGCCTTGTGAAATCTTACATTTCATTCTTACTATTTTACTGTCACTTCTGAAAGGTTCTTCAATCATAACTTGCACACTTACTTACTATGTGAATTATTCATATTATTATTATATTATTTAAGGCAAATAACTAGCGACTAATAAAATGCAGTCTTTGTTTAAGAAAATCGCCACTAGATGGAGCCAGATCTCGAATGTAGCCTATAGACATTAACATTGCTTAAAGTAATACTTTTGTCACACTTGCTATACACTGTAAAATACAATCGATTTAAATCTTTTAGTTAATAACAACCCCACCAAGACACACACACACACAGAATTAAAGTTAACTTAAAGTTAAGTGATTTAAAAAATTGGCTGGAGACTGCACCATGGGGAAGACCAAAGAACCGCGACTGGACCTGTGTAATAAGGTAGTTGAACTTTATAAAGCAGGAAAAGATCTCAGCACTTGAAAATACCAGTCAATACTGTTCAAACTCTGATAAAGAGGTGGAAAATAAAAGATTCTGTTGATACTAAACCACGGTCAGGGAGACTAAGAAAGATTTCACCCATTACTGCCAAAAGAAGTGTTCAGGATGCAAAGAAAAAGCCACAAAGAACCTTGAGAGAAATACAGGCTGCTCTGGAAAAAAGTGGTGGTGTTGTTTCAAGAAGCACAAATGGAAAGTACCTGAACAAAAATGACCTGACTGATTAATTTGCCATAAAAAAGCACCCATGCCACAAAAAGGTCAACAGCGCCTAGACTAGCCTTACAGCTACAGGAATTTGAATGCATTTGGAGAGGAAAATTAACGCTCACAATTGGAGAGGAGTCAAAAAGGACTACAGTGAAAAGTAAACCATCCCAACTGTAAAGCATGGTGGTGGATAACTTGTGTTTTGGGGCACAGGGAAGTTCGTCAAAATTGATGGAAAGATGAATGCAGCATTTTATTAAAATATACTGGCAGACAATTCTATGGCACAAAAGCTGCACGTGGGATGCTCTTGGATGTTACAACATTACAATTATGGCCAAGTTGACCTTCCAATGGCTACAGCAGAAAAAGGGGAAGGTTATAGAGTGGCCATCACAGTCTCCTGACCTCAATATCATTGAGCACTTTGGGGAGATCTCAAGTGTGCAATTCATGCAAGTTCACAGGTTTACATGAATGAGCAGCTATAACACCTGAGAAAATTTAAATGCACAATTATTACAAAGACTAGCATCATTGATGCTAAAAGGGGCAAAATACAGTATTAAGAACTAAAGGTATGCAAACTTTTGAACAGGTATTATTTTCCCTGATGAGATGATGAGCTTTAGCATTAGCATCATTAGCTGCAGCCTCGAAGTCAGTTATTGTCCTTGGTCCCTGCCACAGGCTTCTAGAGTCACTCTGTTGTGACTCTAGTTTCCTAACGTAGTGCTGCTTCGCCTCCTTCACCGCTTTCCACACATTTTATGACGCAGCCTTATACGAGTCCATTTCATCTGACGCAAGTCTTGCTTTACAGGTGGCTGTGCGAGGTCTCAGATTGTTGCGGCTTGTTTTATCCATCCACGGCTTTTGATGGGGAAATCTCCTTCATATTGCATCTCCTACAGAGCAGATACTCTGCTGATCTTTTACCATTTATATTTCATATAATATAAATGTATATTCATGACTTTTCACCATCGTTTTTGCAAAATCTACAATAATCTGTCCTTCCATATTCTTCTTCTGCACCCCAAAACCATTCATCACTAACCCATCTCTTCTGTTCCAATCTATTCAATTCTGTCCTATTCCATCACTAATCTTTCTTATGTGGGAACACTCACTACCACTTTGCCTAACTCACTTTAGAAATATAATTTCTCCTTCATATCACATTCTACCTGTGGAGCATGTGCACTTATGACATTTATCACTACCCCTTCCACTTCCAGTTTTACACTCATCACTCTCCTCACTTTCATGACACTACATCATTTCTCTTATTATCTACACCATGGATCCAATGTTCTTAGTATTGCCAACATTCAACATACAAAGTTCCTATGTTAATCTCTTTTTACCAGTTTTCAAAGTGTAGCCTTTAAGTTTGTGTTTTGCTGACAGACAGATTTATATATTCTGTTCAAATATTACAAACAGTGGCTTTTTAGTTGTGTTTATGTTTATGTTTATAAAAAGAAAGAAAAAAGAAAGAAAGTACAGTAAGAAAGAAAAGGACTTCGTTATTTGTTCTTCACTTTTCCTTTCTATTCTAGATTTTCAGTTAATTTGCAAAGATTCAGATGTTGATTATGTGTAAAAACATTCCCTTGAACAGTGTATTTTCAAATAACATATACACACACAACTGACACACGACTGTCAATGATAAATGCAACATTTCAGTACTTGCAGCTGTATACATATTAATTGTGTTGATACATACATACAGTTAGAAATACAGACAAGAGATAGAGGAAAGTTTGAATCATTTAAGTGACTCTGTTCTTTAAATTTTGTTAATCAAAATGGACGAATCTTTTATTGTAGTTATTTAGTTCATTTCATTCTTTTGATCAGAACTAAATCAAAATGTCCAATAAATAAAACATTTTAATAAACAGACCCCCAACACACCTACATACACAAATTTTGGCTATAGTATGAAAATATTACAATGCACCTAAGGACATATTATGATAAACGGAATGAGCAGCTCACCTCTCATACTTTCTGGTCTGAATTGTTTGTTCTTTTTTAACGTGACTCCTATAGATGCTACAAAGTGCAATACACAGGTAACAGAATTGAGCGATTCTTTTTATGAGTCTTTTAGTCCGAGTCATTTGTTCTTTTGAATCTATTGCACTTCAAAGCGTCTATGGGAGTCATGTGACAAAAGAATGAACGATTCAGACCAAAAGACTCGGGAGGTGAGCTACTTATTTCTGTTTCCTGTACATAACCTAGAGAGGTTTTGCGATGCTTTGCGCATGCAAATGAAAATGAACAAATCACTCTCTGAGACTACTCGTTCTTCTGAGTCATTTTAAAGACTTGTTCAAAAAGAATGTAAAGATAAATTTAAGCAATACACTGTTAACTTGTTAACAACTGTGCTGCCAATTGTTTTTTAAATGGAGCAGCTATCTTTGCACATGTTTGATTTTTGTCTATAATCTATTTATGTAGAAGAAAAATTTAAGTGTTAAATCCTATATAAAGAAACAATTCTTTACAATCACAAAAGTAACAGTCTGCAAACAGTTTGGGTTTTAACAAACCACTTACCCTATGTATTTCAAATGTATGCTGATAATAATTTATGTCACACTACTGAATATTTCGATAAATAACGTGCATGCCAAGACCCACACACTCTGACAGTGTGTGGATTTCTGACAGACTGAAAAGTGTCATGGTATGACTTAAAAGTGTAAAACCAGAGATATTTTATTCCTCTTTCAACAGTGTTGCAATGCCATGGGTAAGTCTGAGATGTGTTAATAAAAAAAAGGCTGATTTATGAGATTGCTTAAAGAAATTTATTTCAGAGAACACAGTTTGTCTTTATGTGATTATGTAATGACTTTAACCCCTCTCAATATTTAAAATAAAATAGATATAAACTGGTAATCCTTTTTTAATGGTATTCTTTTTTAACCATATTAAAGGTGTCTTAAATAAAATATACATTATTTTATTAATTTTATATGAGTGGAACATCGATTGAGAACAAAAAGGGGAATTTGAAACAAATGAGCAGTGTAAGGAATAACCTCTGGAGGGTGCTATGTTCCAATGGACTCTTGTGTTGCACTTGGGGCTTGGACTCATATTTTGACATTTGCGCCCAGACTTCAGTTCTCAGGGTACATCTCAGAGATTTGTCCTGATTGGCCTCAATCGAACCCTGTTTGTGTGTTTTATAAATGGCCTCAGCACCATTGGCTTTTGTCTTGCCTCTGATCTACTATGTTTATTCCCACCTGCTTTGATCTGTTACATTTATTCTGATTTAAGCTGTGCCATTATAGATATGCCTTTTTTGGGTTTTTTTGTGATAGTACTAGGCCCTCCCAACTGAGTGGTAGTAGTAGCCTTAATGTGGGAGTGCCCCAGGGGAGGAATTGGATGCGACTAAAAATTATGGAGAAAATCGTGTAAAAATACACCCCATCAAGCCCCACCCCCACCCCCCACCCCCCGCAAAAAAACAGTGTTCAGATATTGCAGAAGGTCACTTTGCTATTTGGGGTAATACTGGAATCTCACCAGAGCACACGACAGAGGTTTGAGAGCCCACATGGCTCCCGGCTCGCTATACGACACATGCCCTACAAGATGCAGCGTGGCGGTGCTCAGGGTGACATGGCTCCCCGCAACAACCGAGAAAAATGTACTAGGGATTTGAAATATAGCAGGTTCAGACAATGAAGGGTGGAAGACTATAGGGGGTGAATGTCTGCCATTTACAGCCAGGAGCGGAGCTTGGCTTAATTGTGAACATGTCAGGGATATGTCAAGGATAACCAGTGGACTCTGACGCCTTACCCGAACCTTGTTAGTGTGTTTTATAAATGGCTTCAGCCCCATTTGCTTTTGGCTCACCTCTGATCTATTATATTGATATACCTGTTTTGATCTGTTAAGTTTATTCTGCTTTAACCTGTGCCATTAAGTATTGCTATTTAGTTTTTTGCTCTTTTGTACCTGTTTTTGTTTATTTGTGTTTTCTCATGAAATCTCTTAATTTCTGCAAATATGTCTTGTCTGCATTCCTCAAAACCTGACAAGTAGGTATAAGGTCATCAATGGCCTGGCTTTTTTCCAGTTGTTTCTCCATCTCCACCAGCAGCTTGACTCCGTCTACCACCTTCTGAACAAGCTCCACTTCAGAGAAGCCCAGCCGGTCAGAATTAGAGATATCAAACACACCACCCACTGCAGCAGTGTCCACACCACCTGACATATTGAATACAGCCATCATTATTAATACTGGAACTATCAACATAATTTACTGCCAAAGCATATAGAGGGCAGCAATGTATACTTCACACAAACAGGTCACTTTCTTATATGGGTTGTCTGTAACAGTTACCTGTTCCACGCTTCTGCAGGCGTAATCTCTTGAGCACCTCCTCAAACATGTTGTGCTTGCTCAGATTGGGGAGTTTGACATGCACGCCTGCACGCAGTCCTGTACCCAGGTTAGATGGGCAGGTGAGGATGTAGCCCAGATGCTCATTCCACATGAATTCATGTCCCTTTTTCTTGAATAGCTCCTCAATCTGAAGAGTTAATTACACTCTTAGTCATCTACTCTAACTGTATGAAATAATATAGCTCCTGAATGTTAATGAGGAGGTTACCTTGGAAAGGCCTGTGCAGAAACGAGTAAACACTTTCTTCATGTTGCCACCTTTCTGCATGGAGATGACACGCAAGTGATCCTCCTCATTCACCCACACAAGGAATGTCTTGTTGTCATTGTGCCTGAAAACATTTTAAAAGGTTATGACTATTATCAGATGGAACTGCTTAATCACTAATTTCCACTAATCCAATTTATTTTATTAAAAAGGGCAAGGTTATCAAAAATATTGCCTCCAATTGGATCTTGCTCATGTAGTGTCAATCATATGAGTTCTCTGAACTGGGAATAATATTCAACATGACCACTAAACTGGGACAACAAATGCTAGCACACACAGCATGAACATATTTACTCTATGAATGTAGCCTTTTGTCAACAATATTCACATTCACAGAGATGACATTAAGTAATTCAGGAATTTAAGAATTGACACAAGTGGATGTCTTTTTTTCCAATTAGAACCATAAATGTGTACTGGTATAAACCAGGATCCCTACCCTAAGTCCTGGCAAGTTCTAGTGTTTATAGTAGTCATAATGTGACTTTACATGTAGTTAAAAAATATATTTTAGTTTATTATTTTTAGTGATAAAGAATTTAGTTAAACACATTTTTGCTTGATGGTAATAAATGTAAAACACAACACCACCAGCTATCAAATGTAATACTGTTTTATCCACCACTCTGGCGATATTCAACTAGTATTAGTGTGAACACAAATTGCCCTTAAGTACATTTAATATGTAGCTTTTCTGCAACATATGCAGTTCTTTTTTTGACCAAATGAATTCTTTGCAGAAACATAACTAAAAATATTATGCACATTATATTAAGACTATACAGTTAAACCTTGGATTGCGAGCACAATTCGTATATTAAAGCAAATTTCCTCATAAGAAATAATGGAACCTCTGGATCATGGGATCATCTAATGATTCAAGCTTTATTAGTTAATGCAGATGATTCATTTCACAGCCCAAAATATTCATATAAAAATAATTCATTTAAAATATAAAGTAAAAATAAAATGAATTAACCTGCACTTTACCTTTGAAAAAAATCCTGGAGCAGTGTTTCCGTTAGTGTTTGTGTGCGCACATGCATGTATCGCTGTGTGTGTGTGAAAACAAGAGGAGAGAAGGAGGGAGAGGGCTACTGTGTAGAATGATTTCCTTCCTCCCTCCGTTCCTTGTCTTACACAGTAGCTCTGTGTAGCTATTGTGTTGGGTGAATTTTACACACAGACACACACACACACACACACACACACAAACAGAAACACTGCTGTCTGGAATTTGTTTTTACAAAAAATCTCTCTAATGACACTCACGCATACACACACACTAACATAATCACTGATGCAAAGTAAAAATAAAACAAATCTACCTGCACTTAACCTTTGAAAAAAATACCAACAGAGCATTGTGACCAAGTGTGTGTGCACGTAAAGCAAAAGCGAGTGTCATTAGAGAGGTTCTTTGTTAAAGAAGTTTCCAGACAGAGCAGCAGTTCTAAAAGAAGGAGGGAGGGGGCTTCTGCGTAGGACGACTTTTACACACAAACACCCTAACGCAAATGTTGCTCTGTCGGGAAACTTTTTTAACAAAGAACCTCTCTAATGACACTCGCTTTTGCTTCACGCGCACACACACACGTGGTCACAATGTTATAATTAACAGTACATGCACATGGAGTGATGCGGCAGACAAAGCACATGCATACTTCTCATATGTCAAGACTTCGCTCGTTTATTAAGTTAAGATTTATTTTCAAACTTAGTTCGTCTTACAAAATACTGGCAAACCAAGTTACTTGCAATCCAAGGTTCCACTTTATATTTAATTCCATAGTCTCAGTAAACATTAACATAATTTTTATTTAAAAAAAAAAGATGTATGATTTCATTATGTAAAGTGCTTTTTCAACTGATGGTCATTTACTCCAGAACATAAATATCAGATTACTTACTACATGTGGTCAGATATGTCTTATACAATTTAAAGAATATTGAGGCAGTATCTTATTTGCCAGTACTGGGGCATCCTGTTACTACTGTTATATTGTGGGAGCTCCATCACATACCATATTCCCCTGGCATCGGGCCAATCACGGGCCATTCCGGAGGCCAACAGCAGGGGAGACACAGGCTTGTCAAACAGGAAGTGGTCATCAATCAGCTGCTGCTGTTCTGCTTTGGTCATATTTTTTAGAGCATAGTATTTACCCTTCAGAGTTCCACTCAGGGCATCTAAAGCTACAAAACAGAAAATTTCAGTCCATGGTCAACAACTCAGCCACTGAAGTTGCACAAGCAAGTGTAGTCTTAGTGTCAGTCCCAAGCCCAAATAAATGAGGAGGGTTGTATCAGGAAGGGAATCTGGGGGAAAAAAGCGCCAAATCATTATGCGGATAATGAAAAATATTTCTGTACCAGATCAGTCGAGCCATCGGTTAGCAGGATAACTATGGGAATTGGTCTGCTGTTAAAGAACTAAAGAACAAAGAGAAAAAGTGGAGGCAGACGTGTCCAGAAAGAGAGATAAAAGAAGAGTAATAGCGTTCCCCATTGATAGAATGTGAGTTGAAAGGGTAAACATAAATGCAATCTGAAGGCGATTATAGCTGTAAGGTAGCTGCAGGGCATAGTGTAGCTAGACAATATCGGATGGTGGTCTTCAAAATTACTATGGAGGTACAGAAGAAGAAAAAAGAGGACTGAACCCAGGATTAGATGCTGAAGGTTGAACAGGGAAGATTTTTATGTGAAATGGTCTTGACTGGTCTCCTACTGCATAAGTGGTTAAGGAGACAGCTAAGAAGGTATTTGGCAAGACATAAGGACAGAGAAAAGAACATAAGGAAACTTGGTAGTGGAATGAGGAAGTACAGTACAGTATAGCATTAAGAGAGAGAGAGGCTTGCAAAAAGGAAATATAGTTGCAAGCAACAATGGTTTGGCCCAAGCACCTTGACCCGTGTGTGAGGTATCAAAAATCTCGTAATTTTGCTTCTGAAAATTTGAGATCATATTGGCCACGTTTGGTGGCGATCGTATAAATACCCTAGGAGGAGTAAGTCAAAACCCTTTGGGTGCATTTTGCAAATGACCCAAAATAATTGACTTGCTGTTGAGTTGAGCCTATGACATGCAAAGTGAAAGTAGTTCAGCTTATTGACATCTAAATGTGTACTGGGTTTTGCATGTAAACGTGCAAGTGTGTATAAGCTATGCATCAAAATAAAACCAGAATTGAGTAGATGCCCAGTTCATTTACAACATCACTCCAAACACATAGTCCTGAGACTAACAAAGTGAAACCTTTGAAAATATCAAAACCTTTTTTAAATATGAAACAATACATAGCTTTAAAACACTCTAGTGGTATATAGTCTTATTCATAAATTGTCATTTTTATAATATAACTAGATATTCTGTAAAATTTTTCTTTGTTTTTACAAAACTTCTCTTGTTCTCTGTAACCAGAGCTCTGCTGTGGAGGATTGGGGTGACGGATGGCCTTTTGGAGCTACTCGATGAGCCTGGACAAGCTTTGGCAGTTGTAGTAGTATAGCCTGGGTGACTATGCAGCAGTTTGCAGTGATGTTTGGTAAGATCTGCACTCTTAACGTTGAAATGATTTCTATTGGATTTGAAGAAACATGCTCCCCTCTGAGTCACATTTTGATAAACAAAGTCTTGTTGCCATAGACTCTTTTTTTGTGTCTGACACATTGTGGAAAAAACTGTTCATCTTTGCCAATTTTTAAAAATGGTAATGATATTGTAATATTGAAAAAAATTGATAAGAGACTGATAAGCATGTGGTGTTATCCAGGTATTTTATTAACCTTTAAACAAAATAGAGCCTGTATTCTCTTGTTTTATGCAGATGATTATTTTTTTTAAAAAAATATTATGTTTGGGGTTATGTTTGTGGCTTAATGAATTGGACATTAGTACATATAAAACTCTCAAAAATTATAATACAGGAGTTTGTTTATTTAATATTCATGTAAATTTTAGTTAATTACTGTGGAAAGGTCTTAAGTAATTCTTACTCAGCTGTAATGTAAGAAAATGTTACTTCTACTTACTGTAACTTCTGAAAGGTTCTCTAATCATGACTTGCACACTTACCTCCCAACCAACCCTCAACATAAACAAGCAAGAGTGCACCATATATGAATTATTTGTACAGAGTTATTTAAGGCAATAACCAGATAATAATATAATGGAGCAATGCTCTGTTATAGAACAATACCTTCCACTGAAAGTTTTTCAATAGCTCTCCTCTCTCCACGACTGCAGTGTGGGGGAAGGCAAAAGCCACGAATACTCCTGCCTGTTCGCACACGAGAACTCAGCACGTAGTTAGGATCCAGGTCATCACCACCCTACAAGGGTGAATAATTCCATACTTCAGCATGTAAGCCTATAACCAAAAGGAATGCACACATTGTAGTAGTTGCCAAATCATGACTATACCTTGAGGTTGTCTGGGTTCAAATCAGTTTTGTGCTTATCAGTGGGTTTGTATCCACCATGTCTGTCCTTAATGACACGGTCCAGGAGCTCCCTAAACACCTCATAGGTCTCCTCATCTCCTGCCACACAGCCCACAGTCATAATGAAGGGGTGACCTAGGATGGAGACATTGAAAATCAGCTCTACATGCAAATACATGGGTTTCACAAGGTCCTACATCACTAATTTGTAATAAACATGATTGATGACTGGAAAGCTATTTATTTTTCTCATTAATCTAAGAGTAAGTTTCTCTTTAATAATATGCATTATATTATTTAGTCCTGGACTAATTTCCTGGATTAAATTCCTTTTTAAGAACAGCATAACCTATTCTAGTCTGAGAGCATTCTTTTATCAGAATTTCAGTTTCCAGGATTTCAGGGCTCGGGTTTGAATGACTTTATCTAAAAAATCTATTTCTGATTTTTCAAATGCTACACAAATACAAGAAGACAAAGTAAAAAAATCTGCAAAGAGAAGCAACCTGGAATTCATAATAAAACACCCCCTCCCCCATTATATAGATATTAATTTGACTATAACAAAACCTATGATGAAACCTATTAAACTATTTATCACAGATTACTTCACTAAATACGTCACTTTTTTTTAAACAAGTAAAAATTTTTAAACTGTGGCACAAAATTTTGTGTTCCTGGTCAAAACTGGCCCATGTGACTTATTTAATGAAAACAAAAGCCCAAATTTACACAGGGAAAACTTAACAGGTGACACAAAAACAGGTGCTTGCTGTGATTGAACTGTGATACGTTGGAGCAGATGTTTTCTGCTTAGCACTTGGGTAAAAGGCATTTAACCTGCTTTACCTGGGTTATCAACTCCAGTCTGAATCACATCATCCAACCTAAAGCCACTGGGTGTCTGTTTGCTGCATAGCCTCTTGTACATGGCAGGGGTGAGCACTTTGGCCATGTGGTTGTTGTGCTTGCTCAGGTCAGGATACTCTGCTTTAGACGAGTACTTCATCTTCAGCTGGTTGTGAGTGTTTCCGAAAGGCATGGCTGAGACTCCCTGAGTGCACCAAAGAGCGGAGTCCAGTAAATATATGAAATACATAATAATATAAATATATTAAATTAATAGTAAAATCAAATATATTAAATAAATAATACTATCAACATTTTTAAAACCGCTATAAAGGTTAAACGCACGACAGGAAGGTATAACCCGGGGTTTCTCATATTGGAATGCAATAATACAGTGTATGTTTTCTGTTTGTGTATGTTTCCTACCTTGACATAAATACGTGGTTACTCCTGAATTTATGATTTATTTTGTAGTCTGTTGTGGAGAACGTTCCAGCGACTCTGACCTGATAATAAAGCTCAACGTAATAATTTCCCTGTTTGACATCGTTGTCATGGCAACGTTGACTCCCAGCACGTTTGGTGTTTAATGTCACAGAGTTCAATTGTCGTCAAACAGGTAAAGAATACTGGGGTAGCTATCGGATAACAAGCTTTCACATTCTGTCATGCGGCACGGAAACGCAAGACTTCCGCATCTCCTGTCCGTGTACATTACGTTCCCTGTGCGGTCTGTATCATCGCGGTAAACTTGGTTTTATACTGGACATTCGTTATTCATCCGAGATTTCCTCTTATACTTCTCAAGAAATAAACACCAAAATTACAACACGCGATTTTCTTACTGTTGAGTGGACAGAGAACCGAGTACAATCGAAGGGATCTTTTAAAAAGTACATGACCAAGTATAATTCTACTAAGGTTACAGAAAAATTTCTCGTAGCTTATCTAACATATTTCAATGTTGAACATTCAGTTTGTGAATTTATTATTTTATATATAACCTGAATGTTTGTGGATTTATATATATATATATATATATATATATATATATATATATATATATATATATATATGTAAAGAATTTTATATTTAAAATAAAAATTATATATATATAAAATGAATGATTACATACAATATCATTTAACACTAAAAAATGTACTTTTATTTTATTCTTTTTTTTATTTATGTTAAAAGTATATATTTTGTTGTCAGCACTGTTCTATCACTGCTTTCTGTTCAAACCTACCACCTCCCCTCTCTCTGCTGTGCAGTTGTGGATGTGTTACATTAGTTGCATGCAGTCATTCTATTTTTTTGTGGTCTAAGTGTGTACTTGGTGCCAGGACTCCTCACAGTAGCGCATAAACAGAAGTGTTTGTATATCTTTAAACTAAATTTGGACCAATACTTGAAGTAAGGTGAACAGTATTATTCAAAGACGGAAGTACATTTCAATGTTTACAGTGACATTGAATATTAACATTCAAAGGCTAACAAACATGATTAATACAGAATCAAGAAACAAGGAAAAAATCCTAATCATGCAGCACAATCATACTTAATATTCAATATTATTCCTTTTTTCTTCTCTTCTTTCGTATTAATAGTGATTTTTCTTTGTACTGTACCTTTCACTTAATATTATTATTATTATTATTATTATTATTATTAATTATTATTATTAGTAGTAGTAGTAGTAGTAGTATTAATTTTGCTTAAATTTTTTTCAAGTAATTTTTATTACAAGTGTCACTTTAACTGCACTGTTAAATGTGTGTATATATATATATATATATATATATATATATATATATATATAATTTTAATTATTATAATTTATAATTTATTATTTATTCTTACCTATTTATATTCTTTTGTAATTTTTGACTTGCTTCTAAACTTTGACAGTACAAGTGTATGCAGAGCCCTCATACATTCTCTTTGCTCCATGGCTCCTGCAAGACCGCTGCATTTTACATATTGCATGTTTTGTTGTATTCTCTTTTGAAGAATGGCGTTAGCTCCTGAGTGTTTTTATGAATATACATAATAATACATTATTTTGTCTATAATTAAACTTCATACAAAATTGTGGTTTCCTTTGTCCAATTACCATATTTTCAGAATCTCAATCCATGCTTTTCTGAAAAGTTGGCAGCTAGGGCAGTGGTCCAAGGTGAAGGCATGTAAAATACCCAAACTGAGACAGTGACAGAGTAATTAAGAGTCCTTTCACCTTTATTTTACAGCCTATCAGTGTGCAAATGAAGATTCCCTAAAGGTTGATTTAAGATTGTTGTTTGTATAACATAGTTACTGAAAATTAACAATAAATATTATTAAAATGATATGCAAATTTTAAATAGCTTATTTTTATAGATGTACCATCGCTGCATATAAAGAGAAATGAATCCTAACATAGACATGAAATTTGGACCTTGGCTTAAGGAAAATTTTACTGACAGACATTCTAATATAAATGATTAAGGACCCCTGCTCTATACTGGATTTTATCAAACCTATAAAATAACACCTATGGCATTTAGTAAGTAACAACAATAACAGTCACTTGATATTTTAACACACAAAGGTCAGCTGTTCTGGAATAACAATAGCTTAAAGAAATTAGTAATTTGTCTAGTGCAAAGTGAGGGTCCTCATGGGAAATCTGCAGCAACATTGCAGACAAGAAGCAAAAACAGGCAAGCATCACCTGGAACACTCCCTACAAATCCTGCTGAGTAGGCAGCTTGCAAAGTTAGTAAAATAATGACTGTCTTCATGCAGACACAATTTTATGAGGTGTGGATACTGTTGCAACCATGCTAGAAAGCTAACATGCAAAATAGCTACCTAGCAATAATAAAGTCCTGATGTTCATTGTGATTTTACAGTACTTGGTTGTTTTAACAACCAAACTATTCAGCTAAAGCATGGTTAATACAGCTACTTAAAAATTTTTGTAAAAAGAGCAATTTTATTGTTTAACAATGTGCAGCATGTCACGTTTTCCATTGGCTTTCTCAGTGAGGTACCTGTGGCTGCAAGTTTTTAGGTAAATAACTTATAAAGTACTTATTAATGTACATTATGTACTTAATGTACAATGTACCTAAACATTATTGAATTAGCTGTTAAAACATGTGCTAGTCCATGTTTGTTTGAAAAATATCGCAAAAGTGTAAATAATGAATTTAAAAATAAGGACAAAGATCAGCGTTACTATGGAGACTTGGTATGGAGCAAAAACAGCAGCCGGTAAAGGTGGAGCTGTTTTTAACCACTTTGTATACTAACATCAGACATTATTAGGTAACTGGATCATTTGATAAGAATCTGCATCTGCAATAAGTTACTAATAACTAAAACTGTGAAATAAATCAAGGAAAAGTACAACAGTTCTTTCAGAATAATAGTTGGGAGAAAGTAACATAAAATGGAAATATTGAAGTGAATTATGTTGTGATATGTAAGTAAAAGCAAGTACAGTGGAACCTCGGATTGCGGGTAATCTTGGTTTGCAAGCGTTCTGCAAAACGAGCAAAGATTTGGAATAAATTTTGACTTAAACACACTAGCTTGCAAATAAGAGGGGGAAGGCAGCTGTGTTGGTTGACTTTCAAACACACACACACCAGTTTACCGATTAGAGACTCACCCTCTTGCCTGTGTGTGTGCGCGCACGCGCGTGTGTGTGTGAAAGTCGTCCTACACAGCAGATATTTGGGTTATAATCATTAGGCCTGTTGTGGAACAGGAAGTAGCAAATATTGGTAGAAGTGAGGTGAGAAGGGCGTTGAAGAGGATGAAGAGTGGAAAGGCTGTTGGTCCTGATGACATACCTGTGGAGGTATGGAAGTGCTTAGGAGAGGTGGCAGTAGAGTTTTTGACAAGTTTGTTTAACAAGATCTTGGAGAGTGAGAGGATTCCAGAGGAATGGAGGAGAAGTGTATTGGTGCCAATTTTTAAGAACAAGGGAGATGTGCAAAGCTGTAATCTGCAATTATAGAGGTATAAAGCTAATGAGCCAGACAATGAAGCTGTGGGAAAGAGTAGTGGAAGCTAGGTTAAGGGCAGAGGTGAGCATTTGTGAGCAGCAATATGGTTTTATGCCTAGAAAGAGTACATCAGATGCAGTATTTGCTTTGAGGATGCTGGCGGAGAAGTACAGAGAAGGTAACAGGGAGTTGCATTGTGTCTTTTTAGATTTAGAGAAAGCGTATGACAGGGTGCCAAGAGAGGAGCTGTGGTATTGTATGAGAAGGTCTGGAGTGGCAGAGAAGTATGTTAGAGTGGTGCAGGACATGTATGAGAGCTGTAAGACAGTGGTAAGAT